>NC_045708.1:61198940-61512711 GCF_009834535.1 Camelus ferus | reverse complement strand
CTCTCTCATACCCAACATGGTCCCCTCAGCACGCTATGTCATCCCAACATGAGTCCCATGCAAAAGTATCCCAATTAGTAAGAGACCTTAGGCATCTCAACATGTCAAACAGCATTCAAAAGGATTGTGATTATATAATGTCCCATATTTTCCCCCCAAAGAAAGAGAAAAAGAAAAATTCCGCTTTATAGCTCTCACTTAATTGCCTTCATAGACTAATCAGGAAAGAGTCTGATGCTATCTCTTCTCTCTAACCTTTTGATCTGCTCCCTACCAGGGTTTATTTCATTCTCCCAAAACCACAAAAAGAATAAAACAAGGTGATCAAGGCTGAAGTTACCCCTTTATAGTTTTCCATGACTTGACTAAGCCAAATCATATAAGATTTCTATTTAATAAATTACAGGGTTACTACTGCTGATTGTTACAGAATTTCTCAACAAAATGCTCCTTTATTTAGTTTAAACAATATCTTTCTTAAATGCATTGCGACAGTTATGTTAACTGATCACAGTTAGAATTCCAGTTTGCGGCCAAGATAATGTATCTATATGACTGTATCACAATAGCAACATGCACAAGTCTTAGAGCTAACATAGCTAGTTTACAGTGAAAGAGGATCAATTTCTGAGGCAGTCTTATGTCATGCAGAGTATTACTGGAAATTCTATTAGCCTTTAAGTAGACATTGTGCTATATTATAAATACCAGTACTATTAGTTCTCAGGTTTGCACAAATTATATAATCACTCAGGCCACTTCAGGGTTGCATAGAAAACAAATGTGACAGCATTTATCATATTGATCCTTATCTACAAACAAAAAAAACTTGTATCTTTCCCCTCTACAGCATTTTCTTAAATGTCATTCAGTACTAACCAAAGATACAGAATAATAACATTTTCAGAATCAGGGATTAGCATTTAGGTTGTAGCTAGGCATTTTAAGATATGAAGGAAGTAGCTTTAGTGCTTGTCTGGAGGAACAGAGGAGAAAGGGACTTCACCAATGCTCATGCTTATATCTTAGTCCAGAAAATATGCTCTATTACACTTCTTTACCCCAATATCCAAAAATGGTCACTTGCTTATCTGTTTTAATCTGATTGTATAATCCTTTCTACATACGAATCAATGAAAACTGCTATACCTCTAAAATTAAAACTTTTTATGACTTGAATGGATCTTGGTGATTACTGAATATGCATGTGGTGAGCTAAGGCCCCGAGAGGCTGTATGTGACTGATTCTCTTTCTTTTACTTAAGTAACTTTTCCTGATCTTATTAGCAACCTATTAAATATGTCTTCTAAGAAGGAAAACAGAACAATAAACTATAAACATGGTCAGCTATCGTTCATTAACTTTGCGCTTGAATAAGAGGACATTAGATTAAGGATTGCTTTTCTTATCACTGTCATTTGTTGGACGTTTCACTTCATAAAAAGAGAAAATATCTTCTGTGCTATTTGTTCACAATTCTTCACACCAATGTAGCTACTCGAGTTAAATTAGTTGCCTAATTAGCACTGAAAGATACGGATGTATTTTAAATGACTCCAAAATACATTATTGTACATGTAAATTTTTCTTCTTCCTTGATTCCACATTTTCATTTGCAATTGGAAACCGCCAGGGGTCACATTAAGAAGATTTCAGAATTCTCTCATGATCCTTTTACAGCATAGCTTCAATCCATAATAACCAATGTAAGTGTTGCTTTCCATTCCCAGATTCAGTCAGAACACTGCTTTTCTACAAAAATGAAACAGAATGTGTTTTGTGACACGACTGTTCTCTGTTTCTCATCTTTCCCTTCAAAGAAAATTTCTTTTTCTCTCTTAATTTACTCCAAATACCTGTCCTATAGAAATTATTCCTTCCTACTTTCTGTAATAATTCAATCCATGGGCCTCTCAGTTTCTCCATGTTGGCTCTTCTGCTTCTTCAAAAAAAGGCTCAGGGTACTTTCATTTTAAATAAGCTTCTACCAATTAGTTTCCATTAATTTAGTAATAATCTCTTTCTAGTCATTCTAAATGACATGTTCTGACTGGTCTTGTTCTGCATCTTTCTGCAGATTCTTTTCTGCTCTGATTTCAGTGGTAATGAACCATCTTAAATTTGTTTCCTATTTTTCACTCTTCAGATGGTTTTTCCATCTCTTACATCCCTCAATAGTGTTTCTCAGACTCTGTCCTTAGTTCTTTTCTTTTTTTAATGACCAAGTTGATTTTTCTTTTGTAAACAAAGTTTATTCTAGGAAGAGCAAATCATTGAGAGAGAAAACCATTTTTAAATTTACATATATGTACTGTTCATTGTTTCTAGGAACAGTTTAGAGCTTTAGCTTTTTGAATTTGCATAGTTATCAAAGAAATAAAGCCAACCACAAAATAAGAATCAACAGAATGCAGTAATCCAATCATAAAGGACAGTCAAATGTGCTTACACATATTCAAGAAATCAATCATCTAAATTATAAATAACAAGTAGTTCATATGTGCCCTTTCTTTTTTTAAGATTCCACATATAAGCAATATCATATGGCATTTTCTTTCTCTTTCTGGTTTACTTCACTTAAAATGATGATCTCCAGGTCCAACCATGTTGCTGCAAATGGCATTATTGTATTCTTTTTTGGCTGAGAAGTACTCAATTGTGTATATATATAAATATTTATATATACCACATCTTCTTTATCCAGTCATCTGTTGATGGACATTTGGGTTGTCTCCAAGTCTTGGATATTGTAAATAGTGCTGCTATGAACACTGAGGTACGTTTGTTTTTTTAATTATATTCTTCTCTTGGGTATATGCCCAGGAGTGGGATTGCTGGATCATATGATAAGGCTATTTTTAGTTTTTTGATGAACATTCATACTGTCCTCCACAGTGGCTGCACCAATTTACATTCCCACCAGCAGTGTTAGGAGGATTCCTTTTTCTCCACACCCTCTCCAGCATTTATCCTTTGTAGATTTTTAATGATGGCTATTCTGGCTGGTGATTATCTCATTGTAGTTCTGATTTGCATTTCTCTAACAATTAGTGATGTTGAGCATCTTTTAATTTGCTTGACCACGTGCCCTTAGTTTTTATTTGTCAGTCTGTTTCCCGAGTTTTCCAATGATTTAAATCACTATCTTCAACTATCCCTCCTATATGGATGATTCCTGAGTTATTCATGAAAGGCCAACCTGTAAACTTTGGATTACTCATAGAATGATCCCACCAAGGTATTTCTGGTCAATCACCTCTCCAGGGCAGCTCTCCTACAATTGGCTTCCATCCATGAGACCTTCACTAGATACTTTGTGTTCTTGCTAATAGATGCAAAAAAGAGAAAGCATTAAGTACCATGCAGGAATTTTGTGTTTCCTTTTGTTTTTGTTTTGGACTCTGCTTGGTAGTTGCACCCATCATTTTGAGCCCACATTACACTGGCCAAAACACCAAAATATTTTTACGCCTAACTGGAAAGAAGGCTGAAATGTGGAGTCAAAATATATCAAAGAGTGAATGGAAAAGGGTTCTAGTGAAGTGGTAGTCTCAGCCATGACTCCCAACTCTCAGTCCCCAGCTCTGTCTCGCCCTGAGCAAGCTCTCTATTCCCAGATGCTACAGGATAGCCAGGCATGGTTTTCTCATATTCTCTTCTATCCCAGTAAGTTCACAATTGACTTAATCATAGACTTATAAGCTTCATACAATCCAAGTTTCATTGTATACATGAGGAAAACAAACATCCAAGGGATTAAATTAAGTGCTAAAGGTCATCCAAATAGTTAGGGTCAGGTATGAAAGCATAAATCAAGTCTCCAGATTTCCACTTCCCTGTACCCAGCACAACACAAGGGCTCATTCCCCCATATTTATCTCATTCCCTTTCTCACTCTCCCCCCTCACACACTTTTAATTTTAGAATTGTTCATATGTAAAGTATACAACATGATGTTTTGATATACATATGCATAGTGAAATGATTACTATAGTCAAGCTGATTAATATATCTATGTCCTTACATAGTTACCATTTTTGTGCGTGTGTGGTAAGAGCACACGAAATCCATTCTCTAAGCAAATTTCCAGCACAGAATACAGTATTATTCACTATTATCATCATGCTAGACATTAGATCTCTAAAACTTGTTCATTCTACCTAACTGCAACTTCACACCCTATTACCAACATCTCTCATTTCCCCCAGTTCCCTGCCACTGATAACCACCATTCTACTCTCTGCTTCTGTGAATTAGACTTTTTTAGATTCTGTGTATAGTTGAGATCACAGTATTTTTTTTTTCCTCTGGCTTATTTTACTTAGCAAAATGTCTTCCAATTTCATCCATGTCATTGCAAATGGCAGAATGTCCTTCTTCTTTAAGGCCAAATAATATTCCACAATACATACAGCATAGAGGAGGTCCTGCCATTTGCAGTAACACGGATATATCACAATTTCTTAACCCATTTATTAGTCAATGGGCATTTAGGTTGTTTTTATATGTTGGCTATTGTGAATAACACTGCAGTAAACAAAGGAGTGCAGGTATCTCTTTGAGGTACTGACTTCATTTCTTTTATTAGATATAAACCCAGAAGAGAGATTGGTGGATCATATGGTGGTTCTATTTTTAGTTTTTTGAGGAACCTCCATACTGTTTTCCTTAATGGCTATACTAACTTACATTCCTACCAACAATATACAAGGGTTCCTTTTTCTCCACAAACTCATCAACACTTACCTTTTATCTTTTCTATGGTAGCCATCCTAACAGATGTGTGGTGATGTTTCATTGTGGTTTTGATTTGCATTTCTCTGATGCTTAGTGATACTGAGCATCTTTTCATATACCTGTTGAGTATTTGTGTTTCTTCTTTGCAAAAATGTCTATCCTTGTCCATTTTGTAATCAAGTTATTTATTTTCTGTTAACTTGTGTGAGTTCCTTGTTGAATATTAATCTCATCAAAAACATAGTTAGTAAATGTTTTCTCCCAATCCATGGCTGCTTTTTCATTTTGCTGATTATTTCCTTTGTTGTACAGAAGCTTTTTGATTTGATATAATCCCACTTGTTTATCTTTGCTTTTGTTACCTGTTCTTTTGCTGTCATGTCCAAAAAATCATTGCCAAGGCCAATGCTGAGGAGCTTTTTCCCTGTATTTTTTTTTCTGGAAGGTTTATGGTTTCAGGTCTTAGGTTTAAGTCTTCAATCCATTTTGAGTTGATTTTTACGTATAGTTTAAGGTAAGAGTCAAATTTCATTTTTATGCATGTGGATATCCAATTTTCCCAAAACTACTTACTGAAGAGAGTATCCCTTCTCAATTATGTATTCTTGGCACTCTTGTTGGAAATCATTTGATCATATATACTTGAGTTTATTTCTGAGCTCTCTCATTCACACAGCTGATATTTACTGAGTCCCTAGTATATACCAGATACTACTCTAGGTGCTAGGACTGTAGGACTAAACAACACTGAAAGAAATTCTGCTTTCATGGAGCTTAAGGTCTAGTCAGGGAGACAGAACATATAACTAATATGAATAAAATGTTTGCACGGTGAGTGGCTGTCTAGTACGTTAGTTAATAGTATAATATACAGAGCCAGGTGACCAGAGTTTGAATCCATCTTGATGCTGGGCAAGTCACTTACCAATCTAGGTTCACGTCTTCTCATCCATAAAATAAGACTTATGATACTGTCAAGTTCAAAGGATTGTTTTAATCTTTAAATAAGCTACTATTTCTTCAGTGCCTCATTCACAGAAAGTCCTGACTAAGTTCTTGTCAGTTAAGTGCTAAGAAAAACAATAAGGCAGGAAGAAGGAAAGATGAGGTTTTAGTAATTATAGATCAGGTGGCCAGAGAATGCCTTCCTGGGAAGGTGACATATAGGCAGAGAGTTGAAGGAAGTCAGAAAGCAAATTATTTTGATACCCTAGGAGGAACACTGTAGATGGAGGAACCTGCAAATCAAAAACATTGAGGCAGGAGTTGTCCTAGTATGTTTCAGGAATTAAGGAGGTCAATGTGGTGAAGCTAAAGCACAATGAGAGGGTGAGAACCGTATTAGACAAAATCAGAGGAGGAATGAGAGTGATAAATAAAGTGCTACTGAAGAGTTTTGGGCACAAGAGAATTAGGCTTTTTGATTGTTATTCACCCAGGTTCCTTCTGGCTGTGATACTGAAAATAGTTTGAAATGAGGCAAGAACCCACGTATAAGGTCATTGCAACATATCAGATGAAAGATGTTAGTGGCTTTGACCAGAAAAGGAGTGGTGCGATGGTAAAAAGTAGTCAGATTTAAGATATATTTTGAAATTAGAGTCAATAGATATTGCTGTCAGATTAAATGTGAGGTGTGAGAAAAAGACAAGGATTATTCCACAATTTTAGCCTAAGCAACAGGAAAATAAAATTACAATTGAATGAGATGAAAAACTGTTACAAGAAGAGTAGGTTGAAGAGGAAGATCAGTAATGTGGTTTTGGATACAAGAAATGAAAATATACGCTTGGAAGTCATCATTGATAGAGAGCAATTAGAGCCATAAGAGTACATAAGTTAATCCAAGAAGTAAGCATAGTGTAATGAGAGAGAGAGAGAGAGAGAGAGAGGGAAAGGGAGAGAGAGAGAGAAACATAGCCAGGGTGGATCCCTAGTGCAAAAGGTTTACAATAGAAACCAGGGGCAAATATAGAAGACTAGGAAGGATCAGTCTGTGAAGTTAAAGGAAAATCAAGGGAATGTGGTGTCCTGGACGTCAAGAGGAAAAAGCAATGTGAAAAAGCCAAGTGAAAAAGAGGAAGCAATCAGCTTCATCAAACATATTAGTTAAAAAGAAGACCAAGAATCATGAGTTTGACTTAGTAACTTAGAGATCTTTGGTGAACTTGATAAGACAAGTTTCAATGGAGTCATGGGAGCAAAATCTTAGGATCAAGAGACAATGGAAAAGAAGAATGAGAGAAAGTGAATATAATTTCTTCAAGGAGTTTTGTTACAATAGTAAGGAATAGTAAGGAGTGGTAGATGGAGAGTTATATAAACAAAGAGAAGATAGATCTTTTCAATCAGAAAATTGGTTTTATGCTTGTGAGACAGGTTCATTAGAGGAAATTATAGTAAGTTAAGAAAGGAATAACATTTACTTCCAATTGGATTCTGGAGCCCATCCTTCCCCTTGAATAGCACATTTCTTGCCACTCCTATCTACCTAATTTACTCAGTCCAATCATCTAAAATCTAGATCCAAACATGTTTTTCACTGGCTTTTCAGCCACCACCAATTTTACTATCATCCTCAATTGTTTGTGAAGAAATCTGGAAATCATGTGAATCTTTTCCTAGAACATGACCTCTACCCCTCACCTTACATAAAAACTGGATTTGTCATGATGGTGCCACTTCTCCAAAAATTCATGCAAATGGAGAATGCTCATGGTCTTAGGCTCACTTTGATCAATTGGTCCATCTTGATCCATTTATCTGACTACTCTGGGACCTCTTAGATAATCACTTCTATTATATCAATGTTTCCAGTAAGCTTAAATTCTGTTTTCTCCCTTGTTGTTCTGCCCCATTTACTCCAGCACTACACCTGCTGATTAGACCCATCATGAGGGTCTTCAGTCTTAGCTGAACTTTAACAGTCACTCAGAAATCATCTTACTTATTCCTATTCAAGAACTTTTTCCATAGTCCAAGGTGGCTGCTCAGATCTCTCAGGTTCTCATTTTTATGTATCCCTCTCATCAGCTTACCTCATTATACCTTTACTGAGGCCCTGCTACATGTTTTAATTCTTTGCTTGGCACTGGTTATATAAAGGTCCTTGATGTCAAGGATCTTGTAGTCTTATAAAAGGAACTATAGGATTAAAAGAATAACTCAAAGAGAAATAATGAAACAGAGAAGTATATAGATAGAATCAATCAAACAAAAACAACCTCTAATACAGTTTGGTCCATGTTTTAACAGAGGTATTAAGCAAATTAGTGGATGCAGAATAAATAGCTCTGCAAGAGAGAGTCAGGAAAAGTCTTACAGAAGAGGTGATATTTGATTTGGGAGTTAAAGGATAACCAGATGTTTTACAAGTTCCTTAAGAAGAGATTGGACCAAAGGTAATTCTAAGCAAAGGGTATTTTTAGAGCAAGAAAATGAGGCATAAAATCAGGGGTTTCCCACAGAACAACCACTGAATCCAATGTTTCGAGAGTGTATAGCACAAGCTAAAGAATCTGGGCCACTTTCTCAGGAATCTGAGAACCATGGATAGTTTCTGCCAAGAATGAGTGAAGACATGCATGTGTTCATTTAAGAAACACAACTAAGAGTTATAGGGAACAAAGGCTGGAGACAAGGAGAGACTCGATACAGTTAAGTGAAAACTATGGAAATCAACTAGAAAATAAATGATAAAGGCACTAGAGCAATATTTTCAGAAAAAAAAAGAGGAGTGGGCTTGGTAAAAAAATTTATGAAAATATATTTGAAGAAAATGTGCTGGTGGGTTGGATTTAGGGAGCTACAAAGGGAAAGTTGGTTTGATTTTGACTCTTAGCTAGGGCGATTGTGTATATTTATAGTGCTACATCAGTCAAGGTAAGGGATACAGGAAGTTTTAAAACAGAAGGAATGGGAAAGCAACAAAAAGGCTGTGTTTGAGATTCCTGTAAAACATCAGGGTACATATGTCCAGTAAACACTTGAAAATTCAGATTTGGAGTTTCTGAGAGATAATGGGTTGGAGATATTTATTAAAACGTCATCAGGTTGTAGGTGCAAGTTAAAGTTGGAACAGTGGATTAAACCCTCTGAAAGAGTGTCAAATAAGAAAAAGAGCATTCCATGAAAAAGATATACGCTTCGAAGGGTGTTGAGGCTGTATCCAGAATATAGTCTTTTTACCATCTATTCTTGCTACCTATTTCCTCAATCTTATTAACCAATAAAAACTGACAAGCCTTAGCTCCTAAACTTAAATCTTAAAAAGTACCGAGTCCCCAGCTTTTTTTTTCTCCTGGCTTTCTTCTCCCTTTTTCCCTTCTCTAAAATTTGTTTGTATTTTCAAAAAGTGTCAGATGATTTCTATAATTTTCTCCTCTGTCACAGCTGGGAGAAATGTCTAAGCGGTCTCACTTTAGAGAATTCTTTCATCGTTCACAGTAAACCCGTTTAATCTGAAGATTCCATGATTTTAGTCCATTATCACCTACTTTGTTTTTCTAATGTATACTAGTACGTTATTCCCAGAGGTTAGCTCTGTCATGCAGTAGATACTGCAGGGTTCACATTCAGCAAGTGATTCTTCTGTATTCCAGCATATTTAACACTCCATGTCTCCTTCAGATGCCCAGTACCTTGTATAGCTTTTTTATTATAAATTTTCTATATAAATTCACCTAGGTCACAAGTAACATAATCACAAAAACAACTTTTTCTTTCAAGAAGACATACAAAATTTATACCCTTGAATAAACTACACAAGGGTTACTACTAGATCTAGCGTGGCTTGATTTTAGCAATAAATTGTGAGTTAAAGCAAAGAGGCAAAGTAAGAAACCACTGCAGTCTTGAACTGGGATATTTTCACACTTTCATTTGAGCACATTCAAGTGAGAAACCATCCTTATTAATGGATTAGAAAGCTAATTGATCTGTATTATGCATAAAAGTGGCCAGAGAAAATGGAAAATAAGGGTACTCACTTTGTGCCCCACTCATATATTTAAGTCCTCCCTATGTGCTTTTAAGTTACACCGTCAGCACTTAATATACAGATAATTCATTTTAAAATTTAAAGGGTTATGGGGTTACAATTTTTATACTTTCTCCTCACTAATTCTTTATATATTACATTTAAATCACCCAGTAAAATACATCCAAAGGATTTCTGCACCTCACAAACTTTATAGAAATTTCTTGGCCAGTGACTAAAATGCTGGCCTATTTGAGGTTGAATATAACTACTGAAAATGAAGTTATTTTTATGTGTATGCACTCTAAAGGATTTTTAAACTCCTTACACATTTTAAAAATTCCAAAAATATTTTTAAAATCTGAAATTGGGTCCTAAGTGTTTACCAATCCTCAGTCTAAATAATTTTGTATAACTAGCAGATCCAGCAATTTATCCTTCCCCATCCCTTTTCCCTCCCCATCCCTGTCCACAGATCATAAATATACAGAATCCCTCTACTCACAGTGAAGTCTTCAGGGTACCCATTTATTTTTCATCATATAGAAAATGGCCCCTAGATTCTTATTCTTTGTTTATTCTTCCCAACAGTACCTTGAATCCCTGATCTTCTTTTACAATTTAAAGGCTTTATGAAAATTCTGTTAAAGTTTTCACCAATTATATCCTGTATTTTTTTTTTTTTTGCATGTAAAGTTTTTCAAAACAATCTTTCAGTTAAATGAAGCGGAATTATTTCATTCTGTTCTTCTGTCCCCCTAAATGGTTATGCACAGTCACGTTTGATAACCAGGTTGCTTTGGTGGAACTGCGGTTTTGCAAACATATCTGTGCAAGATGGGGAGAACCACTGCTAGGCTGATTATTGCAGAATATAGACTCTATGAAGACTCAAGGCGACTTCTGTACTATTTTCAGGATCAGTGGTTTCAATATCATGTGTTCTGAAATTCCTTCCTGCCAGGATCCTGCCTTCTCTTCCGAAAGATACTATTTCTCCACCCACACTGAACGACAACATTTCCTTCCTTCACCAACAGCTGTACACCTTTCAGCTCTCGTGTTGGATGTCACAGGCCTCTACCATGTGCCTCCCACTCTTCCTGCTGCTGCCTGGTGAATGTAGAGGAGAACATAATTCTCTTAGTCATTCATAAGGGCTCAGATGACAAATGAATTTTTCTACCCCTGCTGCTCTCTAAACTTTGGGAAGTATCAAGTGAACCATTAGCCATTTCATGATATTCAACTTGGATGACCATGCTGAGAACAGTTGCAATTTAATGCCTTTTTAAATGTATGGTTATGGGTTATACCACTTCTAGTTCTATTACATTCTTCTACCATATTTTCATTTTATTGTGCCATTAATAATTTATTTTCTTTATTTTTATTATCACATTATAGTAATTGTTATGTTTTCATTATTGTTTTCTTATTTCTTTTTATAATGGCTATAAAATTAATAAGATCTTTGACACTGTTGGGAGACCAGTAAGGTTCCCAAATTGCCCTCTGCTAATCTGTCTTTACTCATACCTTGTCGAGGTCTTATTTGGGCATCTCCTGAATATGTAAGAGTGGACAGTGGGTTACTCAGTCAATTCATTCTTTCTTTTGATCAGTAAATTGTATGGAATATATAAATCTGACAATCAGATAATGGTGTTTAGAAGATGAAATCATTTTTTCTGGCAACATAAAAAGATCATCTTTCCCAGGAAAAATAAAGATATGTGTGGAAAGTAACTAACGCAAAGATGTTATTTAATGACACCTAAATAGGTCAAACCATACAATGTGGTAAGTGGTAATAACATTAACAGTGCAACTGAAGTCTACTTTTAATACTATAAACTAAGAATTTGAAAAAGGGAGAAGTTTAATTTCTGTTAACAGGAGGAAACAATATTGATTCAAAATAGGGATGATACCCTGAGATCTGGTATTTAAATTTATTCAGGATTAGCTAAGAGGCAATCCACTGTTTAAAAAAAGGCTTGATTAACAATAATTTTTTAAAATTTTTCTATTTCTGTCTTTAAATTTTCCTAAATGATTGTATTCTTTTTAAATTTACTTATTTATTTATTTTTAATTTTTATTGAAGCATAGTTGATTTACAATATTTAAAGTATACAGCAAAATGATTTGTTTACATACCTATAGATGTGTATTCTTTTTCAGATTCTTCTCCATTATAGGTTATTACAAGATATTGAATACAGTTCCCTGTGCTATACAGTAGGTCCTTGTTGTTTATGTATTTTATATATAGGAATGTGTATTTGTTAATCCCAAATTCCAAATTTATCTCCCTCTCCTTTCCCCTTTGGTAACCATAAGTTTGTTTTCTATGTCTGTGAGTCTGTTTCTGTTTTGTAAATAAATTCATTTGTATCATTATTTTAGATTCCACATATAAGTGATATCATATATTTGTCTTTCTCTGTCTGACTTCACCTAGTATGATAATTTCTCGGTCCATTCATGTTGTCACAAATGGCATTATTTCATTCTTTTTATCGTTGAGTAATATTCCATTATATATGTAAATATATACCACATCTTTATCCATTCATCCATCTGTCAATGGACATTTGCTTCCATATGTTGGCTATTGTAAATAGTGCTGCTATGAACACTGGGGTGCAGGTATATTTTCACATTAGAGTTTTCTCTGGATACATGCCCAAAAGTGGGATTGCTGGATCATACGGTAGCTCTATTTTCAGCTTTTTAAGGAACCTCCGCACTGTTCTCCACATTGGCTGCACCAATTTACATTCCTACAAACAGTGTAGGAGGGTTTTCTTTTCTCCACACCCACTCTAGCATTTATTATTTGTAGACTTTTTGAGAATGGCCATTCTGTCTGGTATGAGGTAATATCTCATTGTAGTTTTGATTGTCATTTCTCTTATAATTAGTGATATTGATCATTTTTTCATATGTCTGTTGGCCATCTGTATGTCTTCTTTGAATAAATGTCTATTTAAGTCTTCTGTCCGTTTTTTTATTGGATTGTTTGTTTTTTTGATACTGAGCTGTATGAGACATTTATGTATTTTGGAAATTAATCCCTTGTCAGTCACATCATTTGCAAATATTTTCTCCCATTCTGTAAGTTGTCTTTTCATTTTGTTTATGATTTCCTTTGCTATGCAAAAGCTTTTAAGTTTAATTAGATCCCATTTGTTTATTTTTGCTTTTGTTTCCATTATTCTAGGAGGTAGATCCAAAAAACTGTTGCTGCGATTTATGTCAAAGGGTGTCCTACCTAAGTTTTCCTCTAGAAATTTTGTAGTATTCAGTCTTACATTTAGGTCTTTAATCCATTTTGAGTTTATTTTTATATATGGTGTTAGAGAATATTCTAAATTCATTCTTTTACATCTACTATCCAGTTTTCTTAGCACCACTTATTGAAGAGACTGTTTTTTCTCCATTGTGTATTCTTGCCTCCTTTGTCGTACATTAATTGACCACAGTGTGTGGGTTTATTTCTGGGTTTTCTATCCTGTCCCATTGATCTGTGTGTCTGTTTTTATGCCAGTATCATACTGTCTTGATTACTGTAGCTCTGTAGTATAGTCTGAAGTCAGGGAGCATGATTCCTCCAGCTCTGTTCTTGTTTCTCAAGATTGTTTTGGCTATTTGGGGCCTTTTCTGTATCCATAACAGTTTTAAATTTTTTGTTCCAGTTCTGTGAAAAATGCCATTGGTAATTTAACAGGGATTGCACTGAATCTGTAAACTGTCTTGAATAGTATGGTCCTAAGTGGTTGTATTCTTTTTGGAGAAAGTTGTTCATATCTAAAGCAAATGGTTAAACATATATAATGCTCCTGAGCAGAGAATATGTTGAGCTCATTATTGTAGCTCAACTGCCCAAATATCAGAGATTCACAATAAATATTTGCTGAGTAAATCAATAAATAGGATATGTGTGTATAACATCTCATATATTTTATGTTACGTTAATTTAATATACAACTGATTAACATAATACATTACACATGCAATATTGTATTTGGAAAAAAGATAGCATTTGGACTACTTTTCAAATTTTACCTAAGTTGTTATACTGAAGGTATTTAATATCATACAAGCAAGGATATACAATTCTTTGTATACCAGACTGTCATATGCTGTTTTAACATTTATCTTTCCCAGAGAATACATATGAATCAAAGAAAATATTTTTTAAAGCCACCTATAATATTAGAAAATAAAATAAATTTCATTTTTGTTTTTCATAGTACACGTCAGTGCTTGTCAGATATCTTGCTGATGCAATGCCTAGTGCCCTACTGGTTACAAATTGAGGAACTACCAACACTAATTAGCAAATACAATACACATCTAGTTGAGTTCCTAAAAGATATGCTGTAGTACAACACAGCACTTTGAATTTTAGCAGATAAGCCAAAGATAAAAGAAAATAGTATGTCAGTCTCATAATTGATCATTATGTCACCTATCTTTCCTTATACAAAAACCATGCTTGTAAAGTGTTGGCTAAAGGCCATTTGATTTTCCTTAGATGTGAACACCAGATTTAATTAAAAAGAACATTTAATTTCTAATAAACCTCCTTTCTTTGTATGTTTTATGTCCTTGAATACATTTCTACTCAGGTGTTTATTTCAGATCTTTGGGATTTTAACTACTAAAAAAAATAAAAACAGTAGCAAATCCCATTTAGAATTTACTGAAATAATCTATCCTTTTATCTAACGTTTGGATTAGTGACATAAACGTATAATTAAACAAAATACACTCAGAGCGTGAAACCTCCTTGTAATTCTATCCCAAAGGTCTTTATCTCAGAGCATCTCATTTATAAAGTCCACTGACAATCAGCTGCTACTTTCTAAACAAGAGATCTTGAAAGGAAACCACTATATGTTAAACTCCAAAATGTATTTTATATTGTTAGCCAGGTTCCAGTTTACTTACTAAGACATGAAAAATGTATTTACAGATTAGAAACTCACCCACTCAGGCACCTAATAATTAGACCAGTGAAACCTGGAAACCAGAGTGATCTATACTAAGATATGTATTATTTAAATGTGCTTTGATTTTCTTATAAATTTGAAATATTCTAGTTATAAGATAGGTGCTCATATGAATATAGGGGAATAAGATCGAGTGCAGAGGCAGTATACCCTTCCTTGCATCTTAGCTGGAAAGAGATAGCATGTTCAAGTTGGGTAATTAGAGAAGAGTTTAAAAGGGAGATATTTATAAAGATCTTGACCTAGTAACAGTGAGGAGCTACCCTCAGGTCTGATGGGAAGTGGAGAGCAGGTGTTAATCTGAATGAGGAGACAGAGCTATGTGGAGAGGACCACCTAACCTGATGCAGCCAGTCCTGGTGATCCCATAGGAAGGGAGCTAAGGAAATAAATTCTTCATACTCACTATTTTCTCATTATCTATTTGTCAAACCCAGCAAGAAAGCATTGGACAATCGACATAGTTCATTATTAAAGCAGAGCACAGTAGTGTGTGGGGGGGGGGATGAATCTAGAGAAAACAATGGAAGATATTGAGCACAGAAGGGAACTGAAAAGAACGTCTGTTAGAGGACCAAGATGGTAGGCAAAGGAAGTATGCAATGTCCAAGGAAAGGCAACAGGCTATCGACTAAATAGGTAAGAATAATGTATGATAAATCATAATGCTTTCAATCAGATGCCACAAAAGGGTATAAGCAAGGAAGCAGTGAAAGGAATCGTGGAAGAAACTCTAAACAAATGTGTGAAGGAAAGGGAATTAACAAGTGTAG
Organism: Camelus ferus; assembly: GCF_009834535.1. NCBI lineage: Eukaryota > Metazoa > Chordata > Mammalia > Artiodactyla > Camelidae > Camelus > Camelus ferus. Next base: position 61,497,198 of record NC_045708.1, on the reverse strand, counting down.
CACAACTACTATGTACCAAACATTGTGCTAGGTAGTTTTTTATAAGTGATTTTTAAAATTCTTATAAAAGTTATGTTTATAACAATTTTTAAAATATAGAAACTGCAACGCATAAGGAAACCTGCCCATCTACCCCCACCTCACGTGTTCCTGTACACTACCACTTAGTCTCCACCAAACAGTTTAACAACCAAAGCAGAGGGTTCCCTTTAGGCTAAGCCTAGTCTGGTGATGAATTATGGTCTCAAGATTTTTCTAACCTCTAAGAAGAATGGTTAGAAATTTTTGTCTCCTTTCCAGCAAATTTCACAGTTCCTTGTCTCATCAGTATCTTCAAGGACAAGTATAAAATTGTGTGGCTCCAAATGCCAAGTCACCTTCTACTAGAACTCTCATTCTCCCCCTTCAAATGGAGCCAGGGAAAGTAAGTCAGGCATACAGTCTTACATTATGTATGGAATCCATTAGGCAATTCTACTTGGACCTAAGAAATAATAACTCTACTTTTCTTCCAACTTAAAATTGACTGTTGCAATCCAACACTCTGAAAGTTATTTTCAGCAAGTTTATATTGTAGCCATGGTAGCAAATATTTGTCATATCAAATCCCTTTTATCAACAAAAATAACTTTATATTCTTTTGCTTTGGCTTTACAGTTTTCCTTAGAGTTCCGCCAATCATAACCACAACACACTCTTGAGATTTAATAATAATAACAGCCAACATTTAGAGAGAATCACGCCCTGGACTAAAGATCAAGACATGGTTGATCTCATGGAATCTTCCCAGTGAATCTATGAGGTAGGTACAATTATTAGCCCTATTTCAGAGCTGAGTAACTGACACTTAGGTTAAGCAGTTCACCATTCTTCCCACAGCAGGCAGTGTTAAAAATAAGCTTTAAGCCCAGGTATTCTGGTTCCACATTTCCATGTTCAACCAGTGCCCTCTGTTGCGTCCTGTTGTTTTAAATAAAACTGTATTTCCTACTCTCCCTCCCTTTGTCTCCCAAGTAACTGACAGAGAGATGTGTAAGTTGGTTTTTTCACTCCCTTTCTTAGATAGTCATCTTTTTTGTTCCCCATGATTTATTTATTTTTCACTCTCCCCTTTTTTCTCTTTTCTGGTTACAACCAGCACTTATTTCTCCCTCTAATTTGGACAATATTAAAGCAGATTCCAACACAACCAAATTGTCTACAATTTTCCCAATAATGCTAATAAGGCAAAGGACATTATCAGGCCATCACATTGTATACAAATCTGTCAATGCAGCAAAATCATATTCAGCAAAATTGTACCTGCAGGCAGATGGCTGATAAGCACTGCTTCACGAAGAACGTACCACTTCTGGTCAGGTAATCGTTAACCAGGGGAATAATGAAGAACAAAATGTACCATCTCTGATGACATTAGTGACATGAAATTAAAACCAAAAATATTTGAGTCCTAGTCCTGAAGCACTAAAGAAACTGGTTTCAATATGGAAAAAATCAAGCTTTCTTGACTAATAATTAAAGAATCCTGTGTGGTATCTGAGACCAAAGGCAAGATCACTTTATTTGAATTTTCAGTATAGTAATGTTTTCAGTATAATAATGTTTGAAATAGTGACTAACCAAACTCAGATGTGAGAAAAGATGGCTTCAGAAATACTAAACGTAGAAAATGAAAGATTTTCAACATTCTTCAGAGAAGATACCAAAATTTAACAGTTTCGCTTTAGTATGTATAGTGACAAAACTTCTATATGTATATATTTTCCTCACATTCATGATAATATAACAGACTTTTCTTCTCTATGGCACTGATAGAATTATTGTTTTTGATTCTGCATATTCATCTCTTTTATTAAATGCAGTTACTGAAAGTAATTGTTTCCGCTCATTTCTTATGTTTTATCATGTAATCAGCATAGGTACTCACTCACAGGACTGTGGGACAGCCAGAGTTACTATGTAGCTGGTGACATAAATCTTGCAGCCAGCCTGACATTGATTTAAAATGCATTTCAGGCTGATGAAAGCTAGTGTATTCACAGTCCCCGAGACTGAAGCTCTCTGGCTCTCCCCTGAACAAAGAGCGCCGGGGGACTGCAGTGGCCCATAAACTTGCTTCAGCTGTGAGGTGACATTCACCATAAAGAGGCATGTTGGGTACGTACAGCTGAAAGAACTGGATTATCAGGAAGCCACACCTCACTTAGGTTTGAAAAGAGTAGTTGGACTGTTCCTGTTGTTAGATGAGTCAAATTAAAGCACCTTGTTCATTCGACAACAATTTTAGGATTTTTTAAATCACTTTTTTCTCAAAATTTCTTAGGTTTTTCTAATATATAAAATTCCTGGAATCTTAAATTTGTCCTTATTCAGAACTTTTCACTCAACTGCTGTGCAAAATTAGGCAAGTTAGTGTTTCCCTGTAAGATTCAGTTGGCATGTCTATTAAACAGGAGTTAAACTAGATGGTTTATAAGACACCTGCTAGCTCTAAAATGCAGATATATGCTCATAGCTTATCACAAGAGAAAAACGTTCCCTACAGTCTCACCAATATGCCTCAAAAAAGTAGTTCATTTTGCTCTGCCAGGTTTTTTGGATTCTAAAATATGATGGCCATCTAGAATTAGGAATAAAGACAATCTCATGTGGTTTTCACTATTTGCAGAGGTACATTTCAAAATATTTAATTTGTTCCTATTTTTATGGTGAATGGGTATTCTAGCCATTTCCTATGCAATTTCAATTAAAAAGAAGGGGGGAGAAGACAACTAGCCCTGTCTGCTTGGCAAGAAGGACATACATGTTTTAAGACTGTGCTCTAAGCAGACAACCCAGGAAAGATTAATGTTGGAATCTGCTTTAACAAATATGGTTTTCTATCATTCGGGAAATAGTCTTATGCTCTGGGTCATGCTATTTGCCTCCAAACAGATTTTTCCGGTCATATAGACCTCATATTGAAATAAAACTGGAGGAAAAAATATAGCTCACTAGAGTAGTCTTATTACCCAACAGATTTAAATGAGGCATAATGAAATGGAAGGGGGATGATAAGCAGGGGGAGAAAAAAATACAGTAAGAAACATATCAAGTGCATGCTCCTTTGGATTCTGACCAAAATCAGTGTTTAGGGTTTGGGAGTGTTTGGATTCTTTTGTGTGCCATTTTATCTGGATTTTACTCTCTCTCCCACTTTTAATTCCCTCCAGTTCTAATTCACTTAATTCACACACACACAAACACACATATATCACATAAAAAACCCAAATACAGAAAAATTTAATTCAATCTTCCTGCATGCTATGTGATACAAGACAACATAGTCAGGTTGTAGGGAACTTCATCCATCTCCTTGTGTCACTCAAAAGATAAGGTTAGCTCTTTTTAAGTGCTGTAAAAGCTATAAAAGAAAAACTTTATAGAAAATCACCTATAATCCCCTCAATTTAATCCACTATTTAAAAAAATAATAATCCATATCCTTTGACCAATGCTGGTTAATCTCTCTATCAAGGAAGAAAAATTCAAATGTCTTATTGACATTTTAACTAAATATCCAATGATGGTTAATTTTAATACTGAAATGAAAAAAAGTTATCTAAACTTCCACTTTTAAGGTTTATTATTGGACTTTTTCAGAGACACTAAAACAAACATAGAGGAAATAATATATTTATTTACTAAAGAGCTCAGGCTCAACTATTTATCTTCCAGTAAAAGTCCACTCAGTGAGAAAAAAGGGTAAAGGGAAAAAATAATGAGCAATAAGTGATAATTTTGTCCTAAAGATCAAATAGAAGCAGCAGCAGCTTTCACCTTAGTACCTAACAGAATGTATGTTATCAGCAGCATTATAAACACAATAACCTCAACCCCATGACAGTGCTTTTCAGTCAACTCTCTGAGCCAAAAAGGACAAGGAACCAAGCAGGAGAACAGACCTCATGCCCACTGAACAGGTAGTAGGTAGAGCAATTATGCTTCTGTTTCCTCCAGTGTCCTTAGCAGCGTACTGTGTAACGTAATAGGTGATTGCACATCTTCAAACCAAGAAGATACTCTGAATTATATTTTCTTCATGTTTAGATTGACAACTGCATGGCTGAGAAGCAACATTTAGTGGTGGGACTCACCATGGACATTCTATTCTATTACATACAAGAAAGCCTCCAACTAATTCTAAATCTAAGTTTCTTCAACTGTGAAATGATAATAATAATGCCTTTCTTGCCTATTGCACAGATTTGTTATAAGCATCAAGTAAAATAAATAATATGAAAGCAATAACAGTATCTTAGATAATAAACATATGCAAAAGATTTCACAAGCATTATCTCAATTAGCCATTGAAGAAACCTACGAATTGAATAATATTGATCAACTTCTGCAGTAGAGAATCGTTAGGCTCAGAGAACTAAAATTTCACAGATTATAAATGAGAATGCAGCAAGATTCAAATTCCTAGAGTTTTAGATGGCATCTTGTATAAACGGGATCACTGAGACTATCTGTTCATTAAATACCAACAAGAAGAGTGTTCTGTTTTGCTGGCCTCTTTGTTTTCAAATGATAATGATGTTTGGTGATAATAATTGCATTTCTGCTGATAAGAAAAAATTTCCACAGTCCAGTTCTAAATTAATACGGCACATAATCGTCAGTTACATTTAGTAGGAAACTTGATGAAAATTTATAGAAAGGAAGTTTCTCCTTTCATAAAGGTCTTTTTTCTTTTCTTCTTTTTTTTTTTTTAACTTTCTTTTACTTTTTATTAGAATGCTGGGGGAGGGGGGGAGGGTCTTGCTACTTTTCTTTCTTCTTTGCCCTTGAATGCTGCTAATAATTGCCTTCTGCCCATGTTACTATCCCCGCATTTACTAAAGACAGAACTTTTTTAAAAATTAAAATCTGCAGTGGAAAAGGTGATTTAGGCCCTCTAAGGTCCCCCTTTGCCTTTCAAAATCCAGTTAAGGGCATTTAATCTCTCTCACTCAGGAAAAGATGCAAATAACCCCTTTGACCAAACTGCTATCTAATTAGGCCAAGAGCACTAAAAAGTCATGCACTTTCCACTTACTCAGTTCAGCCCTGAAAGACACAAAGGTCTGTCTGTTTTGGATAGTTTTTCCCTTAGGTAGATAATTGAAATGATTCTAGTTTGGCAGCTCAAGCACTAAAGTGTCATACTGATGAGTATCATAAGATAAATATAGGGATAGCTTCTTATAAATATTTCTTTTTTGCAATCTGGTGTTGCATATGGATGCCTGGAATAAGTAATGTAAATTGGCCTCTTCTAATTTACATTTAAACAGGGGCTTAAGAAGGATCAGGGAGCATCATTCTGCCTCTAAAAACTACAGCCTAAAAAGAGTGACAGGGATTGTCATCTGTATTACAATCATTACCAAGTTCCAAAATAAAGACCCTTGTTAGCAATGGATCCATCTCTGCAGGGTATATCCACGATTGTGGCGCTTGGATAAAATATGAATCAAGGGCTAATGCCAAAAATCCAAATTACAGTTTTAAAAGAGGATATTACATTAAAATAGTGATAAGCTCGGTAATTATAGAGAATTTATGTATCTTTTAACATAATTAATGGCATAAAACACCGAAGTTTGAAATTTGAAGTCTGTGTATTTTAAATTATGCATCTGAATTTACATAAATCATTAGAATAAAGATAAAATAGTCAAAATGGTTAGATTAGTAAGTATAAACTAAACATGGATTTGATATTTGTCCATTGTGAATATTACAAAGGAAAGGGCTAGAACTGCTTCTCATATTAAGTATATTCTAGTTAACTGCAGGGCATTTACTAAAACTAATATTAATATTACCATAGTTAACTTTTCATATATAAAAAGTGCTGGGTAAATAAACCCTGTATGAAATCTGGAATGTAATTTGTAATGAATTTGTGCTAATGATATTTAATGTGCCTAGTTAAAATGGAAGCTTTACTGAGAATAAATGTTGCTCATTTACTTCAAAGGGAGTTACCAAACATATGTAATTTGGTGGTAATTTAAGATATAAAACAATGTTAGCCAATATAAGTATGATTTACAAATTTCCTTATAAAAATGCAGCACATATGTTATATATTTTTCTTAATTGTTTACTAGTAAAAAAAAACTTCTCAGACTCTACGGACACTCCAAAAATTCAAACAAATAACTACTTGAACATATGTACTTGTGGCAGGCAGAATAATGGCTCCTGAAAGATTTCTAAACTTAATCCCTGGACCTTAAATATGTAACATTGTTACATAGCAAACGGCCTTTGCAGATGCCATTAAGGTAAGAGACCTTAAAAGTAGGGAGAGCTCCACTATCCTAGATTATCCCAGTGTGTCCAACAACATAAGACTTTAATGGCAGAGCACTTTCTCCAGATGAAGTCAAAGAAATGTGAAAGAAGGAGGAGAGATGAGGCCCAGGAGATCAGAGAGGCAAATGAAAATGATTTTGGCCACCTTCGCTGGCTTTGAAGATGAAAGTGACTGATCAGCATCGAGAAGCTGAAAAGGACTCCCAGCTTAAAAGCCAGGAAAGAAACGCTGACCTCAGTCCTACAGTTGTGTGGAACTGAATTCTACCAAGAACCTGAAGGAGAGTAGAAGCAGATCATCCTGCCCAGAAGGCAGTTCTGCCAGCACCCTGATTACAGCCAGTGAGACCACGTTCACCTTCTAATCTACAGAGCTGTGAGATAAGAAATGTGTGTTGCTTTTAGCCACAAAGTGTGTGGCAATTCAAGCATCAGCAGAAAACTAATACCACACTGTATGTGTACACACACACACACACATACACACACACACATATATATACTTATTTAGTAAGTGAACATTAAAATGATCAAAATTCACTTTCACAATTTAACATCATGGTATCAATATGTGTGAGAATTTTGCAATTCTAAAGTTCTAGAGAATAAACTCCTTAAGAACTGACATTTCAAGTCATGATGTAAAACAGACAAAAAACACTTAAAAAGTCATAGCTTTTTGAAAAAATGAAAGCAGGTGTTTGTATACTCAACATAAGCAACAGAGCTCACAGCTTAGGATTTTTAATTTTCCTAAGTAAAGATTGTGTGATCTTGCTCCCTGCTTTTTTTGTTTCCTCTGAAGAATTTTATCATAATAAAACTATAGGTTCTTACCACAACTAGTCTTTATTCTTCAGTGATAAAACATTTTTGAATCAATTTTAAGAAATACAAATTTGTTTCCATTTTAGAAATCTGCATTATTGATTACTGATTTTTGTTTGCATACATTTCAAATTATTTAAAAAGAAAGTATTCTTATATCAAATGTCTCTGTTGTTTTATTAAAAGTGAAGTGTGGCACCCACACATTCAGAACTTCAACTTCCAGAAATTTCAATCAGTTATCTAATTTTAACTTGCTCTATCATTCTGCTGTGAGGGTTTACTTATCCCTGTTCCTCAAATTTCCATACACAGTGAATGAAATACTTCTCTTCCAGAAGCCAACAAAGAGCATGGAGTGTGTACTCCCCTCCCTTTCCACCTCAGCTTACTTCCCCACAGAAGACAAGAGATTTCCCTTGAGGAGATCCAAGGGTCCAATATCCTATTGCCTGATGTGTCTATCAGAAGTGCTCACTTTTCCTAATTATGTTTTGTATTTAGAAGTCAGTATTGAACAATGTATTTCAAAGTATAGGAGAATTAAGATAAAACAATGAAACATAAAGATAAACCACTCAAACAGCTATTTAAATGTTGTGATTTGGGTGCATCGCTATCTGTTTTTTCAGAGGAAAGCATAGAACGTAATCCCAACATGATTTTCTCCCTATTTTGAATGTCAAAAAAAAAAAAAAAAGCAGCAAATTTCCAAACTCTATAATGGAAATTCCCAGGGATCCTCAGAATGTTTACAAACATGTTCCATCCTCTGTGCTCACTTAGCAATTTGTTCCTATATTGGTGAAAAGATTTACTACCCTGCATTGCAGCTTTTGTACTTACGTGTTTTTCCTGTCCCTCCACCTACTCATCTCTCAGAATTTCCTTGGTACTCCTGATACCTTTTTCTCCTTTTTATTCTTTTCCAACCTGTCTCCAAGTCCTACAGAGTTCACTTCCCAAACACTAAAATCCGTCCCCTGCATTGCCACCACCCATATCAAAGCTCCTATCACCTAGCCCTATAGCATAGCAATTGTCTCCTTACATCTAATCTTGTCTTCATCAGCTCTCTTCTCTATTGTACTGGGAAATCTTTCCAAAATGGGAATCAGATAAACTCTCACGCTCTTGACCATCTCTCAGACTCTTTTGCATCACTCTTATCCTCTGAGATGGCAATTTACACTGAACTCCTAGTGTATACTGAACACATTGTGCTAAGTGCTTTACATTTATGATTTCACTTGATCCTCATAGGCCACTCTGAGGTTGCTATGTAACTTGTGTTGTCCCCTTAAGCATCTGACGCAGTTGATGCAGAACATGATTAAATTGTTTGCCCAAAGAGCAACAGCTTACTTGTTGATAGCTCCCTGTTTGAAACCAAGTGTTCTGAGCCCATAGCCTATGTTTTTTTCTTTTAGTTTTTTAAAGCCTTCCTGCTCCTCTTTACACTCTTCACACATCTTTTTTCCCTACCAGAGCCACCCTCTTCTCCATCTTTGCCTAGATAGCCACTTCTGATTCTTTATATCAGCTCAAGTGTATCTTACACACAGAAGACTTTTCTGATTCTCTAGTCAATGCTGTCATTGGACCCTGATCCCTTTCTTCATAGCACTCAGTGTGAAATCAGTCACTCATGGTTGTGTTTATTCCATTAGTGCTCGTCTCCAACACTAGGCATTTCATTAGCTGATACACTCCAAGAAACAGGAGGAGCCTTGTCTGGTTCTAGTCACCATTGTGATCTTAATGCTTATCACTATCTAGCAAGTAAGTGCTCAACAAATATAAAACAAATAAATGAAGTAATGATTTTTCCTCATTTTAACCATATTCTCTCTAATTAACAACCTGATCCCTTCATGTGGTTATATACAAGGTGCCAGCAGTTTCTGATCATCTTATCTTTTACCTCCATTCTCAGAGGTAGATTCAATAAAGTTCTTTCTCCCGCTTTTGTTTAAAAACTCCTAAGGAGGGACTTTGGCATGGCTTGAATTAGCCCTAGTCCAGTTGACTCTGATCAAAGAGACCACATTGTGGGAGGGTATAGTTAAGTGGCAGAGTATGTGGTTAGCATGCACGAGATCCTGGGTTCAACCCCCAGTACCTCCATTAAATAAATAAATTACCAAAAATAAACCTAATTGCCTCCCTCCACCTCCTCCCCCCGCCCCAAAAAAAGGGACCATGTCATGATGCACTGCTGAATATCTGGACCATTCTCAGAAAGGTGGATATTATACTGTGCTAAGAAGACATTCCAATAGGTGTCTACCATCCAAAAGATATACAAGACTCTGTCTCAGAAACTAATCCAACTGAGCTTAATGAAAATAATGATAATATAATAACCAATTACTATAAGCAAAACATGTTGCTAGGTTATTTCATTTTATATTTATGATAATCCTATAAGGTAAAGGTCCTTATACATATTATTATCCCATTTCACACATGAAAAATTGAGGCTTTGAGAGCTTCAGTGATTTATCTAGAATCACACAGCTAGAAAATGGAAGAGTGAATCCCAAATTGTCTAACTCCAAAGTTTGTGATCAGAACTACTATAAATCCTGCCTTTCTAATAGCAAAGATATTTGAGTATATAAAGTAACCCACATTTTCCTAGATGATTAGTTGTGTCAGTATACAGATGCAAGAAAAGAATTCATCCAGTAATTACGCACAAAACTGATAATACAAAGGTAGTATGTTGGGAGGAGGAAGAAAAAAGATGGTATATAGAAAATACATCAGGGGCTATCTTTGTCAAATGATAGAGAAGTAGCAGATGTAAATAAATAAGATTAATGAAGCTATATTAAACAAAGCTATGCACCACAAACATATGCAAGCAAACACACAGCAAATAAGTAAAGAATTTTAAACCATTCCAATACTTTGTTGTGCATGACCTGTCCTGGAGGTGGAATAAAGTCCTTCTCCCAAGAGGGCACACACAAAAAAATGCATACGTTGATCAGAACACCATTAGTAAGTGCACACATTTTAATTTTTGAAGCTGAAAGTTTTATTAGATCCCCCAAAATATTCTATTCTAAATCTACTAAAGGGAAATCTTTGTAAGAGAAAAATGTAAATTGAATTTCATATGCTGACACTCTTTATTTTAGAAATTCAGGAATAAAAGATAAAAGAAACTAATTTTCTATAAATCTTGGTACACTATCAAAATGGTACATTAAATTTTCTTATTAAATAATTTAAGTATTTAGCACATTATAAAATTTAAAACATTTCTGCTTTAAATGATTATAAAGTATTGAATTAAAATATAATTTAATAAAAGTATGTAAAAATGCATTACTGTATGAAGTCAATCTAATCTGTTTCATAATGCTACACATTATGATGTAGAATACTATTAAAAATGTATTAATATAGTTCCCTTTAAAGCATTTTTCCCTCTGCTATTGGGCAAATGTCCGAATGTTTTCATTTATTCTCTAAATATTATCTTGACACTATTGATTTCTCTAATTGTTTTTTGGACTATTTAACTATGAAAAATTTCAAGACTTCAGTGTTAAGCAGTATGTGATGCACAATTAAATTGTATTGTATGACTCTGTTAGATATCCTAGAGTGTTCCTGTAATTAAATCAGAGAAGTATTCATGAATTGGATTCTGTTCTAATTGTCATTTATTCAAAATCTGATCTGCTTAAAAAAATGAGCTGAAAGTAGACTTAAAAATCTAAGAAACATAAAGGAAATGGTATATTTATGAAGGAAGTTTTAAACATCTATGATGCAACATTTCAAAAGAGCCCTTTCTTTTAAAATAAAATAATAGTCATAGATTTTTAACATAATGAAATTTTTGATTTTAATTAGCACATATATATTAAGTACCTTCTGTGTTACAGAAATATTCCTATATACTTTGAAAGCTGGAAGAATATTCAGGTTTTTGTTTATTCAATTGACTTCTGACTCCAATAAAATTTCTCTAAATAAATTAATAAAGAGTTTTTTAATTAAAAAATAATAATAAGCACTGAGGAAATGAAAGCCACATAAGTCTGGAGTGGCTGTCAGATCAGTGGACCCACTCAGTACCACTGTATCCTCAGTCCAACATCTTGGCACACCTCATCAGCCTCTGAATTTGTCCCCCACGGTACAGACCCCTTGCCTCTCCGTTCCTGAAATTTCTCTCATGATACTCATGAGAATATCTTTCATGTTCTCCTTAATAACTCAGCCCCTACAAATATCTTACAAACAGCAAACATCACAATGAGGCTCATTCTAAACACTACTCCTGACCAAGGATATTTAATCCATTTTATATGAGTTGGTGATGTGAATTGATATCACCAAGCCTAAAATTTTCTTTTGCTTTTTGGAGCTCATATATTTAAATTCTGGCTGAATACTAGTCCACTTGGATATCTTAAAGGCACTTTTAAATTAACATCTTAAAAATTGAATTCATATCATCTGTACTCCCTAATCCATATCAGTGTCTCCTGTATGCCCTGATTCAATGGTGCTAATATCTACCCACTGCTCAAGGCAAGAACTCAGGAGCTATTCTACATGCTTCCTTTTCCTCAGTAACATTCCTCAACTCCAGCATGTAGTCAATCACCACATACTGACTGGTTTCACTTTAGGTTCATGACCACTAAACTCCAGTGTGCTCTTAGCAATCCAACAGCATCCCGCCAGTAAGTTGACTCTCTCTCTCCTAAATGACTATCACATAATTTCTCCTCCCTTCAAACTACCAATACCTGTCTCTAGTCTTCATTCTCAACTGATGACTTTCCATTATTATTTCACCGAGAAACAGAAGTCGTCCATAAGACCTTCTACATTTCCTGCCTCCACATCTGTCTCCTGTGCATCAGGACCCACCTACATTGAGTCCCCTGAAGTCAGCCACTCTATGCTCCATCCAGTCTCCATTCTCTTCTCAAGAGGAGGGCTGTCTCTCTCTCTCGGATTATTCTCATAAACACACACACTTCCTATTAAAAAATAACAATAAATTCTCCCTATATAGCTCTCCAGTTAACTGCTGTTTCTCCATTCCCTTTATAACAGTACCCCCCAAAAGGATAGTCTACTTACTAGCTTCAATTTCTCTCCTCCTTCTCTTTTTCTCCTTCTCCTTCTCGTCTCTCTGCTTTTCTTTTTTTTTTTTTCCCCACTTATTTTTTATCAAGTAGATAAGTAAAAATTTTGTTAAGAAAACAACAGTAACTCATATTCTCCTCTTCAGTGAAAAGAAATTTTAAATCATATGGGTGAGCTGTTTGATATCTGTTGTGGGCTGAATTGTGTCCCCCCACAAAATTCCCCCTCAGAATGTGACAGGGTTTTTGTAATGAAGTTAAAATGAAGTCATTAGGGTGGGCCCTAATCCAATACAATGAGTGTCCTTATAAGAGAAGAAAATTTGGATACAGACAGACACAGACAGAAGACCATGTGAAGATACAGGGAGAAAGCAAAGACCTATGAGCCAAGGAAAGAGACCCAGAAGAAACCAGCCCTACTGATACCTTGATCTTGACCTTCTATTCCCCAGAACCATGAGAAAATAAATTTCTGTTCTTGAGCTACCCAGTTGGTTGAACTCTGTTATGGCAACCCTAACAAACTAATAAAATAAACTTGTTTATCTCCAAATAATACACTCGCATTGATGTTTCTTGGTTGTTCAGATTTAGGCAATATATATTGACTTCCTTCTAAAAAGGATGAAAATTTACATCATTTTCACCACTCCCCCACCCATATCCTCATACATGAGCAGCCATGCCACTTATCTGCTGAATATAGTTACTGTATCTTACCGATCTAAGAGGCCACTGATTTTAAGATATACTATCATTTTAAGCACCACTAAGGAAGAAAGATGCTACTAATTAAACTGTGACACAAAACTTTTTTTTATCACTTAGACTTTTTACTGAAAGAAGTCTTTTAGAATAAGCCAGACATAGAGTTCATCATGTGTCATTTTTACTCAACTTGAAAATGTAAGCAAAATAAATTATTTAAAATATACCTATTTTTTTTCAAATTCAGTATTTGGCTATTGCAAATCACCTGATTGACTCAGAGTCTTACTCTCTATGTTTTTCCACATGACCATCCTTTGTACCATCAACAATGTTGATAGTGTCATTTTCATAAAATAATTCTTAAAATCCGAAGACTGTGATGTTAGTCTCTTAATCCAGTTTTGCATTATGCACGGCTAGTCAGATTTTTTATTCTCTTTTTGGGAATATTACTAAATACATGTAGTTCACTACTTTATTCCCACACCATTGATTCCTTACATATTTATATATTCATGTAGCCACTGCCATGTCAGTTACAGGACACCTCCAGCCCATGCTGCCCCTAGCGTTTGTTGATGTGCATTCTTGCATAGGGGATGACAAACTTACTATGAATTGCTGCCTGGCCAAAAAATTCGTAAGACATCATTTATTACAAGATGATCCTAATTTTTACATATGTTAAAATGTAGAGGGTAAAATTAACAAAACTCAAAATACAGTTTTGGTTAGATCAATATTCAATGCTTATTTATTAGAACCACGTAGAAGCTAATCGTTGCAGAGGTGAATTTACTATGAAATAATGAAGGGCCCCTCACTAGGATGAGAACCTTCAAAGCCCCTTGGACAGGATATATAGCAATGTGTTCACCTGATCATATTTTTTGTAAAAATTATAAAAAGTATTTTCATTGCAACCAGTTAACTGGTCCTTTCTCCTCTGACTTCATATGTATTGTCTGTCATGGTTCTCATCATGATTTGTTAACCACAATCATATTTGTAGGGGAAGCTTATATGAGGATACACTGACTTCGGGTTTAGAGAATATCTTTATGTCGTTTACAGTCACTTCCACATACTGTTAAGATGTGGCTAGCCACCTTTTAAAGTTGTTACTGCTACTGTTCACTGCCAGCTCACCAGGGATCATGATCAGAAGTGCAGTGTGAAATTTTATTGCAATATGAACTTTCAGGCACTAGGGCACCAAGCACTGGGAACACAAAGGAGAAAGAGTCTGAAATGTACGGCGCCTGAAGCTAGTCTATGTCATATCATTTATGGAGGACTCAGTTCTCATCAGAGCCTACTCAAAATACTGTTCTCCTTTTAGAAGTACATTCCACATTACAGCACAATCCTGGCACTGAAAAATAAAACATAAAATTTTGAATACACTATTATAGTGAGGATGTCATCAACAAACTGCATGAGAGTTATTGTTTCAAAACTACTTGAAGACTAGTCTGTGCCTCTGAAAATTTGAAATATCTTGAAATCTTACTATATGAAGAAAGTTTGATAGAGATTATCTTCCAAAATCTGACAAAAATCTGAAACTTCACTTGGCATCAATATTAATAAATTATTTAGCTGAAAGAAGATTTTCTTGATATCAATAAAGCACAAATTTGGATCAGCTTTGCTAAAGGAAAGACTGAATTATCTTTATTTCTTCTCTCTACAGAAAATGACACTATAATATCATTTTAACAAGAAAAGAAGATCATAATATATACATCCAAAAATGTAGGGGAAAATGTATTACTGAGGTGTGCGTCAGCAAGTTAACAAAAGGAACATTTTATTTCTCTGAATTTTGTGATGTTTGCACTATTTTGTATGTTTTTGATTTTGTAATTTTCTGTAAATTCTTAAACAAATATTTGCTCACACTAAATTTTTGTAACTTCATGTTCATTTTTAGACAGAGAGTCCCCACACTGTAGTCACTTCAGTCCCCAGTAAACTTGGAGTGTTCCCTGACCACGATTACCTTCTCCTTCCTGCACACTGGCCTCCTTGCAATCTTTGAAGCACAATCATGCTCCTGCTTCTGGCCTTTGCCCTCACTATTCCCTCATCAACTTGTTCTTTCCAGACAAGCAACACGGCTTGCTCTGCACTTCCTTCTGGGCAATACTCAAAGATCGTATATTAGGGAGCCCTCACTCACCACCCTCTATAAATAGCACCTCCATCCTCACTAGAGTTGTTAGATAAAATACAGGACACCTGGTTACATTTAAATTTTGGATCAGCAATTAATAATCTTTTAGTCTAAGTATATCTCCCAAAATGCGTAGAATATACTAATAGTTAAAAATTATATGTTGTTCACTTGAAATTCAAATTTAACCAGGTGTCATGTTTTGTTCTGTTTTGGGCTAAATCTGGTAATCCTGCTCCCACACTTTCTATCCCCTTCCTCCACTTCACAGCACTGATCACCATGCAATACCTGACACATTTACTATTTGTTACTGCCCATTTTTGCCACTAAAATGTCAGCTCTGTGATGGCAGGGATGTTTGTCTGTGTTGTTCACTGATGTGTCCAAGCACCTAGACTGGGGCCTGGCACATAGCAGGCACTCAAATAATATTAATTTTAAGATTAATGAATAAGTTGTCTAAACCTTACAACTTTGCCTCTTAATATTGCTTAAACCCTCTCTTTTTTCTATTCTAATCACTCCCACTCTAATCAAGCTGCCAGAATATGGCTATTGTGTTCTGTCTCCTTGCTTCCAGCACTACTGTTTATATATATATTTATATTAAAATAAATAACTGACCTAAAACACACTCCTCTGCAGACTCCTCAACAGGACTCCACCAACTGAAGGAAAGAACCCGAGCACTCTGGCATGTTACTCAAGGCCTTCTTCGTGGTACTCTCATCTACGTCTCCATCCCATCCACCACAGCCCTCCAGTAGGTCCCAGTCCACAACCTACCCTTCACACCTCCTCACCAATACCGATTAGGTTCCTTCTGCCCACAGCACTCTCGTACCCCTCTTGTCATCTAGCTCTTTCATATTCTTGAAGACATTTTAAGCATTGCGTTCCCCTCCAGGAATCCTTCCCTTACCTCCCTGGGCTGACTCAGCTTGGTGCTGTTTGTCTTCTTGCTTCTGTGCTTCCATAGCACTCGGCACATAATTTTGTCATTGTGTTACCTGCCCCACCTCCTACTTCTATTGACTTTGAATTTTTGCATGCCAGTCTCAGGGGCTTTAGAAATCTCCCAGATCACTACGTTACAAGCGATGGTCCTTAATTGCGAAGAACGACTCTAGCTTATGTCAACGCTGAGTAACTAGGAGCTTCTGATAACTCGTTCACCCAAAATCCTAAATCCCTTTGCCTGATAGAATTCTCCAAGACTGACGGGGAGAAAGAAGATTTTTTTTGCCAATGTCCAAGGAAAGTGCAGTTGCTTAAAGAAATTTTTCAATTCATATCTCCACAAAAAAACCTCTTTTAAAAAAATGGCAATATACCACTATGACACACAATTTTCCTCTCTCTCTGATTCTCTCTTTTCCTCCATTAGGGTTGATCAATGAACAAGAATTAATTAAATAAACCCACACTGTATTTCACCTTCCAGGAACTTCGTGTTTAAAAAAAAAAAAAGAAAGGCTCACCGCACATCTTATTCCACTCCTCTACACAACTTTATCATCCTGTTAGATTGCCCTGAAAGCAGGGAACATATTTCTATCTTTAAAAAGTTCCTAAATTAAAATAACTTTATGGAAAAATATAACCCAAAAGAGGAGTATCAAATGAAGAATGTTGAGTAGAAAAAGAAAACTATAGTGTCCCAAAGGAGTCTGAGAGTGAGGTCTGAGCACAACAAGACGGAACCTTCCATCAGATTGCTGCTCAACTTAATTATGCTTTAAGATGTGCAGATGTGAAGTTAATATTCAGGATCCTGGTGATTTAAAAAGCAGCACTCGACCACTATTTGAATTCATAGTCTTGTAAACCATCTGTCCCCATGAAACAACCAAGGACAATATGATATCAGTGCTCAGATTTCTAGAGAGAGAAAGCAGTAGCCCTATTTTTTTAAAAAAGAATAATGCATGTGTAATTTGAATTCAAAAGGGGGAAATTATGTTAATACCAAGAGGAAACTACAGAGTGCCCATCTTTTTAGACCCAAACCAAGTAGAAATTCTCACTTAGCTCTTTAGGTCTATTAGGAATGTCACTGCACACAGACCAATGTCGTATTCTTAAAACACTCTCTGAGCCTCAGGCTATGCTCATGTCTGTCATAACTTTGCATGGTCAGAAGTGGAGATACTAAATTAAGGATGAGACCTAGACTAGTTTGATTGAAGCTGCACTGATAATAACCCATTTCTACCTGCCACTCCTCCCCATGGTTGCTAATAAACACTATCCAGGGACATGTGCCCCAGGGAAGGAAGAGAAATAACTGTCCTCTCCAAGCCTCCACTCTGGTCCAAAGAAGCACCGATTTCTGCTTTCTATGCCTCAGCAGGTGCTTTCCACAATGCTTAATGCAGGCCACACCTCCCCAGAGTCCAATAAATCTAGGTTAGGTAACCACCACATCCTCTGCATCCTGCCTTGTCACTGTCACAAAGCAGCAGCTTGGCACAGTGGAAAGACTTCCAAGCTTTGGAGTCAAGTCTAGACTCACTCATGACCATGTGACCTTGGATAAGTTACTTAGCTGCTCCAGACAGTGTTTGTGCTGTTTGTTTACCTAGGTAAATGTAAAAGCATTTTACTTACAGAATTGTAAGCATGAAATGAGAAAAATATGTAAAATATGTAGTACTGGGACTATTATATAAGATGTGTTTGGTAAATCTTAGTTCCTGTCACTGCCATGGAACATACTCCACCAAGAACAAAGTCAATGCCACTGAGGTTGTGTTGTGCTGATGGACCCCATCAGGGCAGCTGACAGGGCTCTTAGTCAAGCTGCCTCTGCTGCTGTGGCAAGGTCTGGATGTTTCACCTCCTTGGGTCTCACCTCAGATGTACGTGACCCAATGCTCACTGCCACACTCAAGCCAACTGGCCTTGGAACCATCTGGGCTCTTGCCTTCCCAGGGTCTTGTTGATACCTTTCTCTTGGATCCTCATGAACTACTCTTTCTCCTTAGGTATCATGTGCAATCTCATCTCAAAAAAGCTTTTTCTGACTATCTTTCTCTAAAGGAAGACCTTCTTTGCATCTCTTTATTCCAGCATCTACTCTTTTTCTGAACATACACCATAGTATATAATGACCTCATTTATTTGGTTGTATGATATAATATAATCTCCCTGAGGATCTTTGTATCCTTTGCATTCCTCTTGCCCAGGAAGTGCTTGGCACATGACAGATGTACAATAAATACAGTATTTGTTGAATGAATGAACGAGTGAACAAATTACAGTCGTTTCACCACTGTCTGAGTTTCACAAAAAGTTCTTTTGGTTATGTTCCCATTTAGATAAAGTACTGGGAGGAATTGATTATTTTCTTAGTGTTGAAGAAAGAATCTGAGAAAAAGTAAATGAAATGTTGGTACTAGGATGGTCTCTTAATGAATGCTCACTATGTATTAATTATTTGCAGTGATGTTTCTGTTACTTAAAGAAGAGTAGCCCCAATGCTATGAGACCACACATCTTCTTTTGCCTTGGTTTCCTCAACTATAAAATGAGGAAGCCAATCAAATGTACATCATTTGTGTTACAAAGATTAAATGAGTGTATAGACGTAAAGTGCTTCAAATAGTACCTGGAACACAGTCAGTGCTAAAAATGGCATTTCCAGAACTGATATTTACTTCAGTCTATGGCAAAGACAGTTTCAGACTAGACGATTAATCCATCTCACTGAAGCCACAGATACAAAAGGAAAGGCAGAACCTAAGCAGCCTGGATCAAGAATTCTGCTGTCATACACAGGGTTAAAGAAAAGTCTGTAATTCCTATTTGGTGAGAATTAGTATAATTTGATACTGATATTACCTGACAAGGTGGAAATGTTGTTCCAGTAAAATCCCTGGAGAGATTATACCCTCAAAAAGTTCTGCAAGAAACTATTTTTGCTAACAGCATGTGACTATCAAAAAGTATTTTAAATCCATGCTGACCAAACTGATCAGAGATAACCAAATATTTAAGAATCTTCTGGTCAAATGGACACCAAAGCTTGTTAGATAAAATTCATGCCAGTTGGATTTATGGTAATACATAAGTCAGCAAGTCCCCGGATTTGTCTGTTACACTTTGTGCTATGTATTATCATGACCCCTTCATTTCAGTACAACAACTAGTAAGATTTTTTAATATGATTCCACCACAAATTCAGAGTTTTGAACTGACAATAAACTCAATGTGTCTGTTTATAAAGACAAAAAGTTAAAAAAGAAATCCACGTTAGTAGAAAACTAAAAATAGCACATGGTCCCATATTTATATCTCAGTAGTCAGAATACAAATAAACATCCTCGGTGAAAACACATCAGTGCTTCCAATTAAGGCAATATAATTGCATGCTTTGAAGTGGAACAATGGAAAAATCTGACAATCCATTGTATTAATATGAGACACAGACTTTAGAGACATATAAAAAATAACTTTTAATCTTTGTAAGGCATCTGCTTCCATATACTTTTTGCATAACATTTATGTATTGTGTGTAAACACACACATTAGATAGATAAATAGATAGCTGGATAGATAAACATATGTTAAAGAGCTTGATGAAATCTGGTGCAACCCACTAATTCACTTTAGTAAGCCATTTCACTGCTACTGCTACAAGTTCTATTGTCTTCTGCAGCTTCATTGTTTCCAAGAGCTGGTAGAAAAGCTTTACACATTTATACTCAGTCAATTAATTTACTTACCTGGTACAGATCTCAAATGACCGATGTGAGGGTAAAGGACAAAGTCTCAAATAGACTAGAAAGTGGTGAAAAGCTGAGAGCAATGCTTTTTACCCTACATGTGTCTGCAAGTGTTTTATCTCATTTATAAACGGGAGTACGATATACAACCGTTGAAGAAAAAAATAACAGGTCAACTAATAATCTTTTGTAAATAATTATTTGGAGCACACAGTTGTTCTCCCAACTCTTCATGAGATTCCACAAGACTATTATTTCATGATTGGCTTTCAAATATCACTGTTCCCTTTCTTTGCTTTCTATAACAACCTAAACAAAACTAAGTATTATTTGCAAATTTCTTTGTTAAGAATCCTTGGTTTCTGGGCCAATGACTCTGCCTACCACAGTATTTGAATGTATAAGGTTTAAGTAAAATTACCACTTAGATTTCAGTATAAAGTCCTAGACGTGGAGTTAAAGATAACTAGGTATTTAAGGTAACCAGTTTGGTGAATGAATAATTAATTAATATTTCAATTAATCGAATGGTTGTCATTGATAGGCCTTTAGAAATCCTCTACAAGATGGACTGTAGGCCAATACAACATAAAAATAAGTTTCATTAGAACATTTGGTCTAGATCTCAAAATCAAGTGTGAAGGAAGGCAGCCAGTTCTAGAAGAGAGCAAAGAATTAATCACATCTGCCTAGCACCCATCACACACAGTTCAGTTACAATTAGGGAAGTTTTGTTTTAATTTCAATCTCTCAACTTCTGCCACAATCACAACAAATTCTCTTCCTGCTTTTTTCTGTTTTTATTTTTTTTTAACATTAAAAACACTTCAGCCATTTGGTAGTACATAAAATTAATTATCCATGATATTTTCCATTAGAATCAAAACCCCACAATGCAAACATGCTACAGCATTCCAGGTTGGAGTAACTTTCTGTCATGTAAAATGTTATGACATGAAATTGACTTATTCATAATCTACACTGTTTACATTGTTAACTATTCAATTTTGCGGGTATAGATTTTTTAGTAAAATGTACTGCATTGAACCCAAAGGTGTATTTCATCTAATAGTTTCTGAGGATTTTACAAACTCCTCCTGGTACTCATATCAGCGTTTCAGTCTGACAGTCCTGACAATGAAACAAAAACACCCATCAGGCAACTGATATGCAGAAGGTATGCTCTCAGTGCATGGCCACGAGCACAGTTCCTGCCTTGCCAGAACCGCTGTAGTAACTGGACACTCTGGGTCTCATTGCCCCTTGTTTGTCAATCTATAATTTCAAAGGATAAATCCATTGACAGAATTTTGGGCACAGATTTTAAAAATTGTGTCAAAGATGTAATTGATGAGTAACAAGGATGCATCATCCAAGAAACTGAGTCAAGATTTAGCATTATTAAGGGCGTTCATTTAACCTGTAAACAAAACTTTTAAAAATAAATGATTAATTTAGGGTTGAACCATATTGTTTCTGTTCTGACTGCATCTAGCGTCCATATCATACTTAGTTTAGATGTCTCTTCAACAAAGATGGTTTGGCTACTAGATACATACTGTCTGGAGTGGAAATAATAATTATTGTTTTTTCATAATTTTTTTAAAATTGGCCATTCTTTACAGTCACATATAAATGGAGGTAAGAATTAAAGAAGGATTTTTTTAAGAAAGAAAGGTGGAAAAGTTAAAGTCTACTAAAATAAAAAAGGAGGGGGTATACAAGTAATCCAGAGGCAGCCATCATTTATCAAATTGTATTACTGTGCCAGGAAAATTCAACATTACTATTTTGTCTGTGTTTTCCCTGTACTACTTTTCAGGGGTTAAAAGCTTTGTGTTTCAGACTCTGAAGCACTGGGAAAATCATTCTGCTGGTTCATTTGGGGGTCTTTGTAAATTCTGAGAGACATTTGAAGTGTTGTGGCAGGTTTAGAGTCAGGTGTTTGAAAGCTTTGACACTCCTGGGTGAAGCCATCTCAAACACTAAGATGGAAATACAGGAAGGAAAAATAATAACACATTAACTTTTAATTCATTGTTGTCTTAGAGCCTGAAGGCCTCTGAGAGGTTTAGCAAAAGACCACTAAGAATAACATGCTTGAAATACACTCCAAAGAAGAAAAAAAGTAAACAATGGACCTCAAATAGTTCAAGGCAAGGCACACTAACAGTATGTAGGACCAAAAATAAAAGTCTAAAGAGAAATGGAAAAGCTTTGAGACTGGCCTTTAGGATGGTGCATATGAGAAGGAGAAGAATTTCTGGTTAAAGCCTTTCAAGATCCAACAGATTATACTTTTTGATGGCCAGTAGTATCATTTTGACCTTGACTGCTGCTATAGGAAATAGCGGGGCATTCAAATATGGCTATGCATTTGCTCCACTGAGGATAATGATGGCCCAAGAATAGAGGTCCTTTTGCTATATCCTTTGTTCTCTGTGGGAGGAAAATCTGAGAAAGACTTTCTATTATACCCCAAATAGCATTCTTTCTGGCAGTCCATAATAGTGGGGAAAGGGAAAGGATTATTAAGTGAGGAAAAAAAGTTTACCTAGGGAAATACGTACATAAAGAAACTTTAGTTTATTGCATGTCATTATAGTCTAGGATTCTACTAGGTACTTTATACTTGTGAATTTTTAAAATTCTAAAAACACTCAGAGGTAGGAATTATTATTTCTATTTTGTAGACATGAAAATAGAGATAGAGAGCAGTAAGCCATTTGCCCAAAGCCATTCAATGACTGAGCAGTGGAAGCAAGATTTGTACCAAAATCTGTTGAGTCCAAAGCCACAGTCATTAACCATTATGTTTTTCTACTCAGTGTTAAATTTCAAGGGTTTGGGGATCATCTCTAGTAAGTCCTATTATTTCATTCACCTACTTTAGGCAAATATTTTCTAGAACATCCTAAAGCCACTGATGATACGCTACAGAGAAATAGCTGACCTCTAGGAGGTTATTAAGAATCCACCTATGAAAGGCACTTACTGCCAAAGCTGCACTCAACCTTTCCACCAGACCAGTTAGGTTCCAAAGGACCCAAGTGATTAACTCATTTCACTCAGATGACAAAGATCATAACTACATCAACCTGGTGAAGAGAATCAGACCACAACAACTCATCTAGCATCTGAAATGTTTCACACTCATTAAACCAGAGCCACAACAGAAAAACTCCACAATCCCATGTGGGGAATAGCCCACTGATGCAATTTCAAACGAAAACCATATCCCTGAAAGGTCACATTCTTTGCAGAGATTGTGTTTTAATGGCAAATAGTTAACCAAAACAATTAAGAAGCTCTCACCTACAATGATCAAGTAAAATGGAATATTAAAATTCAACTTATTTGGGAATTATTTCCAGTACTGATAACAAAATAATTCTGTCCTCAAAATGGATTCACTGCTCTGGTAAAAAGCCCTCATCTAAAATCATATTAATAATTTATTTACTTTTCTGCAAAATGAGAAAATACTGTCTTATACAAACACCTCCTTCCACAATATTATAAAAAGTATGACTTAAAAAATTGAGTCCTAAATATCCGAGCTATAGTTGGATAAGCTTTCAAAACTGAAATGATACGTGAATTCCGAGAAAGTCTCAATTTGAGCTCAATAAGATTAACCATTCACAACAGGAAGCCACTTCAAATGCAGCATTTGGGAAGGATCATCCATCACAGAGGCTAGCACATTCTCCATGCTAGACTGAAGCTTGGAACTTAATGGGAAGTTACCGACAGCTAGCTTTCGTCTTCACAGCTGCCCCTGGAATTTGTTAACAAATGATTCTCCTAACAGGCAGGTACTAGAAGAAACTCACAAAATCTCAAAGAACACAACACAAGAAATGTAACCTCCTAAAAACTACTCCTTCAGTCCTTTGAAGTAAGATAATGTACCTTTTAGAGGTCACCAACCAAGTATATTTAAACAAATCTAGCCTTACAGTTTTTATCTCCTTAGATACAACTATTTCTAGCAAACAAATAGTGAAAAGAATTCAATGTGTCAGAATTTCAAATTCCTTTTCTTTCTTAAATTGCAATTCTCACATTCCCGTTTTATCATTAATTATGTCATCACCCGCTTATTAAAATGTATACAATGAATTATTAGCATGTACTAGCTCGATTCATTCTCAAAACAATCCACTATGATTAGTACTATTGATCCTTTTTTGCAGATGAGTAAACTGAGGCTCTGAGAAGTTAAGAAACGTGCCTAGATTATACTGCTAGGTATTAACAGAATGATAAATCTTTTTTCCCTTCAATAAAAATCTACTTTTTCATAGATAGAGAACTAGCCTTAGAATTCAAGAATAAATTTTTCTATTTTACTCTGAATTAACAACAGTATCCTTTAAAATTTATATGTGCTAGAGTAAAAGAGAGTTAAAACTGTATTTTCTTATAGGCATTTCTAGCCTAAATGGTACATAAATTGTGTGTGTGTGTGAGAGAGAGAGAGAGAGAGAGAAATTCTGAAAAAAAATATATATATGGTAAGTAAATCTTTTCTCCATAGATGGAATAGGTGGCCTCCACTGCAGAAAATTTGAAAGACTGAAATAAACCTTTCGTCAAATTCTTAGCACATTGCCACTATCACTACACTTACCACCAGCAATTTACAGTTCCCTAAACTTCCACCATGAGTCATTTTTTTTTAGTTGAGGCATCAAAGACTGTTGTTAAAACTACTATGTTACTGAGTGAGGATGCAAATATACCACATTAAATCATTATAAGCCATCAATATCATTCTACAATCTTGTTTAACTGATTAACTATAATCATCTAGCAGCCCTTGAAGAACAAGATCACCTAGAACAAGAATAAGTAACTTTGATATTAGAGGATGGAGAAGGGAAAGGTTAAGAGCTTTCATCGGTTTGCTATTCCTAAAATTTGCATTTGAGTTTATTTTGCCAAGTTCTTCTCAGAGCTGATGGAAATGACCACTGAATGCATTAATGCACACAGCATTGTAATCAGACAGATATTTTCACATTCTACAGCATATGGAACAGCTTATCCTCAGCAGAGCCCTGCCTCCCACCATGACAAAACACTCTTCAGACCTACAGGACTATTTCCATGGTGCCAACCATACACGGCTCTTCAGAGCACATTTTCTGTCACTTTTTCTTCTTTCAAGTTCTATTGTCTGTCACTCTTGTTCTAATAGTCAGGGACAAATTAAGAGGAAATGGCAGCTAAAGGTACATTTTTCTCATTTATAAACAATAATTGCATATTTGTGGGCAAATAATCACCTAAATATCAAAGGCAGGTCCAGGACTGGTGCCAGACATAATAGCATAGTTCTTACTGAAACAGCTCCTGGAATCACAAAACACCTATCACAGACTCTTTGAAAATTCCTCCTGACTCATACTATATTTAAATAGAGTATTAAAAAAATAGAGGATAGTTATTTAGGAGATGTATTATTTTAAAATGCATTCTAATAACAATTCTGAGATTAAAGGGTTAAATTTCTCTACATAGTTTTCTCTAAGTTTGTCCACATGTCCTCATACATCTGCATTCCAGTGTCAAGAAACAGAAGATTTGCCAATGATCTTAGAGAACACTCCCCCTAAGGACACTGCTGAGGCCATGAAACCATCCACTGTGCTCACCCAGGTCTGCTCAAACCGTAAGTCAAGCCTCTACAGATTTAAAATGTCTTTACGTTCATTTCTCACTTTAAAAAACTGTACAATTTTGTCCTTAAAAAATACCTCTCTCAAATGGTTAATATCCTTATTATCTAGAGATTTTATTTGAAACACTTGAAAAAAACTGAGAACCCAATAAATAGATGAGCACAGGGCAAGGGCAGCTCACAAATGAGGAAGCACAACTAGCAACAAAACTAATGAAAACTGTTCAAAACTGTTCAGTGTTTCCATTAACAAAAGAAAAATAAAGTAAACCAAAGAGAAACCATTTTTAACCTATAACTTTTTCATTATGTAAAATAAAATTGTGGTTGAAAGCAAAAATTGCTCAAGGCTTTTAGAAAGTAATTCAGCAATACATGTCAAGAGTATGAAAAGTGGCCTTTGAACTCAAGGAAATAAACCTAAATGTGAGGGGGCAAAGCATGTAAAAAAAATTGGTTTATCATAGCATTTCTCTTACTAGTGGGAAACTAGAAACAATGTAATATTCGACAATAGAGGAAGAGTTATGTAAGTGGCATGAGAGCTACTACATTGTAATACAAGGTTTAAAAATAAAGAGGTTGAAAAAAAGATTGGTCAAATGGGGATAACTGTTGAAGTGAAGTTACAGGTGCATTAGTTCATTATATTCTCCTTTCAAAAAAAAATACAGAAATTCTTAAACTATAGTGTTAAAGGAAAGGAAAAACAGCTATACTGGGAGAAAAATATATAGAAAGAAATACAACAAAATCTTAGTAGTGAATAATTTTTAAAATACATTTTTTAGAACAGTTTTAGGTTAACAATAAAATTGAGAGTAATGTACAGAGATATACCATATATCCCCTGCCCCCACATATGTATAGTCTCCTCTACTTTTTAATTTCACAATTTTTATTTTTTACTGAAGCGCAGTCAGTTTACAATGTTAGTTTCAGGTGTACAGCAAAGCAATTCAGTTACACGTATATATATATATACGTATATATTTTTTCAGATTCTTTTTCCATTACAGCTCATTACAAGAAATTGAATTATAGGTGTCCTCCATTCTTAATGTTATTCACCAAAATGGTACATTTTTTACCAAAGATGAACTTACACTGATACATCACCCAAAGTCCATAATTTACCTAAGGGTTCACTCTTGGTGTTATATAATCAATGAGTTTGGATAAATATATCCATCACTATAATATCATTCAGAATATTTTCACTGTCTATTCATCTCTCCTCCCCCACAACTCTTGGAAACCACAGAACTTTTTATTGTCTCCCTAATTTTGTTTCTTCCAGAATGTTATATAGTTGGAATCATATAGAATGAATAAATTTTTTTAAAAAATTTTAGCATCTATATTTACAATGAAAAACTACTCATTTGAAAATAAACATTACCCTCTTTACAAAACCCATCGAAACCACAAGGATTCCTTCCTGAAAATAAAGAAGGTATTGATAAAATAGTCTCCAGAAAGGAAAAGAAAGCTAATATATTGATTATAATAGTTCAACTACAGAACACTCAAAGAGAAAATAATTTTTAAAGAAATATTTTAAAACATATTTAAGTGGAGAAATGGTTTCTTTTCACAAACAAAACCCTTGGGAAACAAAAGTCCTTGGCAGACTGACTCAGACACAAGACTGGACAAGGAGACAGAAAAGAACAAAGAGAAGAAGAACCAGATAGGTATCCAGTAACTGAATCTTTCAGGAAGAAAATAAGAATGCTTTCTACACAGTTTAAAAAAAAAAAAAAGAATAGACAAACAAAAGTCTGTAAGACTTTGCTGGTATGACTTTATAATATTGCCAATCTGCAGAGATATTTTGGTTGCTTCTAGTCTGAAAGGACTTCTATTGTTTTCCAGCTTTTCAGCACACTCTGAAAGGGAACTGTGACCTGAGGTATTGTTGTCTTTGGAGATTAAGAGACATGCAGTCCTCTACTATCATGCTTCTGATCCTCTCCAATTATAACCAGTTGCAGGCAGTTATGTGTGGCCTTTGCAGCCTGGTGACTACTAAATAATTGGAGTTGAGATGTCAAATATTTCCCTAATGAGCTCAAGGTCCAAAGTAAACCCTGAACTGTAATCACAATAGTGAGGCATTCAATGTGTCTGCTTTTGGATGGGTGAGAGCTGTTATGCCTCCAAAAACACATGTATGGCTGCTTGGGGGGAAAAAAAGAGAGAGATAAAATGAGGATAAAGAAGGGAATCTATGTAATAAATTAGGAGGATTATCATTTGTAAATTGTTATTTCTATCACTTAGTTCTAGAAACTCAGACCAGAATGATTGATTCTGAATGCTTCTAATTCTATTCAAAACTAACTAAACGTAGAAAGCTGGAGTAAAAAGAATTCTTGGAAAACAAAATGATACCATAAGCCTTCCTCAGAAATGACTAGCATATTGGTAGAAGCTTAGCTATTTTTGACAAAGGGGTATCTGGCACCTCTGAGCACAGATAAACACAGGTGTCACTTATAAACACAGCCAAGCTTCATCCCCCAGTGAATGCTCCAGGTTGCTGCCTGTCCTGTCATGCTGAGGTGAAGGTGAATCAGAGAGTGCCATAACTCCTAGCCTGGATGACTCTGACTGCAATAAACTTCTTTTCTAAATAAGTAGTTAGACCTGCACAAAAATATTGATTGTGCTTGCTACCCACAATTTAAAAGAATCACATGGTGATTGAGGTCTATCATTATCGAAACGGAACTAATGCCTCTCAGCTTTGGTTTTTAGGTCTGAGACTTTGCTGGAATGGGGGAAATCAACATTCTGATGGTCGCTAGGGTACTCAAATCATGAAACCATTTTAGCCAGAAGGCAGACATTTTAAATTAGCAGATTGCATTAGAAAACAATTTAATGTGGTCCTTCTTTCTCAGTGACACAATCATTACAAGCAACCTGAGATACTATGAACACAGCTATCTGAATTATGTTTTATTAAACACAAGCTTTCCAATCCTTTGAATCAGCATGTTGGCTTGAGAGCAGGCTTTGCCTCACAATTTGGAGCGTGGACACGTTTAGGCTTGTCTCTTTTTATTGCTTCAAGGATTTTCCCAATGTAAATCCTCTTGGAACTCAACTCTCCAGCTTTGTACAGATGTACTGTAACTGACTCTTTGTTTATGATCCTCTACCCAGTACTTTTTTAATGGGAGTAGATAGATTAGACACACTTCTAAGGGACCTATTGTGCATTGTGAGCACTGTATGCTTAATTGCAAAAGAGAAAAAGGAAAAAAAAAAAAAACAACAAAACAACAACCCAGCTGCTTAATTTATGGATATCAGCAACAGGGCCAGCGATTTCAACATGGAAAGTGGAATTCTCATCATTCATAAAGCTGGCAAGAGTTTCTTCTCAATTTCAGACTGAACAGAATCTCTTTGTTTTTCTTCAATTACTTTTTCAAACAACTAAATTGAGTGCTTGTGGAAGGTGCTTATTTTCCTAAGTGAAGGGCACCATATCACCCGTGAACAGGTGCAACAGAGGGAGTGGCAGTTAAGGTATTACAAACTTCCCCAAACTGCACTAGCATGCCTTAAGCTTACTCTAGATGCTCTGTTTTTAGAGATCGGTAGAGTTGAGGTTCTGTGGCCTGTCTTGGTCTACCCTTTGACATTATCTGTAACCAGTTGCAACAGTAATTCTTCAGAATCAGCGAGGCCTGGGAAAAAAACATACTACCTCTCTAATGTACTACTTCATACAATTTTGACTCATTTCCTTCTCTATTTGGCCCAGAGCCATCAATATCATAAGAGTTTCCTCAATGCCCTCCAACTAAAATAGTGATGTGTGCTGAGGATGGTGAGGGCAAGCCCAAGGCCAACAGCTCTCTTTCTGGCTTTCCCTTATTTCCAACTCTCTCTCTGCCCTTTTCTTTGGAGGAATGCACTCTTTTACCACCTAGCAGTAAATGTTCTGGGGGATGTCCTGGTGATACGAGGGAGCTCAAAACGATCTCTATCTCAATGAGCTACGATCTTTCCAGAACATTATGAGAACTTGAAGGCACTCTCTTATGAAGCCCTCCTTGGAGTCCCAAGACTTTGGAATGTTCTTGAGACAAGACTGTGTGGAACAATAAGTAATTGCTACCTTAGAATTCTTAAATTCTCCTGGGTGGAATTCTAAAGAGATTCGCTTTAATTATGGAAGTATTTTCAAAGGCAATTAGTCTTAGAGTTTCAATATTAGGAACAGATGAACTTCAGCACGAAACAGTGTCAGAGAGTAGGCCATGAGAAGTACCTCCTCAGCAATAAGTAAAAGAAGTCAGAAAAGGAAACACATGCACATGGAAAATGTTGTTTTTGAAAAGAAAAATGTCAATGCACAGTGATCCATTTAACAGAGGAATTCCATCCTAAATTATTCCACCAGAGTGTCTAAAATTCCCAAATGCAATAGATTTGTCATTACTAGTCATTGAGTCTGGATTCATGCCCACAAATTGATGATAACATGCTCCCGTATTCCATTACTAATTCCTTTAACAAGGCTTCCTCTGAATATATTTCACTTTTTAACCCCTTTGGTTACCAAAATTCCATTCGTTTCAGAGGAAGCAGTTTCAACCTTACTTCTCTCCAGGTATGTGGGATGCAGCTGTTTAATAAGCTGTCCCAACTGTTATTATCACAAGTTTTAGGAAAAAGCCAGTTTTGTATAGCCACATTTGGATTTGTGAGGAGAGAACAGCACACTTCTGTATACATAAAGATGTACATAAAATGACAACTTGACTGTATATTCAGAAACCCTCTTGAGGACGAGGTATTTGTTCACTCAGATAAGCCAGAAACTAAAGTGAAGATATAATTAAATGGTACCTTTTTAGCTTAGATATATTATGTACTTGGCTTCCTAAACTGCTCATACAATATGCTCCAAGTTGGGATACTTATATGTAATTTTAAAAATAATTATTCCTGGGCTAGGAAGCATGGGTCTTGTTCTAGGTCTGTTAGTATTTAGCTTTAGAAGCTAAGACAAGATATAGCTTCTTGGGTGACATTCATTTCCTCATGCACAGGATAATAATGATAACTAGCTTACATTCTTCTCAGGGTTGGTAGGAAGATTAAATGCTACCATATAAGGAAAACCATTTTTTTAAAGTACAATCCAAATATAGGACATTATAAACGCCAAAACCTATCTGATTGTTAGACCATCAACCCCAATGTTCATGAAATTTAAACTTAGGAAACATTTACTAGCATGTTAGAAATACAACATTTTTATTTGACATTAAAGAGAAGCTAATGAGAACCCTCGTCTGGTTATGACATTTATTTATTCAACAGATCTTTACTGAACTCTCATTATTTTTCGACCATTTTGTTAGTTGCTAATTACAAAGGGATGAATAAGTTACGTAAACTTTCCTTCATGGAGCTTAGTTAGCATTTAATGGGGGAGCTGGATATTAAGCAGATATAATCACACAAATAATTACATAAGTGAACTCATGACCAAGTGTTATGAAGGAAGAATATATTTTGAGAGCATAAACCATATTTCAGGTTTGGTGAAGTTCTCTAAGGAAATGACATTAGCTGAGACCTAGAAGATGAGTGGGAGTTACCCAGGTAAATGCCAAGCCTAAGACTGCAGTCAGAGAAGCAGCACAGATGAGACCTTGACACAGTGGAAAATAAGGAGCAGAATGGAGCTGAGTGACATGAGAAACGCAGGGAAAGGTAAGATCACACAGGAACCTAGATGTCAGGGATTTGGGGGGTAGATGAAAAAAATCACTAATACAGACACAAATAAATCCAGAATTGTAAATATAAACCATGATGTCTTCTTATCTGAATACACAGTTAAGAACGTATTATTGTAGCCTTTTTCTCCCCCACCCTGGATCAGTGATTTTCATACCATGCTCTCTGGAATCCTAGACTTCTCCAGAGCTGTCTCAGCCGGGGCCTGCACTGGGCTGGGCGCAGGGAGGAGGGCAGGGGGACCCCAGGCTAGAAGCATCACATCACTCCACGCACAAACTACCCTGCTCCCTGCCACCAACCTTAGTTTATATTCTGGGCTTCTGCATAAGAATCATTGGAAGAAGGATTCCAAAGTCAAGGAAGGCAGGAAGGCAAGAAAAGTGGAGAAAGAGAGAGAGAAAGTTACTATCTGCCATGAGTAATAAGGTTATTTATATATGTTATGGATGGCCTTCATCCACATTTTCTTCTTTTTTTGCCTAAAGGAGCTTGTATTTTGTTTTCCAAGAGCTTATCAACGTTTTCTCTGCTGACTGCTTGCCCATGGATCATCATATTATATCATATCAGATCATTTGTCTTAAAATGGGGCCTAACTCGCTAGTCCACAGGGCCTCAGGAAATCTGTGAGGCCTCAGGAGGCAGGCTTGTGAGTACTCCCTTTATGGAAGAGAGAGCCTGCTTTTTCCACTGGGTGATACTAATTTGCCTTGACTGTGGTGGTACTTCCTCAGGCTCTCCTTTTTGAGGTTTTAAAACCTTTTTATTGCAGCTTTCAGGGCTTTGTTCAGGATGGTTGATGGTGTTCTGAGACCTGGGGAGAGAGGAGTAGCAACTGTTGTATGTAATGTACACTAGAGAAATCTGGATGCTGAGCTCGGACTCCAGACTGAAAAGCACAGCTGGCTGAAGGGATGAAGAGGGACCCAGCCTTGCCCTCCCCTCCCCACCCCACGCCCTGTCCCCCAAGTTAGCTGAATGAAGGCCGACATTGATACAAAACGGATGCAGACTTGGCAACTCTATAAGCAGCAATAAAGGAACGGAAAGTATAAGGCTTCGATCCCAGAGGATTCAATCCCAGAATCTCCAGAGGAAGCCGGTCTTGCGATCCATTTACTATTTTCCATCTACCTTTCTCGTCACAGGTGAAATGTTACCTTTCAGTCTCTCTCTACCCAAGCCAGCAAGCAACCTGGCAATGCTATGCCAAATGACACATCCGTGAAGCTGCCAAATGTTAACATATACTTTGTTGGTAAAAGCCTTCTAAAATTACCATCCCTAGTTTTAACTTGCTACAGAGGGAAAGGCATTATGGTGAACAGGGAGAGAAGGTCATGTTGAAGCCTAACTTGGAGAAACTTCCAGTTGGAACTTGGAAGCCATTCCAGGATCTCCTGGTTCAAACAAAAACAGTCCAAGACCAGTTGTGGAGTCCAACCTGTGAAGTGCAGTTTTACGATCTCCATAGGCATTATAACCTACTTCACTCTTATGGTGGAGAGCGCTGTGCTCACCCAGCATTGAATATGCCCCCTGACATTTTTTAACTTCCCTTGAAGGTAAGTGAGGGCCACTGACGCTTCTGGTCAGTGGGCTGGGAATTGAAGAGATGCTCTGGGCTGACACACTTAGGAGTGGGAGAAAGTTCCATACGATCTCTCACCTGACCCCTGAGCAATCAGAAAGCCATCTGGCATGCTGAGGAAACGCATGGATGAAAGCTGCCCTCAGTGTCACTCTCCTGCAGTGACTTTCCTGGGATTCCACCAGGGCTACCTAGACTGTATCAACTGATACAAACCACAAAACTAATTTAAGGCCAATGTTCACTTAAACTTCCTCATCCTTCAAGCTTTCCATCCACTCATTGCCGTATTTCTCCAAGTTATGGGTTTTTTTGTGTCAAATGGGCTGGGAATGCCAAATCAACTATTTTTCCTTAGACCAAGAAACATTTGTTGAGCAAATTTGTACACTAAACCTGTCTGTGTCCCTTGGACTTTGTTCCTTTATACTTCCCACTGAGACATCTTGTAGCTCTATCAATGTGTTTTCTAAGCTTCAGTTTTCTAATCTATAAAATGAGAATAATAGTCTCCCTCTCAGTTGCTATGAAGATTAAATGAGGTAGTAGGTATAAAAGAACCCATGACAAAGTATTAAATACAGAAATTGCAAAGTCAATCTCCCTTACTGCTGTTGTTCTGAAGTGACAGCTATTCAAATTTCACATCACTACCTGTAGTCTCACCTTTCCAGCAACTGACAGTCTTACGTTTTAAATTTTTAAGGGACATTTCAAAGGCAATATTCACGTTCACCTCAAATCTGATAACTGAATGGACAATTCCTCGGGGGTCTCTACTGCAACCTTTCACTCCCCCCAAAAAAGTTTTCATTTCTGCCAGTGGTACTATTACTAGTTCAGTCATTAGGACTTAAAGCTTAAGTTTCATTTGTTGAAGTCTCCTGCTGCTACTTTCTGTCAATTTCAGCTTTGTAAAACAGTAACTCAGCAGTGACACCATGACTGGCAATGTTTGCCTTAATTTCAAAATTGAATCAGGTGCAAACCCTGCCTTCAGGTTGAAGTATGAAATAGATTCGTCAAAAGAACACGATGAACAAAGTTTGAAGGCTTAACAAAAGAGGCCTGCATATTATTGCAAAATGAAGTTGCAGCCAGAGAGAGAGTGAAAGACTCTCCAAGACTGGAGATATTAATGGGGTGGAAGACAACTTTTAGTGGGACTAAGGAGCTGAAGGAACTGGAGGGCTGATAGGTTGTTGTGTTGCTGTCAGTGAGTAGGATAACAAAGTAGAAGAGCCCTGAGTACTGACAATGGCCAGCTGTGGCCATGAGAGAAAGTTGTTAAAAGTAAAATAGTTTTTTTGAAAACCTGAAGTTAGTTGTCAGGAGCATTTTCCAAGTGGAGGCTGCAGCTGCCCGTGGGAGTGGCTAGAGAGGAGGACTAAGACGATGCCAACTCCCTCTATAAGGAGATATGGTAACTAGAAGGCAGCAGATGAAGATTTGACGCTCATCCAGAGGGCATGAGCCTCAGAGTATTTTGAGTAAAGGTGACAAAGTACAAAAGAGGCAATGGGAAAGCTGGGAGAATGCCCTTTGTGGATGAATTCCAGACCTCTGTTTTTTCATGGCTACTACCCTGGACCCTTGTCATCCACTGAACCAAAGGGAAGTAGAATTAAAAATTGGATGGATCCTTTCAGGAGAATTAGCTGCTGAAGTAACTGAGACACCTCCTTTAAAGAGTTTCTCATACAAAAAAGAGGATTTTTAGCACAGATTTCAAAGGCATATTAAAGAGATTTCTAGTAAATTTGTGAGCTATTAAAATTATTTACCTTAACTAAATCTCAAGAGTCTTCTTCATAGCTTCCAACTTACACAGGTCACTAACCAAGACTAAAAGAGACCACCAACAAAGAAAGCTAAAAATTTTATTGGCTCCAACTTAGTCATGTGGATGGCATCCAAAGATTTCCAGCCTCCCCCCCCACCCCAGATTTCATAGGATTGTGAATTTATGTAAACCACCAACATTCTGAGGTTAGTGGTGCAAGGAATAAACAGAGAAAGCTGAACAGATAATTCAAGCTGTGTAGCAATTTGGAAAAAGTAGTTCTGTCTCAGATTAATAAAATGGAAATTGTGCTTCTAGAACTATGTTGCTTCCTCTTACTGCCAAATCTCTTTTGCATTTGTATGATCAAAAACTCATAATCCTATTGAATGCACACAAAATTGGATAATAAAGTTCTCCAAGTGTTATTGTTAGTGTCTGCTCACCAATACCAACACAGAGGGAAAGCTGCATGCATATAAGATGTTACAATATCATAAGCTTCTGAATCTTTTTAATACTTTCTTTTCACTGTTCAAAATACGTGTCCAAATTAAGAATTGAAAAGTCATTTCTATCAGACAGAATATAAGCATATCTCTCATATAAATTAGTAATGTGATTAGCTGTTGACACTATGCAAAAATAGAACTGTTACAATTTATATTTTTTGCATAAAGAACTGAAGAGAAGTTTGGCTACAAAACCTATAGTTGTTCTAAAGTGGCTTTTTTTTTTCCTCCACAATATTGTGTTTGGGCTGTGAAGTAAAGCCTTATAGTATACCACTGCCATAAAAGGTTGTGCATGTAGATGAGAATGTGTTAGGGGGAGGGACAGAAGGCTCATGGTGATTAACAGAAACTGATAATATGATACTGATTCTCATTTCCTTTCTCATTCCCAAATTTCCATAAGACAGACCACAAAGAAAATCCCATAAGACAACAAAAATTATGCACATAAACTCTTTCATTGAATCCAAATGCAGCATATTAGAAGAATCTCAGGGCAAATGTTTCCTTTGGAACATTAAATTGGTACAATACCAAGTGTGTTTCTTTTATGAACCTTTAAAACAATATGACTCATGGAAATTGTATAAAGTGGAATGTAAGTGGGGAGAGAGAAATCCCCTCCAAATTCAGCTTCATCTGAATTTCAAAATCATTTGACTAGGAGAGGGGTTAAACCTGTCTCTCAAAAAAGAAATATAGCACTTTAATAGTGAAATAGCAAGTTTTGTTTCATTATGCTTTGTTTTGTTTCTGGCGCTATAATAAAACTTGAGAAGATTCCTAAATTTCAACTTTAGCACACCGGCTTGCACTCGATGGATGGCATGATGGCATTCAGTACTGCGGATGGAAAGGAGGAAGGGGGAGGTGTGATGTGGGGAATCGCACTTTGCAATGTATCCTCTGGTCAACATTACTGAATTATTTATGTGTCAGTTGTTTGCCACATGTTTATCATATAGAGAGTATGTGTATACCCTTTAGACAATGAAGAAAAACAGGTAACTTCTTTCTCATCTCACTCTAGAGATGAAAGCAGATTTGTAATCATTGAAGACATGTAGCTGTGTCCTAAAACAGCTTTGGTAACGTTAAAGCCAGGAAGCCTGCATGTCGGGTGCAGATACTGCCAGTATTCTGTGCCACTCTTATTTCAGTGTCTCTGTTCATTTAATTCTATCCAAAAATCACTGCCATTTCGCTTTAACATAAATGCAGTATTCAGCACCCAGGTTAATTCTTTCCTCTAACTCCAGCATACGGAGGGGAAATTTTCATATTTACGATAATTTAGCCCACAGAAATAATCACTTTACAAAGGAAAAGGCTGAAAATTTTCTTTAAAAAAAGACTTTTTAACGTACAAGATTTTCATCATACATAAAGCAGAAAGGAGAAAACAACTAGGCCATATGAGAGAGAAAGTGGAAAGGAAAAGAGATAGGCCTAGAATGATATAGTACCTTACAGCACTAAATTTTTAATCTCTTACCAGGGCAAGCAATTCCTCTCTGTCAGACAGTGTCATCCTAATGCAACCTCCCAATATCCTGAAGACTTAGTGTGACCCACAGAGCTTCTCTTGGTTATGTATAGTTTTCTAAAAATCTGGGTCCATGGTAAGAAATCACTACACTGAGTTTTTTCTTGTCAGGCAAAGACTAGGTAATTAATTTCTTGATATTTGTTGCCTTCCCCATAGGTTTATGATCTGTCCTTTTTCCCCTCCTTAAAAAATTATGGATTCTAACACATATGCTGGGGAAATTCATCACTAAAAGTGTGTTTTAGGTGGAGACACAATTGTATCTATCAGTTTTATATTATTTAAGCTAAAAGGAAAGCCTCAAATAAAAAATTATTTTGACATTTATTCTGAAGTTTTCCAAAATTTTCCACGTTTTCTATGAAGGAAATTTACAGGGTAGAGGAAGAGAATGATAAAGATTAATAAGACATAGACTTCAAACAATATTTCAAAGACTAAATTTATGAAAACGCTTCATTAGTATTCAGAAACCCCACTGGTTTTAAGTAAGGTTCCTTATCCAACTGGGGCTGTGATGCTAATACACAAGTGCCCAGGAGAAAATGATTAAATAATACAGTACATGCTCAAATGCACATGCAAACATTTGGCTAAGGATATGTGTGCTTTTCTGACATCAGAGTGTGATATTCCATAGACCTACCATACGGCTCCATTATGCAGAAGGATCCACTAGAGAACTCCTGTTATGCAGCAAAGCTGAAATATCTGCCTCTTTTATGCAGGCAATATTCCATTTTAAAATGTTTTCCAATCTGGCTCAGAATCACCCCCTCTGTGAACCAAATGTGTTCGTTACCAAATATTCTCCATGGTTTTCCTCCAAGGACCGAGACAGCCTCCAGGTGTTAGTAATGACCTAATCATACAAAAGCTAGCATATTTATCTACTCTTACCCTCAAGGAAATATGGATCTGTTTCCTTCTTAGTCTACTTTGCTTCAACAGCCTTCATACATCTGCTGATTATATATTTGTAAATCTCTTCTTTTATCTCCCCAACAGATGCATGCTGTGATGAGAAATACTGAAGCACGCATTAGAAGCAATGATGGTTATCAGCCTAGCAGAGGCTGATGGGCTTCCTCAGATCTCGCCATGGAACCGATGGAATGCCAGAAAATGATTGGCTGGGGAGCTCTTCCACATTGTCAGGAGCATTGGAAAAGGGCTGTAAGAGAATGATGAGAAAAAACCTGGAGGATGGCAAATGCTTCAGTGAAGCAATCTGTTACATTCCTCCTTGCAGAGTGGGACGCCTGGCCTGAGATGAGAAAAGAAGCCATGGGACTGAGGAAGCAAAGGAAATAGAAGCTGAGGAGAGCAGGACAGAAAGCAAAGATTTATAGCATGTATCGTAACCACTCTAATATTTTGGGCTTCTCCTCAACTTAATCCAACTTCAACGTTACTGAAATTTATTATTTCCCTTATGTATTGGTAGAAAACAGACCAAAAATGAGTAAGAAAAATGGAAAGAGACAGAAAAAAAGAGACAAAAATGCAGGAGACCAGGAGTTGAATTCCTGTTTCTCCTGCTTTTGTCAGACTAAGTGAAACATTTAAAATCACCATCAGATATTGGCTGAACCTCATCATTTTGAAAGTGGCTATTCAAACCTTTTAGAGAAGGACCTGGTTTTTGCACCAGTTATTGGCCAAGGTATGACATGTACTAATAGCACTTCAGGGACAATGGCCTTTCGATGACCATCCGGTACCAGTGCTTCTAAATTGGCCAATTTCATGTGTCAGGAGGCCAGAAGACATACAATCACATAAGAAAAACACTTTAATCCAGTCATTATAACATAGGAGCAGAACAGAGTAGCTGAGGTGTTTATGGGGATAGCTGTAATTTCGGCCTAGCTTCATTCAGTCAAGAAGATTGTTTCCAGTCTACTAGAGAACACTTCCAATAAGCTTGAATTACAACCTCAATATCTTTCTTTCTTTTTTTTTTTTTTTTTAGGTTAACACATGAAATAAAGAGATTTCCTCAATGTCATAGTTTACTGCCTAAAAACCAATGAATATTTTCCCATCCAGAAACAAATACATTGTTTAATTTTAATCTCTTAGCACACTGGTAGGAACAAAATTGGTTTTGCATTTTCGCTTTTCATATACTTTTTGGCAATTGACCATTGGCCTTAAAAAGATGAGAAGATAGGTTTCAGCTGCCATCTTCTATGGTGGTTTTCATTCATTAGTTTTCTTTCACCTTTCAATCTCCTCCTCTCGTGTTACATCAGCTACATCTCTTGCCACAAACTCACATAATTTCTGCCGTGTGTCTTTGCAACATCTAATTTGTTATGATGTATTATGCATGCAAATGTAATTGCAGAGGAGGAGTTAAGCCGAATGACAACTTAAAGAGGCAAGTATTTTTGACTCTGTCACTCCCAGGGAACAGCATAAAGAGATCTGGGACAACTAGATGTCATGATGAAAATATTAGAATGTTAGGATATCAAATTAAACAATAGAACTGTCCTACTGAAACCACATCAACTGTCATAGGCAATGAGAGCTCTAAACAGAAAAGAAAGTTGTATGAAATTGAGACAATTACTTTTCCTAAAATCTGCCTTTAATTTTTACAATGTGAAAAACAAAATAAAAATTGTGCTTTCAGCACAATATATTTGGGTGAGAAATGTATATACTTATTTTGTCACACTATATATATAATTAGTTATTTTCAGACCATTTAGTTTGTGAAAAGTCATGTTAACAAAAAAAGCAAGTAAACTAGAAGCAAATGGAATAAATCTTAATGGCACTAACCACAATCTTAAAAATTAAAGGATTTTACTTTGATCTTCTGTCTAAAGAAAAGAACTACAAAGACATGGGGAATAACTAACTTCTTAACAAATCAAGTATTGTGGAACGCGACATACTCATTAAAAGATGGTTAAGAGGATTTGTTTCTTATACTGCAGCACTAGAAAAATCATCTCAAAATTATTAGTTTAAATTGCCAATAGAACTCTAAAGTATGGTCTCAAATTTTGCATGAAAGAGATTTCAGACAATAAATTTTAACTTCAAAAAAAATTCACTGTCTTGATGCTTACGTAATAAAAAGTGAAATGTAGCTTTCCCAAACTGGCTTTTGACCTAGGACACCTTCCCTTTGAAACCAGGGATCTCCTTTTTTCAGACCCACCACTTCCATGTGCTCGTTATTTCTGGAGACGCAGAGAGGTCTGGGTCACAGAAAGGAGTTGACGAATATGGGGGAAGAGTCTGTAGCTGTGCAAGAACAGCGCTAGGGGACAGGCCTAATTAGTAACAAACATTTAGCTACACAGGCCAGGTCCGTTGTCTTGAACGTTCATTCCTATCCACTTATGATTAGACACTCATGGAGAGCCCAAGATGAAGAAAAAGTGCTCTCCGCACATGTAGCAGGAGACAGTAATGAGATCCGTAGCTTGGGTTGGGTGCCCCAACAGAAACTCAGGCCTAGAACTGGGGCTTGGTAGAATTCTGGGACTCAGGTTGGAGACTTGGTTCTTTCCTCTATTTCTTTCCCCATTTTTAAATGTTTTATTTATTTATTTGTTTGTTTATGTGTTTGTTTATATTTTAGGACAAGGAGTCCATTTTTATTTTCATTATCAGCCTTGAAACCTGACTAGCACACCTTTGTACTTGGGAAAATGCAGATCTTGGGGAAGAGCCAGGCAAGCCTTGACACTGTTCCACTCCTCATTGTTCACATCCCTGCCTAGCCTTAGCAAGCACCTCCTTCTGACCCTAGCCTGGGATGCACGTGAATGCAAGGTGAAAACCTACTGACAGAGTGACCTATATTTTCAACACGTCTGCTGCTCTGGTAACAGTGAAGGAGTTCAGCTGGGCTTCTGCTTTCTTGCTACAGGGATTCCCAGAAAATCATTTTCAACTTTTTTATACTAATTTTTACTTGAGGAATAAATGCTATCCTGATAAATCATCATTAAGGGAGACTGACTTTGCAACTTGAGACAAGTTCCAATAATGCTGGAATTTACTGTGTAGCTCAGATTAGCTTCTAAGAAAGAGCAGTTCAGACACGGTATCAGTGCTGTGCAACCCTGTCCGCATATTAAGGAAATGATGTAATAATAAACTGCACTGGATTGAGAGGAGGTAAAAGGAGATATAGTCTCTTGGATGGCAACTGGACATTGCCGTGTGTGACAACAGAACTCTGCTATCCAGTATTCTGATTATCTAACAAACTTGTATCCTTATTCTAAACTTCAGGTCAACCTTTGATCTGAATTAAAGTAGGTCTTGCCACCAAAATCTAAACTACAGGCATAGCTGTTGATACCTTAGAGATGATGGCTGTTCTCGGCCCGCAGGACGGCTCCTCAGAATGCGCTACTAAGAGAAAGAGACAGCTGGGGTGGGTTATAAAAATGTCTTTTTTTCTTTTTTGGGTTCCCTTCTCTGTGGGTCTGTCACTCTAGTTCCAGCTATATCCATAACAGCTCCTGGAGCCTTTGCGGGACTCCTGCTAATTTCTGAATTACCTTCATGGAAAGAAAGCACATCCAGAAAGATTAAGAATTAATAACATACCAATGGTAGCATCCAAGAGCCTCTCCTGAATAAGTCCCTCCAGGTCCTGACCTATGCCTCTACTTCTCTTTCAGTTCCCACACTCCCCACTCGAATCTTCAATAATGGCAAACTGACTGCTGAAACACTTAATGGACTGTGCTATTTAACAGCTTCACAACTTTGCTCAGGCTGTATTCTTTGTGGAACACCACCATCCCTTCACACGCCCCCATCTCCTTCCTCTTGATCAAATCACTTCCACACTGCTTCCCCTGACTCTGCAATAAGAGTTAACTGACCCATCAGTGACTAGCTGCACGTGACTCCATCAGAGTCTACACCACACACCTTGAAACAGTTTTCTTGCTCCTGCTGTACTAAGACTCTCAGACAAGGTTTGCTCCATTATGCCAAAGTTTTCTAATTCAAAATCATGGCCTCAGGATTAAGACAGAGAGAGAGGAAAGAAAAGCAGGGGAAAAAAATTTTTTTAAACCCCAACTATAACTGCTGGTGGACAGGGAGAAAAGTAAAAGCAAAATAGTGTTTAAAAACATCTGTCCCCTAAATGCACAGGTAAGTGATAAAAAAGTCATAGTTTTAAATCACACTGCCTAGTGTTACTGAGAAGTACAAAAAATATACACCTCTATAAGAACAATAATAGCTTCTGATATTTAACATATATTTTAGTTAGAATGGTTCTGCCACTGGTATCAGTAGAGGAAAAAAAAGCTCTATCTTTTAATAAATGGTAGTTGGACATCCATCTGAACAGTGTGAAACACCAGCTACCTTTAAGAATATTCATCACCTGCCTTGTTAGACTTAGATGCCATCCTATGCTGGGAGGCAAACTGGTGAACTCTGTGACTTCTCTAAGTCCTTCTTAGCCCTCTGATTCTAGATCTTTGATTTTCTATTTATGATCTTCCTGGGCAGAGGAATGGAGCTGATTTATTCACATTAAGTCCATTGATAAATTTCAAGTAAGTCATAGAGGAGGGTTTTGAATGGTTTCTCACTCATCTGAAGGTCTGTGACCCGTGAACTGCCTCAAGGCTCTCTCTTCAACCTCTCTTTGGAGTATTCCCAACCTATTCAAGCTCTTTCTTAAGCTCTCCACTCTATGGATGAAGATATCATTTGTAGCATTTATGGAATGAGTTTATCTATTACCAAATGTGTGTCTACTTCTTTAATTAATAGATATTTCTAATAAATAAGCATGCAAAGTAGTAAAGGCAGAGCTTCTTGAAGAATACCTCAATGCTCACTGAGCATCTGTGATCTTGGTAGGTAAAATACATAGCCCCCAGGCAACACTACCCTCTGAACTGTGATAGCTCACATTTTTTTCTGAGCTTATCTGTACTTGTCAAGTAAGGGCTTGTTTCAACAATGTGCTGCAAAGGAAGGGCTTTCTACATCTTGGAGTGGCCATTTCACATCTTCCTCTTTAAGCTCCTTACATTCCCAACTATATAACATGCATTCCTTTTTTATTCCTTAAAGGAATAGCAATTCTATGATTGTAGTAATTTCTCTAGAAAGGCTATTTCTTGCAATTTGAGAAGAGAGTCCCTTTTTTCCTTGTCTGGGGTCTGTGTTGACTTCAGAGTCTGTGGTTATGCCACATGCAAGGTGGACTGAGTGCCTAATCGAGGCGGTGTAGCAGCTACCAAATCCACTCAGAAAAGGAACACCATAGGGTAGCATTTTCATCAATTACCAGTTAGCTGGACTGTAGAACCAAATGGCAATATTCTTTCTACAGCCACATAGTCAAGTTTATTTTAGTAAATCCTATAGAGAAATAGAGCCACTTAATAGTTTTTTTAGAAATAACACCGATAAATTGAAATGAAGTATCTCTCTCTATTCATGAAAATAATCCTTTTACAAGATGATTTTGCACTGAAGAAGAGTATTTTGTTTTGTAATTTGTTTCTGAAAACATAACTTGGAATTTTGTAATGGAATTTCGATCAAAAATATGAATAATTTCTGCAGGTAACTACAAATCCTTATACACATTCTATAATAATAGTAATTATTTCTCTCAATCACAATGCTACATGATTCTTCTTACAGATAACAGAAAATGCTACTGCAACAACTCTATTGACTAAAACTTACTTTTTAATTTTGTCAAAAAGAAAGGTCAGTTGAAACAATTAAATGTATATTCT
Source organism: Camelus ferus (assembly GCF_009834535.1). Taxonomy (NCBI): domain Eukaryota; kingdom Metazoa; phylum Chordata; class Mammalia; order Artiodactyla; family Camelidae; genus Camelus; species Camelus ferus. The sequence goes on along the minus strand of NC_045708.1, from coordinate 61,453,613 downwards.
CTTTTTGTCAATGCCATATTCCAAAAAGGAAAGAGAAAAAAGTAAGTCAAGAAAGTTAAAAAGCACTTATTAAATACTTATTGTGAATCTAGTGCCAGAGCAACATATACAAAAACAGCTCAGTAAAAGACTTGTCCAGGGGAAAACAACGCTAACCTAAGGCTCCCCTTTATTACCTCCATTATTTCTGGTAAGAATTAGCAACACATATTTGCTAAGATAATATGGATGCTATAGCAAACCACCAATTTTATGAGTTAACCCAATAAAATTTAATTCATGACTCACATAGCAGTCTGATTTCACTGTCCCTAGCTAGCATGCTGCTTTCCACATTGTAATTTACAAGTAAAGGCACTTTTATATGGTGACTTTGCCTTCTCTTAGAGACTTGGAAGGGTCCTCTTTCAGCCAGGCAATGGGAAAAGACAAGAAAGGTCATGTAAAAGAAATATTTAGCAGGGAGGGTTTAGCTCATGTGGTAGAATGCATGCAGGAAGTCCTGGGTTCAATCTACGGTACCTCTATTAAAAATAAATAAATAAACCTAATTACTAACCCCCCCAAAAAAGATAAAACAACAAGAGATATTTAAGGGTCAGGTCTGAAAGTCATACCTGTCACTTCTGCTTGCATGCCTCTGGCTAGAATTCAGTTACACGATCCACATTAAAACGCAAGGAGAATAGGAAACGTAGCTGTGTGCCCAGGAAGAAGAGGAAGGAAACTTGGTGAGAAACTAGCCAAATAACAACTTAATGAAAACACTACATAGAAATCAAAAGTCATAATTTTAGACTGTGGCACCATTAAGTAGTTTATGCTGTAGAGTAAATTTTTAATAGTTTTGGGCCATACTTTTGCATAAGTGAAGTTAGTCATGATATTCTGACTCTGAATGAGCAAAGTAGGAAAACAAATTTACACAAGCACAGTAAAGTTAGAAGACAATTAAAAATACAGTTGTTATAAAATGGGAAGTTCTATAATATCTGCTTAAATCTTATTTTCTCAACAGTTTTACTGAGGTATAACTGACACACAACAAACTGCACATATTTAATGAATATAGTTGAAGTTTTGACATATATACACACTCATGAAACCATCACATCAAAATAAACATACTCTACACCTCCAAAAGTTTTCTCCTGCTGCCTTGTAATCTCCTACCCATTGCACCATTTTTAGGCAAATACCAATCTACTTTTTGTCACTTTAGATTATTTTGCGTTTTCTAGAATTTCACATAATTAAAAACATACTTCTTTTTTGATTGACTTCTTTTCCTCCTAATTATTTTGGGATACATCCATGTCATTGTATATATAATCAAAAAGTTTATTCCTTTTAATTGCTGAGTGATATTTCATTTTATGGCTTTAATATGATTTGCTCATCCTTTCATCTGCTGGTAAATATTTGGATTGTTTCCAGGTTTTTGCTAGTACAAATAAAGCAGCTATGAACATCTGTATATAAATATTTCTATGGACATACATTTTCATTTTACTTCCATAAATATCTAAAAGTGGAATGGCTGGATCATATTGTCCTTTATTTCTTTTTTCTATTTTTTTCTATCTTTTCTTGAGTTAACTGATCAATTTTTATGGTTCTATTAAATCTTTTCTATTAAATTATTATAGTTTTTATTAAATGTTGGTAGTTGCCACAGGGTTTTTCAATATGCATTTTTAAACAATCTGAATCTACATTCAAATAACACCTCTTCAGCTGCAGTGTTAGGACTTTAAAAGAATACAATTCCAATTACTCCATCATATTCTTTGCACCACTGTCATATTTTTTTAACATATACATTAAACACACATTATATTTTTGATTGAACAATCAGTATGTCTTAGAGATATTAAGCTATAAAATTACATAAATTTCATTTTACCTTAACTTATTTTCAACACTCCTCATTTCTTCTGATTGATATCGTAATACTTCTGCCTGAAAAACCTCCTTTAAAATGCTCTATATAGCAGGTCTACTAGGAATGAATTCTTTCTTTTTTTTTCTATCTGAGAAAATATTTATTTCTCCTCCACTTTTAGGGGATATTTTTGCTGGGCATAGAATTCTGGGTTGACTGGGGTTTTGTTTTGTTTTTTTTTTTTTTTTTCATTTTCTTTTGGCATTCTAAAGATGTTACTTGTCTTCTTGCTCTAACGATTTCTGACAAAAGCTGGCTGTAATTACAATCTTATTCCTCTGTAAATACATATATTTTTTGCTGTGGCTACCTTCAAGATCATCTTCTTGTATTTCATTTTCAGTCATTTAAATATGAAATTCCTAGCTATATTTTTAATGGTATTTGTCCTGTTTCTTGTTCTCTTATGTTCTTGGACTAGTGTGCATAATGTCTGTCAATAATTTTAGAAAACTTTTAACAGCTGTTTCTTCAGGTATTTCTACATCTCCATTCTCTCTCCTCTCCTTCTAGAACTCCAATTATGCCTGCATTAACTGCAAGAGCTGCATATCCCATAGCTCTTGGATGCTCTGCTCTGTTTTTGTTTTTGTTTTTTATTTTCCTCCACTCTTTGTACTTTGTGTTTAGTTTGTGTGATCGGTGGCCTCTCTTCAAGTTCACTGATTCTCTCCTTCTGTGTGTCAAGTCCAATGATGAATCCAAGGAAGACATTCTTCATTTATGTCAGCATGTTTATTTATTTCATGCATTTCCATTTGATTATTTCTACTTTCTTTCTCTCTGCTGAAATTAATCTTGTATGTAATTTAACTTTTCCTTTGGAACTTTTAACATATTAGTCACAGTTATTTTTATTTCTCTGTCAAATAATTACAACATCTGCTCTGTAACTGAGGTAACTAGCTCTAGTGATTGATTTGTCTCTTTCAAATGTTCTTCTCTGTCATTTTGGATAACCCATAATTTTTTTGTTGAAAGCCAGACATCTTGTGTAGGACAGTAGATACTGAGATAAATATTTTTATGCTTGAAAATCTGCATACCTATTTTGATAGCCCACTAGCAAAGGGTTTATGTTAGTCTATTCAGAAGTTGGGCTGTGTTTGAGATTTGTTGTTGCAATGACTGACCTCAGTTCACCACAGGCTTCAAATCCCCTTGGTAATAGCTTGGATATATGGTGTGGGATCACTGTCAGGAAAATTTGTAAAGTCTTTGCTCCCCCTTTGCGCCCCCTCAGAAAGAATCTGTTCCTTGCAGCGCTTTCAGTTGTATTCCACTATAATTTTTACTCAACACTTGTTAGCCTACTTGAGGTGGGTGAAAGAAAGGGTCATTCTCTAATGTTCTAATTTAAGACAATCTTAGGCTGATACAGTGTGTATGAGTCCACCCACAGTGTGTCCTTCACAAGCTCTCCTGTCTCTCTTCCTACTGGAACATATTCTGCTCCTCCCCATGGGTAGTACTTTTTTAAAAGTTCCCTTTCCAAGCTGCAGTGGGTTTCCACCAGTGCCCTAAAGCAACACTTCTCTGTTGCTCTTCACCACCACCACCTACTCTCAAAGATGAAGGCTTTTGATCTGAAAGGGAAATAGGAAAAATGTTCCGGGTGAAGTTTTGACTGCTCTTCCCTTTCCCCAAAGAGCACCATGAGAAAACCTATCTCAGGACTTGACCCACCATACCTTTTAGTGCTTTGTGGGATTAAGGCAAGCTTGTGAGAATGTTACAATATCTGAAGTCCTAGGAGATTTTCACTTTCATGCCATCCCACATTCCACCTTTAGTAATTTGTTAACAATTTTTAGCTGTAAATTCTTACCAGATTTTATAACAGCCAGTGATACCTGCACCAGGTAAGCAAATGATTGGATCTTATTTCTCTCTGCAAATGCCTCACTACTCCCAAGATTTCCCACGCAATTCTCTGATAAATTCAAGGAAAGTCATTAATTTGCAGTTTGGTATTTTTCTTATTGCCGTGTTCTTTCCAGACCTCTCCTCTCCAAAGCTGAAATAGAAGCTGACCTACCTATAGAATTCCTCCTTGACAGTTTTTCTTTTTCCAAAATACTGCTCCATTGTGTTCTCACTTGCATTGTTTCTGACCAAAAAAAAAAAAAATCTGCTTGAAATCCTTTTTTGTTGTTGTTTCTCTGTAGATCACATGTCTTGTCATCTGACTGCTTTTAAGATTTTTATTTTATTACTCACTTTGGGTAAATAGATTATTTTGTATGTTGGTAGTTTTTACTTGGGGTTCACTAAGCATCTTTGATGTGTAGGTTTATAGTTTTCGTCAAATTTGGAAATTTCTGCCATTGTTTCTTCAAATATTTTCTGTCCCTTTTCCTCTCTCCTCTCCTTTGGGACACAGTTATACATACATTGGGTTGCATGATGTTGTCCCTCAGCTCCTTGATAATCTGGTTTTGTTGTTGTTTTCTTTGAATCTTTTTTCCCATTTTTCATTTTAGACAATTTCTGTTCCTAAACCTTAAATTCACTAATCTTTTCTTCTGAAATGTCTATTCTGTCATTAATCCTATCTAGTGTACATTCTATCTCAGACATTATAGTTTTCATCTCCAGAAGTTTGATTTCTGTCCTTTTTATATTTTCCATGTCTCTATATAACATTTTCCATCTTTTCTCTAGCTTTCTGGATATATGGAGTATAGTTATAATAACTATTTTAGTGTCCTTGTCTGCTAATTCTAACATCTGTTTCAGAGCAGGGTTGGTTTCAATTGATTAATTTTTATCCTCATTATGGATTTTATTTTCCTCTTTCTTTTCATGCCTGGCAATTTGTTGATTGCATGCCAGAAATTGTGAATCATACCTTGTTGGGCACTGAATATTTTTATATTCTTCTGAAATTCCTGAGCTTTATTCCGGGATTTAGTTAAGTAACTTGGAAACAGTTTGATACTTTCAGGTCTTGCTTTTAAGATTTCTTAAGCTGAAGTTAAAAAAGTAGCCTATGTCTAATTTTTCCCCTCTACTGAGGCAAGACCTTCCTGAGTATTTACCCAAATCTGTGAATTAATTTTCCAGTCTGGCTGGGGAATAAGTGATATTCTTGGCCTGGTGTGAGCTCTGAGTACTGTTGCTTCTAATGCTATCAAGTAGCTCCCCTGGCCTCCAGCAGTTTCCTCATGCATATTTGCTGAGCAGTACTTTACTGATTACTCAAGGAGGACTCCCTAAAGATATCTAGAGGTATTTTTGGTTGGTTGGTTGGTTTTTGTTCACTTTGGTCTCCCTAGACTCTTGGCTCCTCCTCTCAAACTCAGGAAGTCAGCCAGGCACTGCCTGGGTTCTCCCTCCTTGCACTGCAGCCTGGAAACTCTTTTAAGGCAATAAACTGGGGTAATTATAGGGCTTATTTGTTTTCCAACTCTTGAGGGTCACTGGCTTTCATTCTCTACTGTTCAATGTCTTGCAAACTCTAGCTTAATATATTTTTGTCTACTTTTTCAGTTATTTCAAGTGGGAGAGTAAATCTGATGGCCTTTTACTCCATCCTGATTGAAAGCAACAGTTTTAAAACATTTTTGAGTACACAAAATCTGTTGAAACTTTCTAGAATACATAACTTCCTCATTAGAAACACCTATGGTATAAAGTACTCATGATGAAATAATGACATTACAGTTTTAGCATTTATAACAAATTTTTTATTTTGTTTTATTTTGTTTTGTTTTGTTTGCTACCCAGCATTCCCTTTTTTCTATGACATTATATCAGAATTCCTTTGGATAATCTGTCTTTCTGACTAGTTTATGTGGTTTATTTAGGGCTCCATTCCTAGTTTAGATAATTTAAAAATAGTATTTCAATGTATTTTACATTTTTCATGTCATGAATGAGGTAAAGCAAATTTTCATATGCTTAAGAACCATTTGTATTTCTTTTTCCATGAACTGTCAGTTTATATCCCAGGTCCATTTTTAGTTTGGGGTTGTTTATCCCTCTCTTAACGATGTCTATAAGCTCCCTATGTAGTTTAGAGATTGACCCAGTTGTCTCATGTACTGGTTGCATTGATCATTTGTTTACCCACTGAGTTTTACCCTAGCTTAAGGCACTTTTTTTTACTCAGCAGATGATCATTATTTTTATGTAGTAAATCTTTTCTTTTTTAACTTCTAGACTTTGAATCATGTTTGACCTTTTCTACTTTTGTAAAGGATTTTCCCAATGTCTCATTTTAGTACTTTTTAAATTTTATTTTTATTACCTTTTAAAAATTAGTTTTTAACATTTATTAAAATTTAACCCCAAATATTCCAGCCACAATGTTTTGTTTATGAATTCTACCAGCACTGACTGATCCACACCATTTATTATAATTACTTGCTTTCTTAATAATATGACAACATATCTGTATATATGTATGGCAATTTTATGGCTTTCCTTATATTATATTATGGCATTTCCTGTCTCTTATTGTCCCTAGCTAAATTATAAGCTCAGTGATAATACAGATCCACAAATTTTCTTCTTTTATATCCACAAAGCCCTAGTACAATGCTGAATACAGAATATAACCTGCTAAAAACTAGGTGTTGATGTCAAAGTAAAAAGGAAGGCATTATGTTCACCATCTTATTAAATCCTGAGCATGTTTTGTTAAGTGGTATGCTTCTAATAATTGCTCAATTGATATTAAAAAATTCTGATGATCTGCATAATAATTAAACTAAATGTATGCCAGATTTGTGCTGTAATAATCTGAAAAATTTAATAGCATATACATATGATTTATATGACATGTATGAAATGATAAAAATATATTTTGTAATAAGAGTACTCCTATCATAATTCAATGGGCTTTATATGGTCTAATTTCAACTTTACAATGACTTTAATGGTAACTTTTCCTATGATTATATTCTGGCTTCTTCAGGTCATAACATGATCTCATTTGGTGCCAATATCTAAAAATTTTCCTCATATTTTCTAAAATCCTGATTTTCTAAATATTATGTGCCTTGAATAAGTTACTTAACTTTCCAGAATCTATTTACCTACTTGTATATGGAAATATTAAGATCTTTGTTCAAAACTCAAGAATTAAACAAACAAACAAACAAAAACCTAAACTAAAATGCCTGGTACAGAGCCTGGCATAAAGCCAGTGTTCATAAAATGATATTATCATCATTATGATGACTTCTATCACCTTTGTTCTGAGTTGTTTCTTTTAGTTCTTTTTTAACCTCTTTCACATGTGTGATTTCTTTCCTTTTTTTTTTAACCTTTCCTTTCTTCTTTCTATTGTTTTTTCTTTAATGTGCTCACTTAGTCCAATCTTAACTTCACTCTTCTACTCCAAGTACACCCTGTGCTTCATCAGATATCTTGAAATATTTGGAAACATGATGTGCTTTACTTAAATGCTCAGTTTTAACATTTTCTTTTTCTGCATTAGGTAGGAGTCACCTAAAAGAGGCACAATAAATTTAGGCACCTAGCATGAGCCTCAAGAACCCAGATGCAAGAAGTGTAATCCTCCTCCCCTCTCTCACAATGCATCTCTTCTCTTCTAGATTCTGCTTTCTTCCTTTAGCCCTATCACAGATCTAAGCAGTGAACATTTTTCCCAGTGTGGAAAAGTACCATAAAAAGCCCTCAGGTCTGCCATGTCACAGTCTTCACATGGAGCTCCATGCCATCTTGCACTGAGCCTTGTCTGCCACCTCTGTAACTATTATCTTAAATGATGGATCATAAAAATAATCACCATTTATTAAATATTTGCTACCAAGCAAATTTTAAACTTCTATGAGTGCTATCCCATGGACTCTTTAACAACACATTGACCTATTTACAATGAGTAAGACTTAGGGATAAGTCATTTACCCAAGGTCACACAGCTGGCAAGTGGCAGGCACAAGATCTGAACACAGATATGTATAACTCCAAAATCCATGCATTCTGCCTATAAAACCAATTCTATACTTTAGGCATGAGTATTCACCATGTCACTCAATACTTTTCTTCCCAAAACAAAAACCTGAGTGAGAAGACAAATACTCAAGTACTGGCTTTGTACCTGGAAAATGCCCAAGAAACAGTCAAACAAATGACCTCTGAACTACAGGCAGATATCACTAAGCAAGTTAAAAAACAAATGCTTCAATGAAACAAAATGTCCAGGGGGAACTGAAAATGCTCTTTGGATCCACTATAATATTTTACTATGGGTACAGAATATTTTCCCTTCAATTTTGAAGTGGAGAAAATGTCAGCTTTGCTTCCATATTTTTTTTAAGTTCAGAGTGATCAAATATTGAACTTTGGACCCTCTCAACTGATAAGGCTTCAATATCCCTTGAACTCCTTCTACAGTGTGAACAAAATGAATTTCTATTGTCTGTTGTTTGTTCTAAACTCCTGCCTCTTTTTTTTTTAACTCTGCTTTTAAATTAGCAATTTTCACAACCTCATGCAATCTTCTAAATTACTTTTTAGAGTGCTGGCTATTAATATTTTAGGTAGCTTTGATGTTTACTTTATAGTCTTCAATTTTATTTTACATTTCACAGGTTCCTAGTTGCAAATAATCCTACAGGCAATTTTCTCACACTGCAACTATTCCTTGAAAGATATGCTAATACAGCACGACACTTGCAATACTGGGGGTTAAGTTAATCACCCAAAATGAGTTGTATTACTGTCAGCAGTGTATAAAGACATCCCATAGTGAATTACAAGGAAGGCTAGCTTTAAAGCTGCATTTCAAAAAATACCCAAAGCTGGAGATGAACAAAAATATGCATTTATTTCAAAGTCCATTGAGCTAAAGAATCAAACATTTGTTATTTCTGGTCTCAAAGTTACCCAGTATAAATAAAGGGATTCATATCCTTTTCAAAATTTAATTACCAGGAAAACCCTTACAGATAGCACACTGTCTCTGGGCAAGACAAACACTGCAGTAAAGTCTCTGTCTTCAGATTTGTCTGCTGAGAAAGTAAGAAATCACTATTCTCCTCTCTGTTTAGCTGAACCACATGCCAGTTCTAAAATCCTGGGGAGCAAATTGCAGTCCTCTGCTGCCTCAGGGAAAGTGACACCCGTGGCAGCATCACAGTCTGAAGAGGACTTTGCCAAAAGTCAGGAGGCAGTACACTGCACATGTATTCATCAGTTTCCTTCCACTGCTCAGTTTTTACTTGATGCTTTAAGTATGGATTAAATAGGAGACTTAAGGCCCTGCCAAATATATAACCCTTTCAACTCTTTGAAATCCAAGTCACTTGTAATATTATTTTGTATCAACCTCATAACAGTGAAGGCACACCCAACCAGCCTAATTTCTGGTCTGTAATATTCCTCACTTTTTTCTTGGGAAAGATTAATAATACCTTGTTCCCATGCCCGGACGCCCAGTCACGCTGCATCTCCACGTTCTATACACTCTCATACATACAAAGGCAAGAGCAGCCATCACTGCCAGCCCTGATTCTGACTGGCAGCATCATATGCATTGCCACAGCGCTTTTTCATATACACAGCAGATTAGGGATTTTTTTTAGGAAGCCTTAATCCTTTCTGTCAGAGGGTACGTCTCAGCCGGCTGGCTGCTCAGAGGCCAGCTGAGGTAGAGGTGCAAGCTGCATTTTAAAACAGCAGCAAGTCCACACTTAACACTGATCTACATTTCTCTTTTCTGTCTTGCAAAAATATTGAAATAAGATTTAGTTACAATGTTGTGATACGCATTTTTATGAGAGAAGAAATATATTGTGAAAAGAGCATTACTTCACTTGAAAAGATCAAGAGAGCGGGGAAAGAATAAAGGTTTACCAGGAACATAGTATTTATTCGCCATGCATATTTGATATGAGTTCATTAAATACGCAATACAAGTGTCAACATAAAGTGCTGTTTAGATCAAGCTATGAAAACAAACTGCCCTGGTATTAACATTGGAATATACTAAGCTGTGGTTAAATATAAGCCTTATTTACTATACAGTAAAGAAATATTTTATTGACTATTGTTAAATAACCATCTACTTAGCCTAATTGAATTTGCCATTTATTTATAAAGACTGATGGTTTGAATACTATGACAGTGTTCCTGGCACTTTTACATACCACCCCTTTGTCATTACATGGATTTTTCTTTTCTCACCCATTGGCATTCAATAATTAGCAATTATCACCAGTCCATGCCTGATTTGAGAGTATTTTCTCAGTCTCCCTGGACCATTGCCAAAGCTGTATCCAGTGAGGAAGCCAAATTCAGAAGCTCCTCTTTAAGGAGCACTTGCTGGAGTACGTCTGACTGCACCACAGCAGGAAAATCCACTCGCTGGCGCGAGGAAGTGTTTCATAAGACAGAGTAGACTCATTTGAGTCTCTTCTGGGACTTGAATTTAAGCGTAGATATTTTGGATTAAAAGGCAGATACCTCAGGCAGAAGTAGAAGGCTGGGCCGTCTTCCTGGCACACCGCCTGCCTGACGATCATTAACATAATGCAGAAGTACCGAGATAGGAGACTATTATTATACTCACGTCTCATGCAATATGCAGAAAAGCTAAACCTGCTGTAATTAATACTGACCCTTCCTTTACTGGTGTCTCTCACAGCGATTTTTAGAGAAGAATATCAGGAGAACAAAGGCATCGTGGAAATTTTTCAAACCCGGGTTTTCGCCTTACAAATGCTTTCTGCCACTGTTCTGACCTTAATCCTTTGGGGTAGTAGAAATAAAGGCCACGAGTACAGATGTTGCCGTCAGGATACATAAACACTTCACAGACATAAGGGAAAATCGGGATTTTTTTCAAACTCACACCTAAGATGTTTGAATCATGTGTCACCAGCAAAGCCCATGAACAATTCCTGGGGAATAAAAACAGAGAATGCGGGTAATAAAATAAAGTCTAACCTTTTTCTTCCTTTGTGCTCAGTCCAGTTTCTCTCGCTTACAGGGTACGATGGGCAGAGGCCGTGCACCTGGCACTTCAGACCAGGGCTCCTCACGTGAGGGGCCTGAGCGGGTGCCTCAGCCGGCAGGCGGTATGAAGGAGCGCCCGGCGTGGCGCAACAAGTCAAGATGGCGGAGGCGGGCTGCGTGCAGAGACGCTGCGCGGGCGCTGCGATGCGGGGCCGTGAGCGGTGCGCCTGCGCGGCCGTGACTGGTGCGCCTGCGCCCCACCCTCGAGAGCTCCGCCCCCTCCCCGCTGACAAGATCCCCAAACAGCAGCCTTGCCCGCAGCTGCTGGGAGTGTCTACAGAGAGAGCTCCCCTCTTCATTCTCTGATGAAAGAATGAAGCTTCCCTTTGCTTCTGAGCCGAACTCAGTCTTGTGCTATTGGCTGGAACAACTCTTGCTGGGGACCAACTCGGGAGGGTCAGGAACACACGTACTCAAATGCCATTTCCCTGATTAAAGTTAATAATGCAAAAAATACAAATTTCAAATATTCTTAATTTTAATACTGTATGTTTTAGTTGTTTGTTATTTTGTGATCTCTGAAGCACCTATTAATGGAACTGTTGGCATGAAGTCAGAGGTATTAATTTTTTAATAAATTTTTAAATTTAATGGCACTATATACCCTTTTTTGGCTCTCCCTATTCAGCCTTCTAGAGGAAAGGATTTGAATGGATAACTGTTTTCCAAGGTTCCAGATTCCAAAGAAATGGGTATAAATTCTAAAATTAACTTTCAATTGTATTGATGGAATAGTGGGTTGAAATTTATATGGTTCCAGTTATCTGTCATTGTTCTTTAATTATTTTCCGCCAAATTCTCTCTGCCACTCAGACTAATTCCAGGTGAGGAGTTTCATGTCATAGTTGGACTCAGATAAACATGACGATTAAAATCTCTAGAGGGAAAAACAGGGTTTTCACATAAAACTAGGCAACATAAAACTTTCCCCAGTGGTTTCAATGAAGCAATGCATTACTTTGCACAAATTTATCTTTCAATAAATGTATAAGAAAAACGCTTCATTTGCAACTTTTTCTCTTCAGGACCATCTACCACTTAAAATCTTAGCTAACAAGTGATACCAATGACCAAATTAGCCACTTTCTGGGAAAAAAATGTAGATTTTTGTTCATATTTTAATTGATGCAACACTGAATATAGACATTCAGTTCACTAATGAAAAATGAGTCAAGTGTTACCAAATTCTCAAAGGTATTGTGTATGTTAAGACTATCAAGACTGGCAAATTCCAAGGAAATAGAACAGTTCATTATCACCATTTTCGCCATCACAACCACTTTCTTCTTCCTTTCCCAACATGCAGCTCCTTTTGGGGGCTGCCTTTTTCTTTTCACAGCGTCACCATCAATTCAGATCACCCTGACAACTCTTTCTCTCTTGCCCTCTTTTTACTTCCCACAGTGCTTCTTTTCGTCAATCCATCCTCTCTTTTGTTGCTGTAATTATCGTCCTAAAAGAAGGTTCAACTAAGGCAGTAAGGAAACGTGGTATAGTGGGGAAAGGGGAGGATGCTAGGGTGATGATGTTATTACTTTGCTATTTTGATGGTTACCATTGATGTCATGGCATCCATTTGATTTAAAACAAGAACAGGTTTTGGAATCACAATTATGACTTGGAGTGTAACATTTACAATCAGATATTCTCAGATAAACTGCTTGACCTTACTAAGCATTCCTCATCTGTAGGGTGCTCATAAGTTGGAATCCCTCTTAACCAAAACTCAATTTCATGTAATTTCTTGTCAACCAAGTCTCTTAACTGAATAGTCTGTATCCATTTTTCTATGCTTTGTTTCATGTAGTCCATCCATTATAATCTTCCATTTCTTCCCCAACTGACAGTTCCTTCTTTATATCTTTCATGGACTTCTATTTTATTCAAATCCTGATTTTCCTTCAGGGTTCCATTCTCCGCAATTATTTCCCCTTACCTCTTATTTTCAGATTTGCATTTTTACTTAACTGCTACATATATATGATTTTGGCTATCTCATGGTCATTTTAAAATCAGCATATCCTAACCAGGACTCATAGTCTTCTCCAAAAAGTATCAAGTCTCCTCTTAGATATTAACAGAAACATTTCTTCAGTCTCCAAAGGAGAAATCTGTCTTTCTAACTCCTTCCTCTTCATCACTCACCATATGATTAATCACCTGATACTTAGAATTTTCTCATTGTTTTTTTATCTATTACCTGCCTTTAATTTTATTTCCAGTGATCTACATCAGTCCTTCCTGTTTTCCTGGACTGAAGCTCTAGCCTTCTAATTCATCTCCTTCCAGTCTTTTCTACTTTGTACTGCATATTCCCCACAACAAATAAAGTGGTGGATCTAAAATCAAATCTGACTATCCATTCCTTTACTTAAAATTTTTCAATGGTTCCCCATTGTCCATGGCTTCTTAGTATAGTGTATAAGACTCTCTCTGGCCTTGTCCATATGTGCCCACCCAACTACATAGTCCATAAACATTTTATTTATAGTGTTATGCATTATTGTTATACACATGGCTCATAACACTTCTATCTTTAAACTTTGAAATTCACCTGTGTCTTTGTTTTGATTGCTCTCTCTGCTTAATATACTATTCTTACTTTTTAACTTCAAGGTTCACTCTTTAATACTTAGCAAAGGGAAGTTTTCAATAAATTTCTAATCCAATCTGAAAAGATTTTTTTTTTCTGTATCAATCTTACCACTGTCCACAATAAAGTGAAATCATAATTTCGTGTCAATTTCTCCTACTAGCTATAACTTACTCAAGAACAAGATCTGTATCTTGATCAATGTTGCACTCTGAGCATCTAGCATAGTAGTATACACATAGAGATGACTCTACAAAGACACTCAAATTCTGTCTTTGGCAACTGAATAAATGATCACGCCATTTAGTGAAACAAGAAATAAAAGAGCTACAGGCATATGAAGCTAGATTATATGTTTGAGATGCTATGGGGCAATCAGATGGAAATATCTAACAGGTAGAGGAGTATATGAGTCTGAGTGAGACATTTAGGAGGGATCTGGACTAGAGATAAAGTTGAAAAGTCGTAATTATATAAATGGTAATAGTGCAATAAGGAAATTTGTGAATTGTTTTCTGTTTAAACTTTCATACTGAAGGCTAATTATTTAGACCTCTTGTTTTAATCAGAGTTGCTCATTTTAATAAACTCTCAAGAATCTGGATGTCTGCAACATCCCTTGCTCTAGATTAAGACATGTAGTTTTGATTTCAACTAGACTATTATGCTATTGTTTTGGAAATGAGAATTACTCACATGAAGCTATTGAATAATCATGACAAAATATATAAATTGGAACGTTGAATTAAACATTACTGAGATATAAAAGGCATGACACTAAAGAATAAGTGCTGCTTTATAGTATAAAGAGTGGACAATATGTCTGTAATTCTAACATGCTATGACTCCAAACACATGTTAGATGAGGCTGTAATAAAATATGAATTCACTTGTATATGCAAAGGCAGTCCTATGAAGTAAAATGAAGCAGGAAAGTGGAATATGGAATGTCAGGGAGGGAGTAATTAATTTGAAATAAGGTGGACAAAAAGGTTACACATTTTAACAAAGATCTGAATGAAGTTTGAGAGTGAGCATTGTGAATATCTGAGGGAAGAGAAACCCAGGCAGAGACAAAAACTATGAAGTTGTAAAATTCCAAGGGTGTTCAAAGAACAGCACTTTGTGTGAGAGTAAAGAAAGCAAGGAGAAAGTGGTCAGAGAGGTGCCCCTATCATATCAAATCCTTAGACCTCTTTTAAGGACATTGGCTTTTATGTGCTTTTATTCTGAGTGGAAGCCATTGAGGGGAGTTAAGCAGAAGTGTGTCATGATCTAACGTATTTTTCACACTTCAGGAGCATCACTGTGGCATCGGTGCTAAGAGTAGAAGCCCAAGTACTGAAGCAGGGAGACAGGAGACATTTGCAACAATCTAGGAAAGAGGTGATGGTAACTCAGACTAGGATGATAGTTGAAGACACAGTGAGAAATGATAAGATTCAGGATATATTTTCAAGCTAAAACTATAGCACTTCTAATAGTTTGAACGTGAATTAAAAGGAAAAGCGAGTTACTGAAAATGATTATAATGTTTTTGGCATAATCACTTAGAAAAACTGAAGTTGCCAGTAGCTGAGTTGGGGAAAACTACAGGAGCAGCAGGTCTGGAGCAGATGGTGGAAATCAGTTCTATTTTGTGCCTATTCCAGGTGTCTGCCAAATATTCCAGTAGAAATGGTGGATGGACTGTTAGATAAAAGAGTCCAGTGTTTAGGAGTGAGGACTGAGCTAGAGCTACAAATTTGAAAGTTATCAATATTTAGGTGGCATGAGAAAAATGAAGGCTCTGAAACAATGATCTAGGAGAGTCAAATAGCAAACGGACTAAGAAAATTCAGTGTGATTATCTGAAGCACAAAGGGCCGGCTCATCTACCTGATCATAAATTTAAAGTGAGACTGACAGCACGTCCAGGTGTAGGCACAAAACCAGCAGAGTTCAACTTAACTACAACTGTATTTTGCTAGCTGTGCCAGATGGTGAGATGGAATTTGGAGTGCAAAAGGTTTATTGGAGAGTAAGGCCTCTGAAATGAAAGGAGAGGAAGCAATATGGGAACGAAGAGTCTGCAGAGCCTGGTACAGACAGATTCCGCCAGTGGAGTAGGAAGCCCATCAGAGAAGTCCTGCAGTGAGTGGCAATGGCTAGAACTTAGTACCACGGCCTTGCTCAGCCCTTGGCTGGAGTCACTGGACCATTCCAAGGAGTTCACAGCACACCCAAAGGTTATAAAATCTGAAGGCTGTCAGCCAATCGTACTCCTCATCATTGGACAACTACTTTCTCAAAGAAGGATCTTAGTGACACATCTCCCCAAGTCTCCCAGACAAACCCTTTCATAACTGAGTGAGAAAGGTGAGGGTGAATGGAAGGAGATGATTTTAATTAAACGTGAAAGGTAAGCCATCTAAGGAAGAATGTGAAAACACGAGTTGTGTAAAGAACAGTAAAAACGGGAGAATCAATAAATGTAGATTCAAGCAGAACTTAAGGATTGCTGGAGTCAAGACACTAGAAAAATCGAGCTGAAAAAAATAGGAGACAGTGGTCATTTTGTGGGGTACATTAACTTGGATGATGGGAAGGGTTTTGGTAACGAGATGGTTTAAGATGTAACCCTGGAGTGAATGAGTGTCTGCAGTCAGACGGAAGATAAAGATCACCAGAGGAGGAGATTAGGGAACTGAGAGGCTAATGCATGGGAAGGATCACCTGTTAGAACAGTAAAATTACCGAGAGTTATGATGGCACTGGATTGAGAAGCAATGAGCCAGGAGCAAAAGTCTTTAAATAAGCAAGGGGAGTAACCCAGGGACTGGAAGCTGATTGCAACAAGGAAGGCGGTGGTAAAAAGTCATATGACGTGATAGTCAATGCTGGGAGTATTCACGAAGAAAGGTAAGAAGATGGAGTAAAAACAGGAATGAGGGAAGGGTGGCACACCTACCATGCACACATATAAGTGGAGTGGGAGTAAAATTAACACCAACTGTAGACAGTTGCAGAAGTAACCGTGTCAACAGCCAGGTTTCCAGTGGTGGCAAGAGGTGAGACAACTGTTTGGAGAAGGTGTTAAACATGCAGAGGATTCTGCAAATAATGACCCATGATTTTCAGAAGATGCTGTGGCAGGATTTCCTGAAATGACATAGGGTGTTAGAGTGTAAGAGATGAAGGGTGGCCTAGGACTTGGGGCTTTTATGGGAGACAAACAAAAACAGAAGCAAAAAAAAAAAATAACATGTTTTGATTTGTGGGTCTCAGAGCCGGTAACGGTGGCAAGTTGGAGTGATGGAGAGTTGGAGAACGGGTAAGGGTCTGGGCTCTCCTCGTAAATCCTCTTGATGAAGATGCAAAATATGGAGAGGGGTACTGAAGGCTCCTGGTATGTACCTAGGATTGCTGTTTGAGGTTTCTGAGTACAGAACCATATTAAGTGCATTTGCATTTTTGTTACTGATTTTGAGAAAGAATAAAGCAAAAGTGAATTTTTGAGTACTTAGTCTCTCTAAGACATGGAGTTAATCATTTTTACATACTTTATCTCAAGCAACTTCTCAACACACCTGTGAGGAGGGTATTCACATCTCATGTGACTTGTCTAAGATCATTGCTAATTCACAACAGAGCTAGAATGTTTTAATTAGCTCTCTCTGATTTGAAGCTTTAACAAAGTCCACTATGCTACACCTTAATACCCATCTTAAAGGATGCCTTCATATTGAGATGGTTTTAATATTTCATTTTTCTGAAAGTAATTGTTCAATTTTTGAGATAAGATATCACACATATCTTCCTGATATATATATGAACACTATACATTATATATAAAACATATGGTTATATATTATCCCTTATAATCTTTTTCAATAAATTAGCTATAATTTTACCTCAAAAATGTCTAATTCTTTATACATTTGTTTTCCAGACTGAAGCCAATTTGTCAGGTTCATTGGTCACCTTAAATTTACAGATGCAGTCAGCAGATGAGATGAGATTGAATAGAGAAGTTTAAGGACCAAAGCATTCACAGCTCAGATTTCTGTCAAGAATTG
Source organism: Camelus ferus (assembly GCF_009834535.1). Taxonomy (NCBI): domain Eukaryota; kingdom Metazoa; phylum Chordata; class Mammalia; order Artiodactyla; family Camelidae; genus Camelus; species Camelus ferus. Next base: position 61,436,029 of record NC_045708.1, on the reverse strand, counting down.
AAAAGAAACTCTCCATAACAAGAATTGCAGGTCTGGAACCAATAAGCAGTGATGAAACCAAAGGCACAGATTCCATACAAGCTATGCATTTTTCATTTATATCAAACTAGGCTGTTAAAAATATATGTACTTTCATACATTTGTAAGATTTACTAAGAGATACCATATATGTTAAATTCATTTTATGTTTTATTGAAAATTATAATAAATAATACATTTTAATAGTAATATAACAAGAAATATAACACTCCAAATAGTTATGCAAGCATGTCATTATAATCATGAAGATTTTTGTATACAATGTGTCTATTTTTATCAAATGTATTTTATTAAGTGTATCATTAATTATTATAAGTCATGTTATATCCTTTAACATACTAAAATGAGTACATTTAGTTATATTTAACAGTAGGGGTTATTGTACTATTCTTTTTTAAAATATAAAATCATCTTAATGTAGTATTAAAATAGTGAATTTTTTTGGCTCTGCCAACAGAGGCGTCCAAAAATATTTATGAAAGCTTGTTTCCTAGGCTTTCTCATCTTTCTAAGTGCCAATCAGCCCCTTAAGCTGGTGATGGGGAGGGAATAGGGAATTTGAATCACGAAGCATATTCGTTTCCTAAAAAGAATAAATCCTTGAAGATTAATACTTACCACATTTCATAGAATCTACTATGCATATTTTCTGAAATCTGGATGCCTTTGTAAAATCAAAGCCATCATAGATTGAAGGAAATTTGTTAAATTATATGAAATGTATTTCAATCTATCTAGCATGGCAGTGCAATTCATACTGGGTAAAATTCTTTCTCCACAACTCTCAGACAGATCTGTAGACTTTGACAACGGCAGAGTGAGAATCAGAGACTCCTAACAAGAACTCCCTGAGTTGCTATGCAAATACAAATATCCATAATCCAAAGCAGGTCCGTGTCCACAGAAATGACACAAGTCAAGTCCAAGTGCCAAAAAAGATGAGTTAAAAGTATTTGCACACAACTAAGCACACAAGGCTGACTGATCACTAGTAGAATCTTAGACAAGACAGTTCACCAATAAACTAAGTGGAGTACAAAATTTTTTTAGATTTAACTAATATTGATTAAGTTCTTATTGGTGCCAAATATGTATATTATATGAATATGTATATTTTATGTATGTTACCTCATTTAATTATAACAAAACCATAATGAACATATTATTACCTGCTGTATCAATGTGGTAGCTGATGCTCTGAGAGGTTAACTATCTTGTCCAAAATTCCTCAGATATAGAGTAAGTGACTAGTTAGAATTTGAATCTAAGCTCAGTACCCCTTCCACTGCCCCAGAACTCTACCATTGCCTGAAGGATGGCTTATTGTAGACTTATGAGCCAAGACAGTCTCAAAGGCCTGGCTCGTTCAGGTCAGGACATGAAAAGATAACTGTGGAATCTGAATTTAGAATATGTAAATAAAAAAACAAAAGCACACAATATTCCCTCAGAGACTTCTCAGGTCCCTTTTAATCCAATCACCTTTGTGGCCCAGGCTGTGATAAATTACAATTTCCACATTACAATTGGAGAGCAATAATATCAAATGAGGATTAACCATGGAATAATTTATAGTGGTAATTATAAAATAATAAGTTATACTAGGAAAATAACATAATGTGTCCAACAAAGAAATTTCTAACTTTGGACAAAATCCCTAGCACCTTTTTAGTGACAAATCAGTATCTTACTAATACCTTACATTTAGTGCTTGCTGACTTATGTATGATACTCTTTACTTCCAATATCTCACTTAATCTTCATGGCAATGGGATTGATATTATCATTATCTTCATTTTTACAGATGACGAAATGAAGGAAGTGAGAGATGAAATAATTTGCCTAAGATGAACTGTCCAGCATTTCAAATTGGTCTTTCAAATCTCAAAGTTCACTTTCTTAACCATTACACTACACTTCCTCTTGGCCTTCCTGAATTGCCATAATGGAATTCAAAGATGCAAAGGCAGTGATATTGTGAAGCCATCATTTGAGGGTGAAGGGTGTAGGAACCCCTATAAATAGCTATTTCTGACTGCTCAAAAATTTTCAAATGTCATGTTACATACACTGAAGGCAAACTGTGTGTTGGCAGAAAGTAGTTCCATAAAAGGCAAGGGTATTACAGAAAAGAAAGTTATTCATGTGGGGAAATGAGTTTTCAAAAACAGCTTAGGCAACTTAATTTTTCAATTCCTTGAGTTTTATAGTGAAGACTTAAATAGGAGTTATAACAGTCAATGTTCTGAGGTTTTGAAGAACAGAATCACTTTTCAAATTCCTTTGGAAGACCTGAAAGATCATGGTGGATTAATATTTTTAATGATACTGAACAGGTCTTACTAAGAAATTTAAAGACTCTGCACAAGAAACTTCTTAATACCAAATACTTGGGAAAACTTCAAACTCTCCTTTCTTCAATGTGAATGATGACATTTATCATCAAAACATTTTGCATCTAGGTGGACAGGGAGGAAAACATTTTCAAATCCGTAAGCCAAAATTAGCAAAATGTTACAATCACTTGTAGGTAGCATGGTTTTGTATGTGGGTGTGGGGAAATGACAAAGAAGGAGGAAAGAGTAAAATGTATGAGAAGAATGGTTTCTCTATGCAAAGATCACTTAAGGACACACAATGATTGCTAAGATACCTGTGAATCTCCAACATTTATATACAAACTTCAATATAAAATAACACCTTCAAAATTTATAAACCTGTAATTTTTAAAAATGTAGTTTGATAGATAATTCAAAATAGCCTGAAATGTTGAAGATAAAATGTTGGTAATATAATAACCTTATAATGAGATTAACAACCTAGGCTAATAATTTTGACAACCAACGGGGAAAAAAAAAAGATCATTAGTGGGAAATCAGATAATATCTAACCCAGATTAAGTCCTCATCAAGAACTAGTCATGAGCCATATGTTAGTTGTTTTTTTTCTTTTTGCCTCCTGTCTTCTTTCATACAGTAAAATGAGCACATATTTCCAAATCTATTTGTCTGAGTTTTTGATAATTGAAAATTTTCAGGAACAACCATAAGGTAATGACATAAATGTGGTTCCTGAAAAATCCACATCCACCTAAACAGAAAATATCAGTTAAAGAAAAGTTACAGACTTTTCCCATCACTCTGCCCCCATTTTTTGCTCCAGGGACCACTCCCAACAACCCTTCTTTATTTTTCATTCCATCCTGCTGGAATCATTTCAGATCATTTGGGAAGATGTTTATCACAGCACCCACATCACATTGCCCCTGTAGGTTTGAAGGGATTATTTTGACTCCCATTTTGGCCAAACAGACTAACCTATACACAGGCTATGAGAGAGTTTATTGTAACTCCAGGTACAATCTCAAATTACTGGGGGTAAAAGTGACGTTGAAAATAATTGCGTTTTCTTACGGATGTATTTTCCCAGTTTCAATTAAAAACAACAGCCGAACATAAAAAAGCTTTTCCCAACTCGTGGAGAATCTACTACTTTCTCGTAACAACCCACTACCTGCTTCAACAAAGTTGCAGCTGGTGAGTGAGGAGACGGTAAATACAAGAAGCAGGCTCTGAACTGCCTTAATTTATCTCAACTTGTTTTGCGCTGACATGCAGAATGAGAGGTGGGCAGAAGGTGGAGAAGGAAGCAGCTGAATCCCTCGGAAGAGCCGAAGGGGGAATCCAGCTGAATAGTGGAGCCCACGTGAGTCCTCCCAGCACTGGCCACTGGACTTGTTAACCACAAAATGTTCCTAAATTTTTCTTTTCCCAGAGCAGACCTGAAAGGGGGGAGGGAAAGAGAGAGGAAAGTTGGACACTTCACTTCATCTCTAGCAGTTTTTCTGTCTAGGAATTTAGGAATGGTTCTAAAAGGAAATCCCATCCAGAGCATCTTTAGCTGCTGCAAAAAATCTCATCTCCAACAACCTCCTGCACTCCAACCATCAGTGTCATTATTTTATGAAGACATCACTCCACCAGCAGTAAGAGTGCTAGAAGTGATTGATAATAATTAATATATCTCTTCAATTACAGCCTCTGACAATATTACTGATAGGCATGTCATGGGTAACATTACATAACAAAAGATATGTTGAAAGTATTTTGTTATATGACTATTCCATCATTTATATTTTTTGCATCTGCGACTCTCCTTTCTCCTCCCAGGATTGATATGACTGCTTCCGGTGCCATTTGCAAAGACAATTGAATTTTCATAAACCAGTGCTAGAATCACCTGCAGAAATCCATATTCAGATTTTCCAGAGAAGATGGATTTGACTCAAGCAAAAATATCACCCAACATGGCATGTAGATGTTACACTTTCTTTAGTGAGCCTGAGATTAAGGGAGTCTGAGTTATGAATCCATATTTTCTTACTAGAGAAAGTCAACTCCGTACTTTTTGGAAATTTAGCTCTTAATGTACATTTGGTTCTCAAGGGGAAACTCAGGCATCATTGTGTATCTCCTACATTAATCCAATTATAATGATTTCTATATTTAACGATGAGCCACAAATGTTTTTAATCATGCTTTGTTCCCTGTGGTATAGCTCACACAATACCACTGTGTACATGCTAAAGAATAGCACAAAAATATCTTTATACACTAACGGAATACCTGACAATGCAAGGAATTCATCCTCCAAGTTCAGATCACTCTCTGAGAGGGCAGAAGCCACAGATTTGGAACCAAAGTCAAGTCTGTCATAACCGTGTTTTCTTTGGCTTTCTCTATCCAGCCAAACTGGATAACTCCAATACAAAGTATTCACCTCGGGGCAGAATATTATGCCCTTAAAATTAACAGGATAATTACCCACTTTGTGTTTCTCTTTTACTCTAAAGACACAACCTTTGTCTTCTGGCTTCCAGGAAGAAATGCAAAGAATTCGATAGAGAAAAAAATTATCAGGGTTGGAAGCTCCCCGCATTACCTTGGGTTCCAAAACCTAAAAGTGAGATTGAGAACCTGGAGCCTAGCCCTGCTGAAAGCAGAAGGCATCTAATGACTCTCTTTATTTGTGATTTGCATACACTTGCCTAAGAGTGCTATTAGACATGAATTTTTATCCAGACATGGATGGAAAACTGTAGAATTAGTTTAGTGTATTCAATAAAATATTTGGAAAGGACTAACTGGGGATCACAGGGTGAGTTAGGGTGAAATCTTTGTCATGTGTGCTCATTTGGAAGATTTGGCTTTTAAACTTCTGAATATTCTTCCAAGAGAAAAGATGACGGAGATTGTATTAGTTTTTTTGGGCTGCCATTACAAAGCACCACAAACTGGGGGGCTTACACAACGGCAATATATTGGCTTGCAGTTGTGGAATCGGGAAGTCCAAATCCAAGTTGTCAGCAAGGTTGGTTCTTTCCAAGGGCTGCGAGGGAGAATCTGTTCTATGCCTCTCTCCTAGCTTCGGATGGTCTCAGACATTCCTTGGCTTGTAAATAAGGTATTGCCTGAGTCTTCACACTGTTTTCCCTCTGTACCTATCTGCCTTGGTGTCAATTTTTTTCCCTTTTATAAAAGTCCCAGTCATATCAAATTAGGACCCACCCTAATGAGCTCCTCTTACCTTGATTATCTGCAAAGACCCAATTTCCAAACAAGGTCACATTTAGAGGTATTAGAGGTCAGGACTTCAGCATCTTTGGGGGGACATAATTCAGCCCATAATGGGGATTAAACTATTTCCAAAAACATTAATGTTATATTCAATATAGAAGTATGTCTCCTAAAAAATTATTTTTTCCACTGTGCAACATCATCTGCCCTTGATAGAGTAGTGTAGAGATAGATCAGTGATTCTCAACTGATTGAGGCTTGAGGAGACTGGGTAAGCAGATTAGGGAAGAGTTGGTGGTGGAGAAAATCGTGGAGAAATGACTGATGTCTAGAGGTGAGCAACAGAATCAAAATCAAGTGTGTCTTCAAAAATTGTGTTCAACAGTAGAATTAAATATTTGAAATACGAAAAAAATAACTATCTCTAATATAAAAGATAGAAATTAAAAATCATCAAAGCACTGTTGGCTGCTGGGAATAAGTGGAAGATGTTTCTAGTCCCCTTCCTTCGTCCATGCCCGTCCTCCAGAGGCATCGAAGTGCAGTCTGGGAAGTGGGAATAGGGTAGAATCAGCATGACCATTTCTGTCAAAGGGAGGAGGGCTTTTTCACACTGAGACACTATTAGTAAGATAACGATGTCATAATACTGTACTCAGACGTGCAAAGAAAATAGATTCTTTGGCCCTCTATTACTTTTATCGATTTTCTAAACGATGACTAAGTTCTCATCATTATCCCTTCCCTACCGTGTAGCCAAGGGTACAGAACGACATGTCATGCAACCCAGTAAATGCAGTCTGATCCCATTTAAATAACGCTGTCTGTTCAGGAACTGCTCCGTTTTTTGGGTGGCTTCCTTCCTCTCCCCTGCTTTTCATCCTGATAATGTCTGAATATAGAAGGAGACCAAGTTTACAGGATCTTAAGGTCCTATAAGTGAAGGAGAACTCAGATTCCCTAGGGCCCTCTGGACCCTTTTGACATGACTAGCTGTCTACTCTGGTCTTTTGACTACTGATGACTGAAATACATTCTGGTATTCTGGAAGGTTGTGTGCTGGTCCCAGCCATTAATTTCCAATCACCATTCCCTAAAATCAGTAGCTTCTGTCTCTCAATTCCCTACTGCCCCACCAGTTCTCAAAGCATGCCCTCATACCCTCACAGAAGACCTGACACATGTTGGGAATATCCACATCTGAAGTGTCTCCTGGGCTGGGAGTTGGCTATCTATGGTCTGAAAGACAAGTTTAGCCTACTATTTGATTTTATAAAGTTTTATTGAAAAACACAGCCACAACCATTCATTTATGTATTGTCTATGGCTGCTTTTGTGGTACAAAGGCAAAGTTGAATAATTGTAACTGAAACCACATGGCCCCCAAAATCTAAAATATTTACTGTCTGAGTTTTAACAAGAAAAGTTTGCCACTCCTTGGCCTAAAGGTTTGCAGTCTTTACTTGTATGCCCAATGAAGTTACACCAGAATACACACACACACACACTCACACAAACACACACACTCATAACCATGTTCATGGACTCCTTAATAATATATAGATATTTCTTTGACACTCTTTCCTTGAATTTCCACTCAAAAAAAAAAAAAAAAAGGACAAGAAAACACAAAATAAAACTCTTTGCTTTACCTTAGTCTCACCTTTCCATAATTCAGAAGCACAGGAAGGGGTAGACCTTCCACTTCTTTATTATATCCTGTTCTTTTATCTACTCCAGATACATTAAAAAAACAAAAACCCTTTACTCTCTAATAATTCATGTCTGGATCTAAAGAATTTGGAAAATGCTTTACTTTTTTGAGATTGTCTGGATATCACCTTGTATTCCAAAGAGCCAGCTTTGAGATTCAAAGTGCATCAGTGACCTACAGGTTCCGGGGAGAAACCACACTCTCTCATTTCCTAAGGCCATCACTTCATCTCTCAGCCTTGGAAATGGAATACTAAAGGTTACATGATTTGAGGCTGACAAATACACTGGTTTAATATCACAAAAGTATTATCACTATTACACTGATGTGTATGATGATGCTTTGTTGATCCATTGGAGCTTTGAGGGTGATTTCAGATTTACAGCGTGCACACCACTCAAATGCTGGCATCAGACTGTAAGCATGTACATAAATCTGACTGTAGAGGGAAACAGAAGCTGCAGCAGCCTCCTACCTCAGGACAGCTTTCTCTCTGGTATTATCTCACTTTGGCCCATCTCCAAACCCAAACTGGAGAAACTATTTCAAAAATTGTCCTACAAACCCCTTTACATTTTTTTTTTTTTTTTGTCAGACAAGTGTAGCCAACCTCCCCTCTCTACATATATCTCAACAATAATGGGAATGGTCCTGCTGCTCTAAACCTCTGTGAAGGTAAATAGAGCATTGTCTCATATTTTTACATAAAAGAAATTTTAAGTTAGATATCAAAGTAGCATAAACTCTTCCTTAAAAGTTGGGAGCCAGTCAACCTATGGAATGGGAGAAAATACTTGTAAATCATATATCTGAGAAGGGATTACTATGAATATGTGAAGAATTCATACAACTCAGAATAAAAAAAAATCCAATTAAAACAATGAGCAGAGAATCTGAATAGACATATTCTGAGGAAGACATAGAGATGGCCAACAGGTACATGAAAAGATGCTCAGCATCACTAACCAGAGAAATGCAAATCAAAACCACAGTGAGACATCACCTCACACCTGTTAGAAGGGCTGTTACCAAATAACAAGAAATAGCAGGTATTGTCGAGGTTGCGGAGAAAAAGGAAATCTTGTGGGAATGTGAATTGGTTCAGCCACTATAGAAAACAGTATGGAGCTTCCTCAAAAATTTATAAATAGAACTACCATATGATCCAGCAATTCCACTTCTGCATATTTGTCTGAAGGAAAAGAAAACACTAACTTGAAAGATATATGCACCCCTATGTTCATTGAAGCATTATTTACAATAGCCAAGACATAGAACAACCTAAGTGTCCATGGGCGGATGAATGGATAAAGAAAATAGGTGTGTGTGTGTGTGTGTGTGTGTATATATATATATATGGAAATTATTCAGCTAAAGGAGAGAAGGAAATCTTGCCATTTGTGAAAATATGGGAGGAACTAGAGGACTTTATGCTAAATGAAATAAGTCAGACAGAGAAAGACAGAGACTGTATGATCACGCTTAATATGTGAAATCTAAAACAAACAAACAAAAAGCCAAGTTCATCAATATAGAGAACAGATTGGTGGTTGTGAGAGGTGGAGATGGGGAGTGAGCAAAATGGGTGAAGGGGGTCAAAATGTATAAGCTTCCAGTTATAAAATAAACAAGTCCTGAGAATGTAATGCATAGTACGGTGACTATAGCTCATAGTACTGTGTTGTGTTTTTGAAAGTTGCTAAGAGGATAAATCTTAAAAATTCTCATCACAAGAAAAAAAAATGTAACTAGTGTTTGGTGATGGATATTAATTAAACATTGTGGTGATCATTTTGCAATATATACAAATATCAAATCACTACATTGTACATCTAAAACTAACATTTTATGTCAAACATACCTCAATTAAAATTTTTTTTTTAGAGAGCCAGAATATTTATAAACATGTGTTTCTGTGTGATGTTTATGTATAATACTACACAAAACAGTGATAGCTTCCACTTACTGGCCACCAGGAACGTTGATAGATTCTTACAGCCATGTATTATTTCATTTATGCCTCATTATCTTATGAAGTAGATATTATTAACTCCATGGAACAAATAAGGAAACTGAGGCCAAGTCACCTTAGAGGGTGTGCATATTTGTAGAGTAAATGAGAAACAGAGCCAGGATTGAGCCCAAATCTATCTGACAATAAAGGGAATGCCAAGGGAATGCTTATCACATTGAGCCCTTACAAGCTACTGACACTTTAATAAGATGTGATGAAACCGATATTTTAAGGCAAGGGACTCTGGAAGGGTAAACTGATGGGGGAGGGAGGCGGATAGCACTTCTGAGCAGAGCATCCATGGCTCTAACATTCTTAGGGAAATAGAAAAGCATTACACAGATAAGGACTGGGAACATCTTCATGGGAAATGGGCTGCCTCAGAATGCCTCTAGCCACAAGATTTTCTTTGCCTATTACTTCTCTAGTGTTACCATCTATTTCATGAACAAAGATTTGCTAAGCTAATTAGGCAATAGACTCATGATCATATTCAGCAGATGGAAATCTCCACTCCCAAAGTATTTCCTATCCTTCTAGAATGCATCCAAACAGACCAGTGTAATACTGGTAAATGTTTATCAGGCAACTCTCCAGAAAAAGAAAGAAACAAAAGCAAATAAACAAACAAAACCCCCTGATTTGTAGCGTTTGCCATTTTCCATGTTACAAATAATTTCCATCATAACCAGTATTGAATGTCAACATTCAGTGCAGAACTGAAAAAAAAAAATGTGCATGATTGGACCTCAGGAGATGGCATGAGCCAGTCCAGCGTGTCACTGCCCAAAATGAAACTCCAGGATCATAGTTTTCAAAAATGTCATAGTAGTTTTATTGTTGTTGTTGCTGTTGCTGTTGTTGTTGTTGTTGTTGCCTAAACGAATGTAGGCACCATGCAATCAGGAATCTTTTCTGGTTGGTTTACGCTTAAATCCCAAGAACCTAGAACATTGAATGACACGTAATAGATGTTCAGTGAATGTAAATGAAAGACAGCATAGCTGTGAAAGTGAAACAAAATGAGATCTTTTTGATCATTTGTATGTCTTCCTTGGAGAATTGCTTGTTTAGGTCTTCTGCCCATTTTTGGATTGGGTTGTTTATTTTTTTCTTATTGAGTTGTATGAGCTGCTTATATATTCTGGAGATCAAGCCTTTGTCGGTTTCACTAGCAAAAATTTTCTCCCATTCCGTAGGTTTTCTTCTTTTTTTACTTCTGGTTTCCTTTGCTGTGCAGAAGCTTGTAAGTTTCATTAGGTCCCACTTGTTTATTCTTGCTTTTATTTCTTCTAGGAGAAAATTTTTGAAATGTATGTCAGATAATGTTTTGCCTATGTTTTCCTCTAGGAGGTTTATTGTATCTTGTCTTATGTTTTGCAGCAACATGGATGCTCCTGGAGAATGTCATTCTAAGTGAAGTAAGCCAGAAAGAGAAAGAAAAATACCATATGAGATCACTCATATGTGGAATCTAAAAAACAAAAACAAAAACAAACAAACAAAAACAAAGCGTAAATACAGGACAGAAATAGACTCACAGACAGAGAATACAGACTTGTGGTTACCAGGGGGGTGGCGGGTGGGAAGGGATAGACTGGGATTTCAAAATTGTAGAATAGATAAACAAGATTACACTGTATAGCACAGGGAAATATACACAAAATGTTATGATAACTCACAGAGAAAAAAATGTGACAATGAGTGTGTATATGTCCATGAATGACTGAAAAATTGTGCTGAACACTGGAATTTGACACAACATTGTAAAATGATTATAAATCAATAAAAAATGTTAAAAAAAATGAGATCTTGAGCAGACACTTAAATATAAAAATATGCAAATGTTTGTTCTAGTATGAATTTATTTTGTAAGTTTGAATTCTTAATATTTACTCATATACTCAATTGATAAGAAAATAAGATTATTGGACAGTACATGAAACTCTGAAACCAGGAGCTACAACTGATGGTTGTAATCTGATTTCAGCATGAGTATTCAATTTATTTCTGCATTTGTTTTGGTTGCATAGATGAAAAATCCTGATTTACACAGATGACTAATGCTTTTTTTAACCTCTCACTTTGTAATTTCAGAAGTCTTCAATTAAATACATCCAGAATCTTCAAAGAGAAGTAGTATAATTTTTTTGTTTTGAAATTTGGGTATCTCACAATATCTCAGAATTACATTTGATGAATGGCTTTCTCAATAAGTTTACATTTTTATTGATATGTAATAAAATATATATGCATATATATAAGATATACATATCTTATAATAGCATGAGACATTCAAAATGACATTGAAGAATTTCATATATCTCAAGAGCCATCTGTATCACATATTCACTCAGAGTTTTATAAGAATTGAATTTATTTTATTTTTCACATTGAATCCGAATTTTAAGTTTCAATTTTCCTGCTAACTTTATAGGTAGTTGTAAATGAGATTAACATGGCAGGCTAGCATTGCCATATTGAGTTCCTTCAGCTTATTAAAAATGTCATCAAGAGACACAAGCAAGCACAACTGTGCTTTAGTAGAGGCTTTGTTAATGGTGCTATTTCCAAAAAGGAAAAAGAAAAAAGAATTTCTTGTCTCATATGAAAGATTTGTATCAGCACTTTGCCTTGCCAGAACAAATGACTTCAACTGAGAAAGGATCTTTGGAACCCGTCTTGTATATAATCACAAATAATGCTAAAACTTCTGCATTATAAAGAGTACACCTTAAAATTTTGTCAATTTCTATCACAAAACCAAACACTGCTTTGAAAAATGCTCATTAATCTGCTTAATAGCAAGTAATTGTCTACACAATATACCACAATTACCTGAACTCATTTTGGCAGCTGCTCTTACTATGAATTACAAATCCCATAGTTTTTCTAGCCATTACTTTCTCAATGCTAATTGAAATATCAATACATGTTTGGCAACTGATTTGGTGCCATATTTAAAAATTAACATAATACTTAAACACTTTTTCTTGTTGTATGTGCCTCAAGGATTTTACCCAGTAATACATACCCTTTGTATTTATTGATATGGTCTTATCTTACCATATAAATAAATTAGTGTAACACACAGTATTCATTCATACCCTGAAACAATTGAATTGTAATGATTTCACATAATTCACTTTTTGAAATGAAAATAAAATTTGAAATGAGCAGCTTTTTAGTGTCCCTTTCACATAATATTTTAAAGTAATGGCAAGAAGTGTGTGTTCATTGCTTTCTCGTCTACCATGGCTTTTGCAAAATCAATGGCATAGGGCTGAATGAGTGTTTTCTTGCTAACTTCTGCTTTTCCCTTACTTACAATGTGATTAACTGAAATAGTGCTATAAATACTTTTTTATTGACAGGTTTACATTTTTAAGTGGATTTTTTTTTCAAGAACATTAAGTGGTGGTTCAAACTGCACTAAAAGATGCTGGAGACTTATTTTTATACTCAATCTTTCATTTCAGAATTTCAGAACTTGTCAGAATTCACAGCACAAAGGACTTTGTGAATTTTAATTTCACAAACACAATAGGACTTTGTGTAGAGGGCACTCTATTTGGGGCTGGTTGCTTGATTTGTATCATCTGATCCTGATAATTTTTATGGTATTAACCACAGAATTTTATTTTCTTTTGAAACTTCCTGTTTTTAATTAGTGATGGATTTCCAGTTTCAACAGCAATTACCTCACCTCAGTTATAACCATCACACTTATGGGTATATTTTATTTAGGCAAGTAACATCTGACATGATCTCTAGTACAACATGGCCATGGTGCAGTGTGTGGAGTTCACCTGGTGTTGCACAACTGTCTAATAAGCTACGATAAAAGCATGAGCTGAGCAGATGTGCCTGAGCTTTGTCTGCCATTTAATGGCGCACGGGACACATGTGCTGAACTAGTGAACTCACTTGCATAATTTTATATGAGCAGACGTGTATAGGCTTGAATTCAAAGAAAGACCAGAGGAAAACCCCCTCCTTCCTAATCAATTACACATTTGTAGAAAGGTCAAATATATGCATAAATAAACAAGAGGAACTGCAGCCTGAAATCTGCATAAAAACAAGTTAAATCCAGTGCTTGAGAGTCTCTATATATTGACAAAAAACACATTTCTGTGTTTTGTTTTGTTTGGGGTTTTTGCTTTGGTTCTAGTAACATCCTTTAAAATAATGAAATGTAATTTTTAGTCAGATTACATGTGAAACTCTATGGAAGCGTCCTGAGGTTTCACAGAAAGCAGTTTGACGGTGCCAACAGATCTGGGCAACGCCTAGCCCAGCACAAGACACACTCAAACTGTTAGGCTTGTCACTTCCCAACAGGCATCACCTGCTGAGAACAGGAGGGAAGGGAAGGGAATGGAAAGAAGAGGTGATGGGAGAGAAAGGAAAGGCGGGGAGGGGAGAGGAGATAGAAGGAAATGAGGGAGGGTGGGAGAGGGTGGGAGGAGGAAGGAGCAAAAGCAGAGAATGAGTCTTGATCTGGTACCTGGTGGCCAATTACGTTTATATACTCCTACCTCTCTGCTTCCACTGACTCTGAAGTCTCCCTCTCTTAACATGCACCTCCTCCCCAGGCCTGCTCCTTGTCAGAGCCTCCACACTACGACCTCTCCTGTCCTTCCGCCTCCCGCAGCTCTTAGCCTCTTCCAGAGGCAGTGTGTCTTTATCCCCAGGTGACCCACCAGAAGAAAGCAGAACCATGCATTCTTTGGCAGGCTAGTAAAGGACTAAGAGTTTATATGAAGTTGCAGTTAATTATGCCAGTAATGAGCATAATATTTTGGGTGTCCTGAATTTATGACTACAGGAAACATTAATTAAACAAACACTTCTTGAGCACCTACTATTTGGGAGTGTTAACAAAGACAGTAATGGTCCCTTATTGGGCACTTACTGTGTGCCAGGCATTGTGTGAAGTGCACTGTGTACCTGATGGCTTTTATTTTTCACAACACTAGGAGAGAGGAAATATAATCTCCTTTTCTCACATGGGAAAATTTTTACTTAAAAATATTAATAGCCAAGGTCAAACGGTTGGTAAAAGGGTAGGGAGAGATTTCAAACTATATGTGTATGATTCCAAAATGTATGTTAATTACCCTTAAATTCTGTACCTCTTCCTTCAAACTTACTCACATAATCTCAAATTCAGTGTATCCCTGACCAATTAATTGCCCAGTAGTTAAATCTTCCACCTGATTTATCCATTGTTACAGGCTATAATTTTTTTAAAAAAGGTGTTTTTCTGAATCATTATTTTAATTTCATAGTTATCTGCCCAATGTAGTAGAAGGGACATAGCGACATAACCTTTTTTAAAGGTTGACAGATTTCAAACTTTTCTTAAATCCCAGAATTTTTAAATCCTGCAATTATAATGGTCTGAAATCAACAAGAAACTTTTACCTGCATCTATGCTTCACCAGAAAAAAAGCTGAACTTTTGTCATTTGTGAGTAGTCAAATGAAACTTCTGCCAAGCCATACTGGGAAAGTAATGGAACCAGAGATTACTTAACTCCCTTTATCTCTCAGTGGAAACATAGAAATCCACACATGTCCACAGGAACGTGGCTGCCTGCATGCGCAGGCACACGTGCACAAGCACAGACACACACTTTGCATTCTGCTTCTCACTCGCCCACTCAGCTTTCTTTACCACAAGATCCACTCCCTCCTGTTTCTTTAATCCAGGAAGAGCTTTCTAAATGACCTCCTCACAGTGGAACACTGCCAAGGTTAGCCAATTGATTCAAAGACTCCCCATTATCTCCACATAGCCAGCAGTCAGAGACACTGTGAGTCTCTTTTTCCTTCTCCAACATCCTGTACACAATCATTTGTAAGCATTTTCCATAGGAGTTCCTCTTAGGTAGAGATTAACCTCTTGAAATTGATCAGCAGTCAGTCCTTCGTGCTGCTGTGATTAACTGTGTATCTCCTTTAGTTCAAATCATAGTAGGATGATATTTTGAAAATGGGAGAAGATTTTGTCCCATCCTCTCATTTCACAGATGAAGAAACTATGACTTACTTTAGCCTAGAGAGGTAAAATGCTAGGAATGATCAAGATTGCACAATGAAAATGCAATTAGAATCCAGTACTACACACAGAGCAAATATATCCAAAATTCCACTCTTCCACACACATGGTAGTGTCCGTGGCTTACTGCCCACAAGGCTGAAATGCCGTCTTTGTCATTAATATGCAGATCTATAACCTGACTCATATATTAGCTCTTTTATCAGACAACCAACTGGCAGCTACTTGAGCAAATGAATTCTGTGTCTCATTTTGTAAAATGATTTTATCTTCCTTTTATTATTGTATGATGGATATTCTTTCACATTCATAGTACTTTGGCATGATACACTCATGCTGTTTTATGGGGAAAAAAATCCACTGCTTTAGAATAGACCATTATGCAATCTTGACATAACCAGTGTCACCTCATATAATGAATGAGTTAATAAAATATACAGAATGATTGCTTCTTTTCCCCAGTTTCTGTATATCATAGTGGAGGCTGCTACAAGTACATACAATACAATAATTATTATTGTGTTCTATTGTCAAAATACACTGAAGGCTTAATAACTACGGATAAGCAAATCTCAATGGGGTCTGAGTTGGAAGCTCTTTTGATAAATAAAAAAATTTCACTGAAGTGGACTTCTTATAAAATCCTGAGGGCTCCTTAGTTTCTACTGAGAGAAAAATTCTATAATAACTTTTTTTCCTTCTATGCCTGGCATATATGGTTAGGATCATAGCCTAGACTATAAATTATCAGCTTAGTTATTCTCTCCAAACCCTCACTGTTAAAATTTGTGCTTCAGTCAACAGTCCAAGCACTGCCTTGTGGTCTTTAATCTTTCAGAAGAATACTATTTTTTGGTTACTCAAGCCAATATTTTTCTGGCTTATAGGGCAGCCTTTTATGGCCTATGTTTCATACTTATAACAAAATTTTTCCTTCTACTTTTAATACTGTCTTCTTTAAATCCAGTGAAGGATTATCTATGTTATATCTACATTTAAGTAGAAATATTGTTTCAACTAATTAGTTGAGAAACATTGTCTCGACTAATCAGGAATGGGAAATCATCTTCTAAAAAGGTGAATCCAGGCAGGCCTGGATTTAATTTTATTCAGTTCCTGGGTCAAATACCAAGCAGTAATATTGCTGTTTATGCCTAATGTTGTGAAAATGCAACATCATAATATGTCCATAATAGTAAAATCGTAAAATATCATAAACTGGACATGTTGCTCAATCAAAGTCATCGATTTCCTCCTGCCCTTAGTATATATATCTCTAAATTCTTCTCCTTAGTATCTCTTCCATGTTCCTTATCATTCATTAACAATATTTTTTAAAATAACAGTATTTACGGTCCAGACATCGTGGCAGGCACTAGGAATGCAATGGTAAACACATTAAAACTCCTCTCTCCACTTCTTTCATTTCTCATCTCTCTCACACACACATATACACAAACACACAATTCTCTCAGACTCAACTTGTGGTTTGTTTTCTCTCAAAGGTAGGTACCATGATCGCTTCCAGGAAACACAGCCACACTCTCTGGGAACTCAGCACACCAGCCTGTTGACTAAATCTCAAGGTATCTTTTGTGATCTGGCTGTAATTCCTGTTTAAGATCCTGCCTGAGAAGTTTCCCAGAAGCAGAGGACTTCAGTTCTTACCTTGCCAGGCCTTCTAGATAAATTCACCCTCCAGCACTGCCTTCAACATCCTCCAAAGGGATCTCATGGAAAATTTTGTCTGTTCCACTTCACCATCCACTTGAGGGAAATTTTGAGGTAGACAAGTTCTATCTTTGCCTAAACAAACAGAATTCTAACTTTTCTACTGTCCTCATATGCCTGTATCTCTTTCAGGAATTCCAAACAAGCCTTCTCTGCTTTAGACCTTTCTCTCCAGCGTGCTGAGGTTCCTGCTCTTGCCCTCTTCCGTCCCCCTCCCATGCAGTACTGATTCGCAAAGGACCTAAGCCTGTCCCAGCCGAGTCTCATTCCCGCCCAGCCTCCCCCTTGCTCGAGGCTCTCTCAGCCCTTAAGAACTCCCCATTCTCATAGGCACTGGAAACTCCTTTTACATTATAGCTTCAGTCCTATCCATCCAAGGTTTAAAATAAATTCCTATGCTCCAGCCTGGACTCATTACTCTGCAGGTCTCCCGCACAGCTGTGATTTCACTTCATATTTCTCCTGTGTTGGATTTCCCTGCTTTCTTGATCCTGTGACTTTTTTTTTTTTTTATCCTATAACAGCCGTTAGTAGATTTTTAAGAAAGGATACATGGAAAGACAATTTGTTTCTGAGAATGTACAGGTTTGAAAATGCCTTTATTTCAATCTTCACACTTGATTGTTAGTTTATTTCCCTTTATATAGGATGGGCATTTTTTTTTCCTTTTGCATGTGGAAAGAATCATTCATTGTCTTCTGGCTTAAAGAGTTGCTAATGAGAAATAAAATATCATTTTCCCCCTAATCCTTTATATGTGACTAGTGGTTGATGGCTTATTTTTTCTGTTTCTCTGTGTGAGCTTCTAGGTTCGTTTTTATCTCTGGGTGTGGCAGAGGCTGCCAGTCTTCCCTTCTTCCTTTTGTAATAGAAGCTCTAAGATTTTACAAGACACATGGCCACCCAAACTAAAGACTACGATTCCCATTTTTGTTTTTTCCTTTAGGGCCATTCCACCTTTTCAGAGAAAAGCTCTCTGCCTCCTACCTGGAAACAGGAGGTGGGAGGGGGTGTCATCCTGACCCTCTGCATTCTAGAACAAGAGATAGAGAGCTGACCTTTCAATATGCAGGTGTCGGGTAGTCGTCCCATTTTCAGCATTTTCCCTGACCTTTCCCCTCAGCTGAGTCTGGAGTACCTTAAATCAGACACTTTCTAGTTCAATTTCTTTAGAAGTTGAAACTCTACTCATCAGTAGAGGTTATGTATGGGCCTGGTGTTGGGGAGGGCGCAGAGTAAGAACCAGAGTCACCACGCAGGGACACACTTGCAAGATGACCCGCAGAGTCTAACTGTCCCACATGCAGACCCTTGGGTTCGTTGCCACACCTCTTTCACGCCTTCCAAGGTGGCTGCTGCCTCCTTTCTGAAGTTCCAAGAAACAAATTTAATCCCCTTCCTGCAGTGTTTTCTTCTGTAGCTCTTACATAATACCTTTCTCATCTTGCCTAAATCAGATTCAGTCTTCAATTCTCTGTCTCTCAAAAATTCGTTGTCTACTATTGACTTTCCTCCTATTTTTCTCTCTCATGTATTTATTTATTTATTTTTAATTCCTTTACTTTTGCTGGGTGGGAACTTGGAGAAATGCATGTTTAATCATCCAGATGGCTTTGTGCACATTTAAGTTATCTTTGTGCTAAATATTTACATCTATGTTATCCTGGTCTCTTTCAAATGGCAAATTCTCCACCTTATTATGATAATTCCTTCCCACCATCAAATATAGTTTTTATACCAAGTGTCAATACAGAATTAAAACAAACATAAATAGATGGTTTGTTTTTTTATTTTAGCAAAACGTTCTAGAAAATAAAAATCCTATTTATAGTACAAGCTATAGATATTTATTTAAAGAGAAAGATTATTTTTCTTCCATGAACAACCAGTTTCACAAGCATGAATTTTTTTTTGCAAATTTACTTACAACTGAAGATAATGTTGGCCAAAGAACCATGCTAAAATTGATCCAAAACAATAAATTTCCCAAGAGAACTTCCTGTTAAAAGAGGCCTGCTGCTTTAGGTCAAGCCCCTTGGGTACTAGGAGAAAGTCAAAGCTACTGTTTTAAAGTATCTCTAAGATGTAAATAAGTCCTCTGGAGCCTCCAGAACAAGGCATGCCTGGTCCTTGGGTACACTGTGGTCCTAAATCTCAAGTTACTACTCAATCAGAGAAGCTGATAGAAATGTATCTGCCTTTCTGGAAGGCCAGCTGCAACATCGAGTCTTGTATGATCTTCCAAAGCACAGACCTTGTCTTTGCTGAGTGTGACTACAGGGAGTTTTCATTCTCTGGTGAAAGGAAATCAGTCCTTGAAAATGACATCGTGGATTTAATCGCTGTATCGTGTTGGAAATCCACCAACACTGAACTTTTGTTAGTGTTCAAATACTGTATTACTTTTATCATAAGCCACTAAAAGCTTTTATCACATTTTATCCATTGCAGTAGTTCAGAAAAAACTGCACTTGGGTCTTTCTTGAAGTTAGGGTTTTTTGATTCCTTTTCAAAAAACACGCTCTGTGTTTCTATTTGCTCACTCACTGGCTATTACTGCACGTATCATTTTTCTCTTAATTATTCAACAATATTCATTTTAACTGCACATATCTGAGATCCACTTCAGGCTAACACACTTCACCTGGTTTTCATCAGAGCGCAGAGCTATGCTGAGTTTGCCTAACCCATCCCTTTCCATTTTAGAAATCATGACTTTCTCTGCTCTTCTCCAAACTTCCCCTCTCAAATTGGCTTCTGACTCTCTTGGAGTTCAGTCAGTTTTTCATTCCAGTTGGAAAAATGTCAGGATTATTACTCAGACACTTGGTCTAAAACTTCACTCCTAAGAAAGGTGATTTTTTTTTTTCCTTCTCAACTTTGTGACAGGAAATAGAACACTGAGCCTGTCCAAGGAAGGAGCGGCATAGAACTGGGCCCCAGGCCACAATCGTGATGTCACTTCTGATGAAGCTCAGCCTTCCACAGTTCAGGACCTTTTTAGCACAGTCAGATCCTAGAATCTACCCTGGAACTAAAAAATATTGATGGTTTACTCAGCGTGCCCTGAAGAGTATCAACACCTTAGTCTTTGATTCTTCCTTAAAATAGCTCTGGATAACAAAAAAGCACCACTGGATGTCCGCAAATCCAGGCATGTTAGATACCGATTAAGTGAGTCAAACATGACATGTTTTCCAGGTTGGCCAAAGAGACTAATGTCGTGAAAATACAAAGGGATTAAGCATGAGGGGAGATGATAGATTTTTTACTTTAGCTCAGTAAAGTCTCATGCTGCTACCCTGTTTCCAAATTATGAATAGGTTATCTGATATGGCAAGATGCTTTTTAAAGCTCCCATACTCTGGACGCAGATGTGCCTGAGTTCACGCCCCAGCCCTGCCTCTAACTGTGACATCAAGGGTTATTTAACCTCTCTAAGTAGCCACCTCTTCATCTGCAAATCTTAGTAGTAATGCCCATTTGAAGCTGATTTTGAGAAGTCACTGAAAAAATATCCATAAATGACATGAAGTGCAAAGCAGAGAAGCCTGATGCAACATAATTACCTAATACTTACAGCACCACTATCACAGACATAGTAGCATCAATGTATCTTTTGATTTTTGGAGGTAGCCAAAAATTATTCTAAGTACCAGTGGGGTTAAAAAAAAAAAAAAAGAATCACCAAAGACAGGTTTTCTAAGAAAGAATACTGCATACTGAGGCTAACCCATGACCTTATTTGTAGCCCAACAATTATTTTTATCTTTTAAAATGTTGCATAATGATCATGAAGATATTGAACAGAAGCCAAATATGTTTGGTTGCAAAAATTGAAATATAGTAGCTTTCATAGGAGTCAGGGACTACTCATTTTGTCATTTGCCAAAATTAAGCTTCTCATCATTTGCCCCCTTCTTTTTTACCTTGGCCATAGTAAAGATGCACAAATCAAAACAACACTTTTTATTTCAGAGATAAGTGTTAATGATTACACCCCCATTCCAATTAGGTTATTCATTCTTCACTGAATATTCCATATTCTGTTTAATAAGTGTCAACTTTTTAATTAGGAAGGGTTTCTGATGTTCTGGATATATATTTTTATATAATAATGATTTCATTTTTACTACCTAGTAAATAGGTAGTTCAAATACCAGTTTCAGAAAATTTATTGAGTCTAGCTAATCTACTTTTCAGCCTTCTTTAGGACTGAAGAAGTAATTCTTCCCTAGACCATGTGTAAACATATCCTGGCATGCTTATTAAAAATGTATTTCTGGCCTGACCTCAGAAATTTTGATTCAATATATCTGGGATCGGGCCCAAGAAGGGGCATTTTAATAGATGTCCCAGGTGACCCCACGGGGGTGGGTCTCAAAGTTCACTTGGAGAAACACAAGACTAAGGGGACAATTAACATTTTGCTTCCATTTTGTATCAAATTCTCAATAACATACAAAAATGATTGTAGATTTCTTAAAATTTCACATATTTTCCCCACACACATTTTTTATAGCTGAGAAAATCTGCCTCTACCCACGTACTCTCAAATACGCCTTTCTATTTTTCCCCATTTTAATAGCAAGCTTGTTGAATCTTATTTCTAATATTCTAAAAAACATATTTTAAGAAAGTAAAACCCATAAAAATACTGAAGCTTAGAGATTAGATGAATCAAGGGGTTTGTTTTGTTTGTTTTGT
Source organism: Camelus ferus (assembly GCF_009834535.1). Taxonomy (NCBI): domain Eukaryota; kingdom Metazoa; phylum Chordata; class Mammalia; order Artiodactyla; family Camelidae; genus Camelus; species Camelus ferus. The sequence goes on along the minus strand of NC_045708.1, from coordinate 61,414,182 downwards.
TTTTTGCAAGATGTAATTTAGACCTATCTGAATAGTGACATGCAAGACTGTATTCACTTAATACTACTTCTACAGAGTCTGTTGGGACAGATATAATTAAAGGTAGAGTGGCAAGGCCACAACCATTAAATATCTATCAGAAGTGAAAATAAAGCAGGTCAGAAATTATAATGTAAATTCAATGTAAATATATTCATTCCTTCTTTTTATTAGCTAGTATTTAGTAAGCACCCGCTACATGACAAGAGATCATGTTTCAATTTATTTAAAAAATACGTCTATTGTGAAAAAGCAAAATATAACCACATGGGATAACAGAGTGACACTTACAGGCTCTTTGGGGTGTATTTGAATGTATGCCTTTGAACATAAAAAAAGCAATGGTGCTGAATTAAACTAATCACCCAAAATCATCACTAAAATGGTCACAAATTCTGCCCAATGCTTTTTCCCATCCTTCCACATTCTTCTTTTTAGCTTCCAAAGCATGTAGCCCACGGCATTAGCTCATGTCACTTATTTTGAGCCTGGTTAGTCAGGTTACAGCTTTATAATAAGCTCGTGTAAAGGGACAGATCACAGTGGTTGATATTTTCCAGCATTCCTCACTCACACTCAAGCAAATGAGTCATCTTTTAAAAAAAAAATAACATTTTTTTAATTTAGAGCACTGCTGAGACATCTAGGGAGAAAGAATTTTTGAAATCACATTTTTAATGGCTCTGTTCTCGCCATTACTAGTGTTACTCTATGTATGACCTTTGTCAAGTCATGGAACTTCTCTGAGCTACGATTTCTTCACGGGTTAAGCAAGAGTAATAAGTTCTCACTACAGGACTGGTGTGGAAGAATTCACAGAGTTAATGTATGTAAAACAGCAAATACAGAGTCTGGTAAGAGTGAGTGATCAATAAACAGAAATTGGATGACGAGATGATAAGGGTGACGCTACCAGTGAACTGGCCTCTAACTGTTTCCTGTGTACATATTTCATCTCTTCTGCTAGACTGTAAACTATGTGAGAGCAGGGATGGTGTCTCTTTTTTTTTTTTTAATTTCCAGCAGTCAGGCACAGTAATAGGAAAAGAATGGCTGCCGTATGGATATTCATTTAATTGAATTAGAAATCACCATATCAATTGACAGAAATGTAATTTTTTTCCTCCTACTAGAAGTATGAGCCATATCTTACCTAAGAACACAACTTAAAGTGTCTCAAGCATGAGAACGAATGTCCCCTGAAGAAAGCTAAGCACTACAGTAATGGTGATAATAGCAAACTGTATTTTGGCACTTTCTACGTGTCATATGCTGTTAAAAGCACTTTACATGTATTAACTTATGTAATCCTTTCAACAACCGTACAAGGAAGATACCATTACTATTCTCGTTTAATGAATGAGGGAACCGGGGATGAGAGAGGGGTTAAGTGACTTCCCAAGGTCACACAGCTATTAAGTGACAGAAGCAGGATCTGAAACCCACAGTGTTGCCACAAAGTCTGTGCACTTAACAGTTCGGTACTTTAGGTATGGTAGATTAAGGGCGAAAGGGTGGGGAGGGGAAGAGTTTTGGTCTGAGGTAGAGAAAAAAAGAATAGATTTAAATCCAATGAAATAGTTTGTTGACCCTTACAGTCATCCAGATCTTTTCTAAATCTCAGAATAGTGAAATGATGGTGAGTGTTCACTTCCTCCCAAGGAAAAAGTTTGCGCAGAAAAGTAACTTAATTGATACTTACTATGCAGTTCAGGTAAAGAGACACATATACACCATTACAGAAGAAAGAAAGCACTTTGTTGTGTTTGGAACTACCTGAAACTTAGTGATGCCAAATTTAACAGCAAGCTCTAGCAACACACATGTTCTAGTCTGCCATAGAGTTTGGGGCAATGGCTCTTATTTCATTATTATCTTTTTTTTCCCCTGAAGTTTTATAGAAGCAGGATCAGAATGTCTCTCGAATACCAATCTTCATTTCCAACTTTGTGAAATCTTCAAATGCTTTGGAAAGGGAATGCTAACTATTTACTTAATAGGGGTCTTTATATCAGTGTTAGCAGAGGTCAGCAAACTTTTTCTACAAAAGGTCAGAGAGTAAATATTGTAGGCTTTCCCAGGCCAGTTTCTGTCACAACTACTCAATGCTGCCTTTGAAAGCTGCCGTAGACTATATATAAGTGAAAAGGAGTGGCTGTGTTCCAATAAAATTTTGTTTACAAATTTAGGCAGTGGGCCAGATTTGGGCCCCAGACTACAGTTTGCCAATCCTAGGTTTATAGTGGTCCACAATTTTACAAGCCAAATCGTTCTTAAATTGTTGCAACCTGCCTACCACTGAATCCCAACATAAATCATCTTACTTAACTCTCCCAGCAGCCCTTAGATGCGAAGAGAAAAAGAAAAAAAAAGGCTCAGACAGGTCAAGTGGTCCCGGGCTGAACAGGTATAAGTAACAGAGAAGTTACAAAGCGAAGAGTCAGACTCAGGCGGTTTGCTTCCAAGCTTTTGCTCCGAATCTTACTCTGCCTGATACACAAGGACAGAATTTACGGTAATTAAAAGGAAAATAGTCCAAGTGTTTTTTATTTGAATGAGCTGTAACTAGAAATAATTGGTTTCAGTAACAGTAACTGAGACAATGAAAGACTGAATTACTGGCCAAAATATGTTGAGAATGCAGAGCACTGAGCTGACCTTTGACATCCTGTCATAAGAATAGAAAAGAAGGCTGGAGAATGCATGTCAGCCTGACACTTCAAAACAGTAAGGATATAGCTCAAACTAGGCTGGGTTCAAAGTCCCCATCAGTTTTATACTTAATCTGTGTCTTATTATGAAATTAAATTTTAGCTAGTATGTTTACAATACAATTCTCTTGTAACACTCTGACTTAAACTGCAATGTTACACATTGTTAATCTCAAGGCTCTGATGTATGTTTTGCTTGTTTGTTATAGTAAATTATATTTATTCATTATCTATTTGAAACATGATATTAACTTTAATTTATTCATAGACGTTATACTATTTACTCAACTTAACTGATTTTTTTTAAGCAAAATTACCTGGAATTAAGAAAAATGCCTTCTTTCTCCTTGCATGGTTGTGTAACTAAAAATGGCAATCAGAATCTTTTTGAAAACAGTACAGAACCTTACCATTTTCTCCTTCTTTCCCTACCAATTTCTCCTATTCCAATACTCACTGATCTCTATCTGGAATATCCAGGGTCCTTCACTTTTGAAAGGCGTCTGCTTCAAAAGTCCAGCCTTCAATTTGTATTTAATGGTAGATGGGACACATCCTGGAAACTTTACCTAAATACCCAACTGTGGAAAGAATAATATCTCCTTAAGAAGGAGGGTTTGATTTGGTTTTATTTGTTTTTTCGTGTAATAACTTTCTAAAGAGAAAATTTTCAGCTTTATATCCAATAGTAACTAGAAACCATGACTTGAGTTTTCTAGTTAGAGCGTTATGCAACACTTTCAGAATAGTGAATTAGCCACACATTTATTACTATTCAAGAAATTCTTGTAAAGTGTTCTATCAGCATGATAGAAAAGGAAACCCATAATAAGTCATTAAGCAGAAAAGAGGAATGAAAAGAAATGATTGCTTTTAATTAATACAGTGGTGATATGCAGAGAGGTCACCGTTAGGGAAAATGGAAACAGCGTCACATTTAGTGTGAGAGCTTGATCACTTGGACTCAAATTAGCAAAGGGACAAAGGTGACAGAGACAAGACAGATACTGCTTTCATGTGGGCAGAAACCCTATATCCCAGCATGAGCCCAATGCAGTGTCTTTATACTTCAGTTATCCAAAACTAAATTTCTGGGGATAACTGTACTTCAGAAGGTAACTCTTCTCCAATCAAAATAAGAAAATAACTTCACATGTATTAATCAGAGTTCTCCAGAGAAATAAACCCAACTGGATATGTGTGTGTATCAGCCTCATTAATCACATGAGCCAATTCTTTATATAGGCTCATGTGATTATGGAAGCTGACAAATTTAAAATCCACACTGTGGGCCATTAGGCTGGAGCCCCAAAAAGCCGGTGCAGTTCCAGCCCAAAGGCCAACATGCACAGACCTCAGGGAGCAGATGTTCCAGGTTAGTCCAAAGGCAGTCTGCTGGAGAGCTCTCTTGCTCGGGGAGGCCAGTCCCTTTGTTCTATTTAGGCCTTTAACTGATTGGATGATTGCCATCCACATTACAGAGGGCAGTCAGCTTTACCCCAGGTTCCCTGATTCAAATGTTAATCTCATCCAAAAACACCCTCCAAGTCGACACATAAAATTGACTATCATACTACAGATAACCAAACATGATGGCAGAACTATGGTAGATATAGAATTAATTGCAGATTCCAGAGCTGAAACTCACTAGTTGTATGACCTTAGGCAAGGCACCTAATCTCTCTCAAACCCAGGTTCCTCATTAGTGCCGACTTCAGAGAATGGGTGTGAAAATCAAATGAAAAAGTAAGCATGATACACTTAACAATTTCTTGCTGCCAATAGGGCTTTTGAAATACAATTTAAAATTATTATTATTACATTGACTGAAGGAATCCTGGCTGACAGACATGTCCATCCAATCCGTTAAGTAAATAAAGCATATTTAGTACTAGGATTGACTGATTAGTATTATATCTAGATACCTGGCTTGTGCCTGGTAGGGAGGAGGGACCATGGAACTAGGGGAGGGGTAGTAATGCATTTTCTTCTGGATAGAAGTAATAAGAATTTGCACAACAAGATGTGGTATAGTTCACCTGGAACACTGCGCTCATCTGATCACCACCATATTGAACTTGGAGGAGGTCAAGAGGAGGGCAGGCAGAATGACTGGAGGTAGACGGTTACCATATGAGAACATTGTTCAAAGCCTGCCTAGAAAGGTGAGTGAGTGCCTTATGAGCAAAGTTTATAAAATCAAGAAAATTATAGATTAGGTGAACTTGGGTTTCTCCAGTAAATGCAAAGACATGTGAGTTTGCTCCTAGAAGCTGGAAAGGGATGATTTCAGGATTCCCATTATATTTACACTCCGTATCCCACACCAGCAAATTTTGTTGGCCTATTACCTTTAAAATATTCTCAGAATCCCACCACTTTCCACTGCCTCCACTGTTCACATCCTTGTCTAAGTCACCATCATCTCTTACCTGAGTTGGGTCAGCAGCCTTCTAATTCTTCCTCTACTTCCAGTCTTGCCCCAACATGGCAAGTGTATTGTTGAAAATAAGTTGTTTCATTTATTAAAACCTTCTAATGATTCCCATTTCACTCAGAGCAAAAGCAAAAGGCCTTACGGTGGCCAAAAAGGTGCTGCAGAATCAGGCCCTCTGTTCCCTCCTCCTTTCTCTCCCACACGGCAGTCTCCTTACTGTTCCTTGAAAACACTGGCCCTGCTCCTTCCCCAGGGCCTTTGCACTTCCTCTTCCCTCAACTTGGAACATTCTTCTCCTAGACGCTACATGGCTTACTCCTCAGCTTCTTTAGGGCATTACTCAAATGTCACCTTCCCTGCCTTTTTTCCTGATAGCTCACTTATCTCCATTAATTTTAATGTTTTTACTATTACGATCTTTCCTTTGGAATCTAAGTCCAAGAAGACAGGGATTTTTATCTGGTCTTCTCAGTGCCTGGAGCAACACACTTGACACACAGTAGGCGCTTTAATAGATATTTGTTAAGTAAACTAATGAATATCTTCTCATAAAGGTATGGAGCTCTGGAAGGGAAAATAAAATGCACCAACAAATGTTCATGAATTCCTGGAAGATTAATCCTCAGAGGGTTTTACTTCCATGTCATTTCAAGGTTCACATCATGCAAAACCCAAGTGGCCTCCCAGGAAATAATTCTTTGTGACGCTTTAAGGTACAAAACAAAAAGCTGAATGGGCCACTTCATCGATTCAGTACAGCAAGTTCTATGTTCTACTCTGACATCCGATATTCCTGGCGTTGTTCATCAATACTGCTTCTGCCCCACTTTTATCTACATTCTGAAAGGTGGCATTTAAAACGATAGGTCCCTTTATATCTGTCCTCCTCCCTCTCCAAAGGCAATCAAGGGCTAAGCCCCCAGCAGTAGGAACACAAGCACCGTGGTAAACATTCAGATGGCAGGGGGAATACCAGGAGGCTTCAGATTTCCTGCATCACGCCTGTTTTTTGCAAAGGGAAAAAAAAAAAAAAGGTTTCATAATCCAAATCCATTCCTTTTCGAATGCCTGCTGCCTGTGTAAATACTGCTTAGATAAATGACTCCTTGTCCAACGTGTTTGTTCCCCCACAGTTGTTAACGGTTCTCAGAGCAGTTGCTGCCGGTATCAGGACCAGAGGCTCTCTCTCCACTTACCAGAGTCCTCACACCCTACTTTTGTCTCCTATCCAGATGGCCTTCATTACCAAGAGAAATTTTACCAACAGGTGCTTCTTGTGCCTGGAAATGCCATCCTGAAATTCAAGGAAGAGATAATATCCTGTGTGTGTTAGTGGTGTGTGGGGGGTTAATTGTCTGCGTGGTCTGAGATGCCTACACTCTCTGCTGACATGTTTCTTGACACTCGTATGTTTGCCCCTCTCTCTTAGAAAAATCTGTCCAAATCGCAGGAAACTACAGTTGCATAATCCTAATTTCACTCCTGCAGAGGTGGATGTCACTTGAAGAAAGAGAGAAACTCCTTCATAAGTTCATACGAACCAGATATCCGTACAACAGAGTTGAAATGGAAAGAATCTGTTACTACAAAATCTCCTGAATATTCATTAGCTTCTTTCACCAAGTACCTTCCTTCACTGACATTCTCCAAACTGGCAAGTAAAGGCGTTCCCTTTCAGAATTAAAATCTCCCTTCTCTCTCTCAAGGTGAGTTTATCATTAGTTGCGCAGGCTGGGGTGAGTTGGTCACACTCTAAATCTGACTCCTAATTCTGCAGTTGAGGACACCCCTTCACCGTGTGCAAAACAACTGTTCTGCAGTGGTAAAAACCAAATCGACTACTTAACTCGCTGATCTTAGGAGAACCTGCTGAGGATGCGAGGTAGGGGAGGGAGGACCTGCTCCTGGCAAAAAGAATGATTTTAAGGCCTCAGATGATGCAAAATTCTGTCTGTGGCGCACATTAGCCATAATCAGGGAGTGTTGCTATGGTTCAGTGGAAGTCGGGACTGAACTTCACGGAACTCTTTCAACCTTTCTTCTCTCACCGTGTAAATGTGAAAGTAACAATAAATCTTGTTGACAATTACTTCCATGTCTATTGGCAGAAAGTCAGCAGCGGTTTGAAGAGTATTGTGAGCAGTATGTGCAGTGGAGCCAACACCCATTAACTATCTCCCTAGCTTCTCCTGTGACTTACAGAACATGTTATTTTTCCCCAGTGAGCAACCCTTCCAAATGTTGAATTAGTAATATTAGCGCCAAATACCACTAATTTGTCAGCTAAGCTGTGTTTTTCCGTTGTGCTTACAGTGGGGTCCGATTACCCCTTTGCAACACAGCTGAGTAAAGATGAAAATCCGAAGACATTTTATTTATATAATTTAGCCAGCCTGTATGGAAACGCATGAAAGCAGTCTCTGAGGTGACTTAGTTACAGCTCCAAACACTTACCTGGGCTACACACAGAATCCTGAGGTTTCACCTAAGCCCCCAGTGAAGGTGGAGTTTGGGCATTCATTAGTCTGTCTTTGACACAAATGAAGTTAAGTTTTCATTTATTCAGTCATTTTTAAATGTAAAGATCCTACGTCCATTCTGAATTGAGAAATTAGTTGGTCATTCTTGCATGCTATCTCGGAGTTTTGTGAAGTCGGGGCGGAGAGCCAAGCGGGGAAGGGCGGGAGGAAAGGTGCCTTGAACAGCCCACAACTGTTTCCATCTGACGCCGCTGCCTCCGAGCACTGGGGGCCGGGGCAGGATATGCGCTCCCAGCTGCGGCGTCAGCTGCTCTGCGGAAGGGGTGGGATGTCTGCTCGCTTACTGGTTTCTAAGTGCACAGATACTGCCTAAGTTCCAAACTCGAAAAAGGACTTGGTATCGATTTTGAGACCCGCATGGTTTATCAGAAACTATACTTTGGATTTCATTTAATCAAAAGATCCCACCTTGGCTGGGCAATAACTCTCCCCACAGATCTTTGAAAGCAAAAAGGTATGAAATTCCCTTCGGCCCTCAGGCATACCAGCCCAGAGAGCACGCCCCGGGGGTGACATACTGAAGGGCTGGCAGAGGACCCAGCTATGCAGACTATCCAGGGACCCTGTGTGCCGTCAAATACTTAGTTTCTTTCCCATCCCTCTCAGGCTCTTCCCCACATGGTCATCTGGAGGCCAGACAACGTGTGGGGAAAACACATTACCCTGAGTAAGCATTGCTTGGCCGGTTTAAGTTTCTAGTTTCCCTACACTGGCGGGAAAGCATCTAAACTGAAGGCGATTATATGACTTATTTTTCAAAACAGGACACTTTGATGCCAGTGGGTGCTAGGGTGGGTGTAACCTGGATTGTGGAGTGCCCCCTCCCACATGAATGCTTAGGCCTTTGGAGTTGGGAGGAGAGCTGAATTCTTTGCTCTTTGGCAAGGAACTCAGAATGAGAATAGAGTGATCCAAACTTTTCCACCCCCACAAGCATTTATTCTCATCCAGAATTTAGCACATTACTGGCCTTATGATCAGCATCCAATTCATATTTGTTCAGTTCAAATGTCTGCTGGCTTTAAAGTTTACCATCTAATGAGTACAATCTCCTGAGTATGTCTGGTGCTTGGGGCTAAGACTGCTTCCTGGTCACGGAGCACATCTCCTCTGCAGCTTTGGGAACAGATTTCTAATCTGTGTATCTGAGAAGCAGAAAGAGAGAAAAATGCTGTAATACAGGCTTTGGGCCCAAATCATGTTTCCTTACTTTCTACAGGACATTAGCAAGTGACAACTTCTGTGAGTTTCAGTTTCCACCTCTGTAAGGCAGTAATAATTGCAGAGTTCTTAGAAGAATTAAATGAAATACCTATGTACATTTAATTATTTAGCACAGTAGCTGGTACTTAGAAGTCAGTGGGTAAACACTAGTGGTTGCTAATATTATTTTCATTGTTAGTGTAAAGACGAGCGACCTAGAGTCTGCGCTGTGTAGCCCCAGGTTTCTGTTGTCCAAGGTTAGCAGTCTTGGTCTGTTTGTCATCCTGTATGTAGTTATTGTTCAGAAACTGCAGTTTCAAGGTGGAAGATAGTAGTTCACAAGTAACAAAGAACTGCCTTGTTGGAAAGCTGTCGTTCTTTGCCTGCTTTTTCGGTTACACCACAGATTAACTGATCAACCATCAGGACAAGGCAGTTTCTTAAAACCCACTTGTAGACTTCAGTCTTGGCAGCAACTTTCCCTGGCTCTTTAAGTTCCAACATGCATGCAGATATTTGCATGGTTCTCTACTGGCATTTTTACTCGTACAATATGTCTTTGTGTAATTCCCCAGGAAGTGCCCTCGGAGAGTTTCAGATGATCCCTCAGGCTGGATGTGGAGGGGGATGGGAAAAGCCCTGTAGGGGTTTTCCGTTTAGAAGGCGAAGGGGAGTGAGCTCACTATGAAAAATCTAATACAATTTTGCATGGTATGAGGTTTCAACGCGCTGCACAGTTCTTTCCCAGATGCTGCAAAGCCAGAGAACCAATAGATCTTCTTTCGACTGACAGTTCCTCACACCTTGTAATGCCCTCAGCAAAACTGTTTATAAGTGGCGACAACATCCACAGACAGTTTATTCATTGTTCTCCCAAGTTCCCTTAAAAAAGCGATAGGTCCAAATGTAAACTTGAAATAGTAGTTCTTTCTTGCATGAGTCGAGCCCTGAGTGATGAAAATTCAAAGCAGAGAGGCAAGGTGTGTTAAGGCGCAGGAACAACTACCCCAGACCCGAGGGTGGCTTACTTTCTCGTGAGGGCAAACAACCTAACCCTCTTTTGTCACGTTTCCTCTGTGAAATGCATATCACAACATCGATTTACTTGACTTCTATTAATCAATCTTCTTAAAGAGGTAAAGGTAAAAATTACAGGAAAAATGCATCAATAATAATAATAATAATAACAGCAGAATATTCCTTTTCCAGCCAGCCTCAAATCAAAGCTTTAGTTTTCCAGCAGTTTTATGATCCTGGATGACTCTAAAGGAGGAAAGAGATTTTCAACGAAAGAGTAACCACACAGCCCACAAAGGGAAGACAGATGCCAATGACACTGAAGCCTGAAGTTAAGTTTATGCAGGGAAGCAACTCATGCCCTTGTGTGTCAGATCCGCTGCAGAATAAACCATGAGAACAGCTGAACTTTAAAAGACAGCTCCACACATATGGGTCTAAGACTGTGTTAGCTGGACATGGCCGTGTGTCATGGTAGGGTCCTATCTGACTAACCAGGTATAATTTTTATATATATGGATATTGAGAAAAATTCAAATTCTACTGTCTTTCTGCTTACAAATGATTCTTTGTAAAAATAGTATTTTTATTTGAGAACAACTTTGGCAACATACCTAGACCCAGGAGAAGTAATATATTATTCTGAAATATTAGTTAGCTCTTTCTTCACACAACTAACTTAAATTTTTTCGCCAGGTGCTAGGCTATAGAACACCCAGATGCAAATTTAAATAAGACATATGAAGTGTTATCAAGGAAGAGACACATCAGCCGAGGAGCCAGGCATATAAGAAACAACTATAATGCAGTGTAATAACTACTGCAAAAGTCCAGCTCAGGATGCTGTGACAGCATAGGAAAAAACGTGACACATTCAGCAGAAAGGAAAATGATGTCCTGGTCTTTAAATGTGAGTAAGAGTTTCTAGAAGATGGAAAAGGGAATTCCTGGCCTAAAAAATTAAATGGGATAACAATATCATCCAGTATTTTTAGAGCCCTGACTCTGTGTCTGCTTGTAAACTAAGGACCATGTAGATATTATTTCAATTAATCCTCCCAGCAATCCAGTAATATAGGCATAATACATTTATCTTATATATGTGGAAGCTGAGGTTCAGAGAAGTCAATCAACTTGTCCGAGATCACACAGCTGTAAGGTGATGGAGTTGTCAGGAAAGCCTGAAAACATGTAGCATATTTGTGAACTGGCCAAGAGTCTGATATGGTTTAATACATTATACATGAGAGTAAACAGGAGAAGAGAAGGTGTTCATTGCCCAGCAGAGTGGGGGAGTGATGCACCAGAAACATATCACACCTTTATGATGTGATGGTGTCATTTAGCAGCAGCAGGAAAAGCCCACTTGATGATCTAGGTTATGAATTTGAAGTGAAACATTCCATGCAATGTGTTTGTTCCAATCTTATTCAGCTATTCACACAAAGGGTAGGCAATGTTTGGATAGCATCAGGTTGCGGTTTTTCCAAGTGAATACGACAAAACAGGAGTGGAGCAGGGAGCTGAGGGGCTCTGCAAGGTACGCTTGTAATAGCTGAGTGACGGAGGAGTTCAAGCCAGGTAAGGAAGCCAGCGAGGACTCTAGGTTGGTGAGGAAAGTGCAAAGTAATCACCCCAAAAGATCAGAGGTCACTGTGGTTCCAGAAGGTCATTGAGGGTGGGGAGAGAGAGCTGGAAAGATAGGAGGTAGTATTCAGGGAAAGTGAGGCAGGAAAATCGGATTATGAAGAGATACTGTTATTAATAAGGATCAGGTCTAACCTCCAAGAGTATAACCTCAGAAGGGAAAGGCAAAAGGAGATGAAAGTAAAGATTCTTGGAAGAGAGGGAGTCAAGGAACTGAGGAGCCAGGTGTTAGAAAAATCAACTCTGTGTATATGTAAATCACCATGAATGAAGTTACAACATTGGAGATCACACTGGAGAGTGGTAATGAGCCAGGAGTGAAAATCATCGTGTTAAAAGGGGGAACCACCCAGGGGTCAGTAGAAGTTGGCAACAATGGGGAGCAGCTAAAAGATATCAACTGGGACTTTTAGGGTGGAGGGAAAAGAAATTGATCTGGGGAGGCAAGGAGGAACAAGAGCACCTGATCCACCTCCAGGCCAGTGGGGGGGGGGGGCATGGGGAGCCTGAAAGAGCTCTCTCTTGAGCTGGATGTAAGGAAAGTAGTCCTCAAAACAGAACCAGATTTCCACTCAAATGAAACTATGAAGAGAGCATTTGGAACTAAAGTGAGGACCATGGCATATTTTGCTAACAATGGAACAGAATCATGTTGGAAAGATACCAGGAGTTTGGAGGAAGGATGTGGGATATGGATGAGCCTGGTGGTGACTGGAGGGTAGTAGAGAGGGGTGACCTGGATCCTGGGGGCTCTTGAGGTGACTGACAAACAAGAAAAAGTATGGTAGATTCAAGGCAGAGAGTGGTGGAGAGATTGTAGGGCAAAAGGAAGTTTTCTGAGGCTTCCTTTCCTGAAAATGAAGGGGGAAGTAGAAAGCTATAAAAAGAAGGCATGGAAACAACCTAAATGTTCATTGAAGTTGACTAGATAAAGAAGCTGTGGTATATTTATACAACGGAATACTACTCAGCCATAAAAAAGAATAATGCCATTTGCAGCAACATGGATGGACCTGGAGATTGTTGTTCTAAGTGAAGTAAACCAGAAAGAGAAAGAAAAATACCATATAATATCACTCATATGTGGAATCTAAAAAAAGAAAAAAGAAGAGACTAATGAACTCATCCACAAAACAGAAAGACACTCACAGACATAATAAACAATCTTATGGTTACGGGCGGAAAGTGGGTGGGAAGGGGTAAATTGGGAGTTTGAGATTTGTAAATACTAACTACTATATATAAAATAGATAAACAACAAGTTTATACTGTATAGCATAGAGAACTATATTCAATATCTTATAGTAACCTCTAACGAAAAAGAATATGAAAATGAATATATGTATGCATATGTATGACTGAAACATTATGCTGTGCACCAGAAATTAACACATTGCAAACTGACTACACTTCCATAAAACAAAAAAGAATTAGAAAGCTCTTAGACTCAAGAACAGTCCAATTGACTACAGTATTCCATCCTATTTTCACTGAGCTTATAGTAAAAGAGAAAACTCATCTGAATTGAAAGCTAGAACAATCCTTTAAGTTCTCTAAGCCCAGAAAAAGTAGTGAAGAATCGCATGAAAGGAATGCCTGCTGCTCACGGTTGAACGTAGCAGGAGCCAAAATTCCCACATGAAGTGCTTGCATCCTACGGCTGACATCCTGTATCTTTCTATGCTTTATGTCACTTTCATTTCCTTCTTCCTAAAAAAAAAAAAAAAAAAAAAAAAAAAAAAAGGCAAGATTTTTACAAAATTATTCAGTTTGCTTTTGTTTTAAATCATCCAAGAGTCAGACAGAGGTTACTTCAACAGTAAGCTAAGAGGATGGAAGAGGAAAGATTAATGACACTTTCTCTAAAGAACAACAGATCAGATCCTCATCAGAAAGACAATGGTTTTGGATATTACTAGCAGGGAGAGAAATTTTAACAGGAGGAAAATAAAAAGAAATAATCCAGAAGTAAACCGAAGGTCAAAGAATTGTCTTACCCTTTTTAATGTTCAGGGCCTCTGTTGGGCAGGGAAAAATTGAAATTGGCATTATTGTCGTCTCTTGCCTCTGCTTGTCCCATTTTGGTTGCTTTATCTCCACCTATAACTTAGAAAGAGCAATTATAAACAAATGGGGCCCAGCGTGAGCACCTCTCGGGCAGCCTCTCAGGGTCAATTGTCTCCTCCCGGCTCCATCCCTCCAGCAGAGTGATGCATGGTCCCTTGGATGTCAGCCTGAGGAGGAGCCACGGAGGCCAGCGGCCTGTGATTTAAACCCACGTCTGCCTTTGTCCGCTCCACGTGGAATTGCCTCAGGAAGGGAGCCTGGACAAAGCTTTGCTACTTTAAAGTACAGGACCGGATACGAGATATATGACGAGCATACAGAGTGATTCAAGGGGAAAAAAAGCGATGGAAATCATTTCCCATTATAATCCCCGCGAATTGCCTTACATCTCTAATATAGATCGCCTGGGAAATAATTTAAAAGCATTTAAAAATATCTTCCATTTTCTATTATGAGCCTTTGGATTTCCACAGTTTGAAAGAGTGAAGAGACTGTAGCTTGGAAAACTAATTACAAAACATAAAAATGCTCACGTCTAATGGAACATATCAGATTGGAGGAAGATTCCAGCCATGGCAGGCAGTATTACAAATGTAGCCCAAATGAAGGAGCCACATCTGAAATGGAGGCAGTAGTTCCTACCTTGTTCTCAACGTCTTTGTTTTACATTTTCTTTGTTCCTGTTGGCTTACTAATTAGCTGTGATTTTTTTTTTTAATGCCCCTTACAGTAGGTTAATTTTGTCTAACTCACCAGCAGGGGTTTTTGTAATACATAATTCACAGAGCAATGTCAATGATTAAAATTCTTTCATTAACACAGCACCTTAAAGATAATAAATATGAAGCATTTAGCTCCCAATCTATGGGTGCAGAAAGCCTAATTTTGCATGGAAAGAAAATGCATGCTCAGATAACCTGGCACTGGAGAACAAAATGGAACCTGTTTTAGGGTACTGCATACACAAAGTCAAACAAATCAAAAAGCACTTATTTTGAGAACAATAATGTAGCAGGGAGTGGCTTCAGAGAAGGAATTCTAATAATAATGTACTCGAAGAATGCAAAACACGCAGCCAGAAGTGCTTTTTTCTTGCATTTTTGTGGGCAGTGCTGTGCTATTACAAATGATGGGCTGAAGAGAGGGCCAACACGTCTTGGGCTGACAGTTGTCAAAAGTATGATGCAAGGTGCTTGGGCCTCTACATTCCATTTCTCTTTACTTTCCTCAAGAATTTTAACAGATCTGACTCGCCAGGATACAAGAACAGCAATGTAATAATTAGGTGAAAGGTATGAAATTTCATTCTGAGAAGTTTTAATAACCCTTAGCACATCTGTTCCTCTGAACTCCATCACCTCCTTTCCACCTACACGCAAACAATTCTTATACTTCGTTTGCTGAGTGCAAGCTCTGTTTGCTTCCATGTGTTCATCCTGATACAAAAAGGATAATTGCAGGTGCCTTGGCAACAGCAGCCTAGAAAATACAGGATTTATCACGAAACATGATTTTGCTTAGCACCTTGTCCCCTGATGTATTCTTTTCTCTTTCTTTTCTCCGAAGATGAATCAGATTATTTTTTTTATTGGCTCTGTTGGGGGAGGGATGGTATATGCAGTTTTAGGGGGAGAGTAATAACAAATGGCACTTCTCTGATTCAAAACATTTTCTCCCATTAAATGTATCACTTGAGAGTAACTTTGCAGAGAAGCAGCTTCGCATTCAAAGACATGAAAGTAGAATTAAAAACCACAAAATTGTCACCCAGTCCAAAGGTTATGGCTCAAATTTAACAGGTAGCCCTGACATAATGCATTTTCTACCCTCAGCTATGGTTCTAATAGGTTGGTCTCCGGAACTAAAGGGCAGCATCAAACTCAGCCCACAACTGGCTTTGTGAGCTGAAGAAACGTGGAACCAGGTGAGAAGAGGGTGTTCTCCAACATGTCACCCATTCCGGTTAATAGCCTGTCCACTTCCAGAGGGAGGTTGGCAGTAGGCCAGCCAAAGGAAATGTCCATGGGCTCGTCCCCGCTCTGTAATTTGCCTGTGGCTAATTTCATAATTTCTATTTTTAGTGCTTGGTTGCTCCCATCGCTCTCATAAGCACAAATAATTGCTCCCATGTTTTAAAAGAAAGAAAGCAGCAAATAGCCCCTTAGTAATAAGGCGAGCTACTGAGCTAGCTACCAAAATTAATATTGAATACCACTAAGTGAAATTTGCTAATGATCAACGCGGTAATAGGAAAGTTGTAACAAGCCGTTCCATTTAAAAAAAGACAGTGAGGCAAACTTAGTTCTTTTAACCCAGACAGAGTTTTTAAACTAGAAGTGTTTGAATTTCACACATATAAACCAAAAGGAATTGATTTTTTTCCCCCTTGTTTCCACTTATGGATTAAAGTCTGGGTAGCTTGCCAAGTTTGGTCAGCCGATGACCGTTAACGATAACAGATGAGTTGGGTGCGGAGCAACTGATACCCGTAACTATTGGGTGATAGATACATATGGTTCAAAGAAATCAAGAATTTTATATGGATAGATTGAATCATAACTTGAGCATCTGAATTCATAGCTCTTCAATGCCACATAAAAGAAGATGGTAAAAGGTTAAGAGTAAAGCCTTTATGTCAAATCAATCTCCTTCCTCCTAGTGAAAAGATTTGGTTGGGGATTTTTCTTCTTCCTAGAGCAGCCACGGCCATGTCTAACCAGTTTGGCCTTGATGTCAAAAAATAGATTGACTATTTGCCAATCAAATACTCAGACCTCTGTGTCAGTGCAGTCTACCTCCTCCACTATAGACAGCTACAATACAAGCTTGATCTTGGCTTAGAAGTTGTTGGGGGTGGGGGCAGTGAAATAGGGCCTGTAAATCATACTGTATTTGTTGAGTTCCTATTTGGAGCTAGATGTTCATAGTAAGAACTTCAGATTTTACTTTGAAATGGGAAGGATTTTTAATTGAAAAGTGACATGATCTGGCTTCAGTTTTTAAAACATCACTCTGGACGCTGTATCAAAAAGAATCTTTGCTGGGGCAAAATAAAGGAGACCAGTTGGAAGGCTAATGCAGCAGTTCGGGGGGAATATGATGATGGCTTGGACTAGGTGGAAAGGAATACAGATCTAAAAAGTGATCAAATTTAGATATGTTATGAAAGTAGAATCAACTGAAGTTGCTGATGGAATGATGGGGGCAGAGAGAGACAAAAATCAAGTGCACTAGAAGGTAAACTCTATGGGTGGGGCTGTGTCCAGCTGATTGATCCTAACATTTACAATAAAGACTGGAATATAATGATCACTCAATAGTTATTTGTTGAATAAATGATATGGTGGCTCCCAGCTCTGGAACAGAGAAATTTGTTGAATGGAGTTGCCATTTATTGAGGGGGACAGGGGACAACTATTTAGGCATGTTGTTTGTTTGTTTGTTTTGTTAGTGGGAGAATGTGAAATCAATAGTTCAGTTCTGGACATGTTGAATTTGAAATATCTACTAAATATTCAAGTAGAAAGATCAAGTTGACAATGTATGTCTGAAATTAAGGGAAAGTCGGAGACAGAATAAATTTGGCTCTTGTTAGGGAATAGATGGTATTTAAAGCTATGGGGCAGATGCGGTCAACTAGGTTGTGAATATCATAGAGAATAGAAGTTCGAGGACTGAATACCTGAGTGGTCACCTGAATATGTATACATCAGGAAAATGAAGAAAAACAAGCAAAGAAAGATGTTATAACTTTAGTATCATAATGGAATCTGGTTTCCTTAATTCGCCAAATTATTAACTATCCTAATAGGACTAATGGAGTATTTTCCTTACAACAAAGTCCACTATTATAAGATTTTAATGGAATCAATTTTAAGCAAATGCATAGCTAGCATTTTTTCTTTCAGTTATGTGACTTAATTAGTCTAAAATTGAGGCTGAAGAATAGTAAGAATATTATTGTTCCTAGATTGTTTTATTACATTTTGAACTATATTTTAAATATTCTGTTATAAGTTTTTATTCTAAACTTCAGCTACATTTGAATAATAGTTATAATTAATGAAAGAATAAATGAATGAGTGAATAAATTAATGCATTTTTGAAACCAGTTGTTTTCTACTGAATTCACATTCAATAGCATGTATGATATTTAGCTTCTGTCTTAGAAGATTTCACATGTATTTAACTTTATATAAAAGCAATATCTACTTTCTTAATGTTCACAGTCAGAAAACAAAACATCTCTCTATATAAGTGACCAATTGAAAACCCAAACATTCTACCTAAACATTTTATCTTGATCCATTTAGAAGAGTTAATTCTAATGTAAATGAAAATGCTTGTAGCTATTGAAAAGTATAATATAAAAATATCTGTAAAACCCAGAAATGAGCCAGACATCCTTATAATCTGTATTATCAATTACAAATTCATCTGTTTTTCTTGAGAAAAATGCAGAAATATAACCCACTGAATAGTTATCATACTATTACATTTTGACCCTTATAATTTAGGGAGTGTGTCCCTAATTAATTATACTATTAAAGTATAAACCAAAGACTAATTATTTTCAAATATTTTTATTATAAAATTTATTTTTTACTATTGTGGAAAAATCAGGAAACACCAAAAATGACTAAAAAATCAATAAAATCATACACAACATCATCCCAAAGACATAACAGCTTTAACATTTCTGGATGTTTTTACTCTTACGTTATTTTCAATAATTTCAATTTTAAAACTGGACTACTCTGGTAATGTAACTGAGGATTTTTTTTTCAGTGAAACACTGTAAATTATCCCAGAACTTTAAAAGTATCCAACTAGGAGATATTTTTAACAGCTGCTTAGCATTACATCAAATGGATTTGCCATAATCTGTTTAAGCAACACCGTGTTGAATATGTAGATCATTTCTAAATTTCTCCATTAGGAATAAAACTGGAAGTAACATCCTTTTAGATAAATATTTGTACAATATCACAATTACATCCTTTTGCTACATTTTCAGATTTGGTTTATTGAATTTCACTGTATTGCTGAAACTATAAAAATGCAGAGCGACTTTCATTGGTTCTCTCTCAAAAGTGGATCCTTCTTACTCTTCACTTTCTTCATCGGAAGGGAACCGAACATTTCACAGGTGCTAACACTAGGTGATGGTCTAACATCACATCCTCGCGGTGATCCCATTTGATGGATCCTATTATCTCCATTTTACAGAAAATAAAAGTGAGACCCCAAAAGGTTAAGTAACTTGTCCAAAGTCAAGAAGCTGGTGGCGAACAGAGCTAGAATTTAAATTCAGGTCTGATTCCAAAGACCATGCTCTCTTAATGAGAGCAGGTCACAGGCTTCTGTGGGTGGGGAAGGGCTTGTCCTTTATGGAACTTCAGTTCCTTCCAGCATTCTGAAAACCTACCCT
Source organism: Camelus ferus (assembly GCF_009834535.1). Lineage (NCBI taxonomy): Eukaryota > Metazoa > Chordata > Mammalia > Artiodactyla > Camelidae > Camelus > Camelus ferus. The sequence goes on along the minus strand of NC_045708.1, from coordinate 61,395,090 downwards.
AATAGCAGAAAGTGAAAAATCAGATCATAAAATGCATGGCTTTCAGAAAGACCACTTTGAGGAGTGGGAATCTGTTGTTTCTTTGTTTGTAATCAGATGGCCTCATCGTTGGCTTTTTAAAATTTCCTTCTTTTCTTCGCGGTGGTTATGGTGGTTTCCTCCACTCCTTTTCTGACTCTGCCCCTTCCGAGGCTTTGAAAGGCACCTCGCTCCAGCAGCACAGAGCTCTCGCTGACACTGTCTGGCGGAGTTGAATGTCTCAACATCACACTCAAGACAACCCTGGCATTGCGATTAGCCACACTTTCTTTTGAGCACAACCCTACTGGAATTCAAACTCCCCCACCGGACAGTGCACGATCCCACTGTTTTGGAACAAAGCTCTTACACATCACGACAAAGGTAAACTCTGACAAGATGAAATTAATGGTTCTCACTCTCTATGGCTCCTTCCGATAGGTTTTTCTATAGGCATGACATCAGGCAGGGAGACCCAAGGTCCCGAGATCCCTCCTATCTCACCCTGAGCAAGGCATTTTTTCCTCTCCAAACCAATGACAATAAGAGTTGGGAAAAATTTAACTTTAAAAAGAAGACAAGCACCTCTATCATTATTTTCCATCTGATATAGTCAATCAATTAATCAACACTATGTTTGTCAAACACAAGCTTTCATACAACCAAACTAAAAAGTATGTTATCAAAGACTAAGAAGCACTTAACTAAAATTAAATTTTATTTTTCCCATTCCATCTTTCATCTCAGTAAGGTTCTGCTTATTTGCGTTGTTTTTTGTTTGTTTTGTTTAGCAAAGATATTTCTCAGGATCTTCAATTAAATTGTCCACTTTGCCTAGGTTTCAAATCTTCTCACCACACATACCTGAAACTCTTTTCTTTTGAATCTTATCTTTCCTTCGTTCCTTCAACAAAAATTTTGCTGAGCATCTACTGTGCTCCAGATGCCATATGAGCCCCTCAAAATGTAAAGATTTATTTTATGGAGAGGAGAGAGTGAAGCTATTGCCCTAGAAAGTTCTCTATGAGTAACCGGAATTAATGAGATTATTTCTCCCTCAAAAGCAACTATTCTGACAGACACATTTCATGATTCAAATTTCACTTCCCAAGCATTGTGCAAGCAATTGTACATCATGTAAATATTTGGTTCAATTTACTTTTTTGGTTGGTGTTGGCACTTGTGTATCTTTCAATCTGTTTGTGCATAAGCCTTTAGAGGTTGAGGGATCTGTTTATATTTAACTTGGATGTGCACAAACCAGCAAGCATTAATACCAATCCTGATGGATGTCTATTGAGTTATTTCAATAATTATAATATTCCCTTAAGTTCTTAGTATATAAATGACTATACTTTTGTGCACTCCCAACCAAAAAGTCTTCTCAACACCAGCTAAATTATCATGGCAAGCTTAAGGCAGGCATTGCCTAAGGGTCAAAATTATTCTGATAATAACTACCCATTTTTGATATGGACAGTAGACTTATTCATATGTTCGTCTATATAGCTTTTTACCCTGGCCCCCAGCCAGGCTGTCTCAGAATGAGGAGATCCTTGCCAGCTCCTGTTTGCCAGATCCATGTGGCTTAGACTCTTTGGTCTCGAGTTTGGTCAATGAATGCCAGCATCACCTAAAGAATTGAGAACATGTGGACAACCTCCTGGGCTTGCAAACATCAATTAAGTGTATTCATTGATAGAATACATTTAATTATTCTGAGCATATTTAACAATTGTCCCAATGTGATCATTTTCTCTATTGGCATACAAAATCTAAGCATGTATAGTTTTCTTTATTGGCATGTATAGTTGTTAATATAAATCTCATGTACCTTGTTGAATGTTGGGATGATACGAACGTTTTTAAGTTCCCAGAGATCCCTAAAAAATAAAGTATTTTACTAAAATTTAAGCTAACACAATCACCATTCTTAGAGACCTACGGTATCTATGTTTTTAATGATGATTTCCTTCTTTTTTGGGATGGAAAGGGGGATCTGGACCTCTCAACTTTTCCTTTGTCAGAAAAGAAGTTGGACCTTCCAGCTGTGCTCAGTGCTTCATGCCAAGAAGGTATTTCTAGACCCATGTGTTTAAAGGAGGGAACTTTGGGGGCTGACAGCCTCTGCCCCTCCTTCTGTGTAGCTGACTGTCCCTCTTCCTTCTGTCCCTGAGCCCGTGGGGACCAGCACTGTGCCCGAGGACCTCTGTGCCTCCCGCCTCAGATGCACCCCATGCCAGAGAAGCCACCTGTACAGCCAGGGTCACTCTGGTCTCAAAGAGGGATTCAGAAACAAAACAAAACAAAACAAAACAAAAATGTTTCCTTTGGAAAAGTTGTGGTTGGTCAAACACCAAATAATCCAAATAAGAAAATAATCATGTACAGTACAGTTTATAAAACAATAGGATAACTGTCAAGTCTGTGTTTTTATTTGAGTGGTTATTCTTCCAGATATATATATCAAAGAAAAAAATTTTTATATATATAAATATATATATATCAGAAAAAGACCATTACTTTAGGTTAAAAAAAAATGATGGCAGTTTATCTTCAGATCAAATGATGGTTCTTACTGCTTCCATCTGGAGCATATTTTTCTTACCAGCTCTCTGTAGATGAGGAACTGTTTATTAGCCTGTCATTCACATAATACACATAGTAACACTGCTACAGGGACCATCCTTCAACCGTGTCAGTGTTTCTCAATCTAGTGGCCCAGTCCCCCTGGGTGGTTGCCTGGGTGTCAGTTAAATGATTGCTGTAACCCCTGTATTCTAAGGTTCCTAATACAATTGCCCAAGGTTTTGAGTGATGACACTGAATACCTCGAGTGAAGGTGGAGCTTTATGGTGAGGGCATCAAAGTCAAACATTCTGGATCCCTGCGGTTCCTCTGAGATAAAAATGCTTTCTCCATTTCACACTGTGAAAGATGAGCATGGATGGGGGAAAACCTGGAAAAGCTCAACTGGCAAATGTAACATGGATTTCTTGTTTTCTCCCCTTGTAAGAAACCATTGGGATGTATAGATAAAAGAATAAAATCAAATGTTGTCAAAATACTTGTGGGTGTCTTAGATTTTATCACATAGGTTTTATCACTGCTATTTACTGCGTACCTGTTTTAAACAAGCATTCTTAACAGTTACTTCTAACTTCTGTGGATGTGTTTCAAAGTCATCCATCACCAAAACGTCTATAGATCAAAAACCTCATAGATAAAGTTGACAAGGAGATAAATTAGGCAAAAAGTTTGCATTATATATAACAAAGTGCCGGCATCCCTGATCTAACAGTTAATATTTATGAGTGCTTCCTGTGTAATGGGCACTGTTCTCAGTGGTTTGTAAGTACCATTTCATAACAACCCCAAAGGATGGCTCTGTTGTCATTGTCATTCAGGAAAAACGTGGTTAAGTCACAGGTAACAAGTCGCGGAACGTGAACACAAGCAGAGCATAAACAGTGCCAGCATATGAAGCCAGGACGCCTGAGCACTGAGCTTGTCATCTTGCCACCTCCATACCCTCAACTGGTTTTATGAATCAATAAGGAAAAGATGAGCTTCTCTTTAGGGGGAAAAAAATGGCCAAGCTGATAATTCCAGAAAGAAGGAATACAAATAGTTCAAAAAAAGAAAAATGAAAAATCCCACCAAACATGGCAGCATGCAAATTCCCATCATAGGCACATTGCTGTGCCGTGAATGGGATACAGGTTTGCCCAGATGCTGGCCAGCCTGGACCCTTTGGTTGACTGCCTCTAACAGCAAGCATCCTCATCCGCTTTGCTCAGTGTGCCACAGAGATGCAATCTTCTAGGTGTCCTATGACATGCAGAAGTTGGGAAGTTCTGATTAACTTCTTTGATTTTCAACTTCCTTTTGTATAAATGCAAATAATATAGGAAGGACCTCACAGCACTGCTGTGAAACGTAATGAAAAAATGTCTGTAGGGCACTTAGCAAAGTGCTGGACACATCGGAACCACTCAAAACGAACAATACCTACTTCAGGCAGAACCCTGCATGCTACTCAGTAGCCAATTCGCAGTTGGATTAGCAGTTGTGAGAAACACTTTATCCCCCTCTTCCCGCCTGCCAAATGGAGCTAGTGTACACTTCGTCACTATTCACTAAAGGGTTTTTAATAAAATTGGTGCAAGGTAGGCATCGTAGAACATGTGCAAGAACTAGTCTAACTGCAGGCCTGTACCAGCGGAACGCCGGGGTGGATGCCTGCTCTTGTTCTGTCTCCCAGCTCATGGTGAAGGCAGGACTCCCAGCTCACACGCTGCAGAGTAAACATGGACGTATCACGCAACAAAAGTACAGAAGCTAATTACTACATCCTGTAGTCTGCAATGCACGAACAAGCAGGTCCTACGGAAAAGCCTTACCAAAGCATCTCCGTGTTGCATCCCCTGCCATGTTAATAACAGACACGTGTAGGATCCACCAGAGAGCTCGCTCTGAGCCTTCATCATTGATCATTCCCCTGCTCCCTGGAAGGAGGGAGTGACATGATGGACAGTAACAAGGGGAGAGAAAAGGAGACATTAAGTCATATCCAAAAGAAACAAACATGAGATGATTTGACAGCAACAATTTGTGAGTCAACAGGGAAGCTTGGCACAGTGAAGTGCGGTGAATCAAAATGATCAAATGATTTTATTAGTTTCATTTTATTAGTCAGATCTATTAATTTTTTTTTTTTATAACCAGGGAAAAACAAAATAATTATCATCAGTTTATCAAGGCAGACCCCAGGTGGAAAGTATACCCCTGATTTCCTGATTCCACTCCAACCAGGCCATGCCCACTACCCTTTGACCGAAAAGATTAGCCTCCCAGTTCCTCCACTCCTCATGTGGGTGGAGGGGGGTGGATACTGGATGCTGCAGACAAAGGTTTCCCACAAAATGACTTCACAACATCGAGAGAAACATACAGTGTGAGCTATTGTATTTAAAAAGCACTGAAGATGGGCACTGCTCAACGCTGAGTGGGAAAAAAATCTTAATGTATCTTTAAGCCCCAGACGGTAAATATACTGCCGGCACTCACAGCGGAAACCTATCTCACACCACTGCCCTCTTTCGCAAGCCCGTGAACCTCACCTGGAGTAATCACATTCTCGGTGGGAGAGAGGGGGCTCAGTTACCACGATAGTTAATTCCCGGGCCTGCCCTCAGCAGCGACGAACAGTCATTACAAGCCATTCCAAATTATAGACGGGCGTTCTGTGATGCAGACTGCTGTAGACAGGGCTGAGACAATTACCAAATGAAAGAAATATTATTATTTTAAGAAATCTAACATTTTAATACAATGTGAAAAATGATGAGGGAATAATAAATGGAGTACATAAAAAGAGCTAATAATAAAAAAGGGCTTGGTGAGAAATCCCGCTGTCATATTTGCATTTACCCTGAAACTAATGCCATGCACATTTCTGAATGCAAATAATTCACGAGAGGAAGCAAAATGAGGATGTTAATAATCATTTTTCCCTTAATGAGAAGCTGTTCTTTGACTGAAAGGTGCTTTGAGATGGGCTAAGTGAGGCTTAACAAAAGAGTTCCTTTTGGGGGGATGCATAAACGAGGGCAGCTGAGTTTCATTCTGGGATTTCAAGGCCGTGGCATTCACATTATCATCACAAATATTATTCTACATTTTTAAATAATAAAAATTCACCCTGTCAATGTACAATTCCTCCTTGTCCTGACTTTAGCTCGAAGTGATATTTCTCATGGGGTTTCTGGGTATTAAAAGCATCTTTTAGTATTACTTTTATTCATGCCAGATTTCTATTCCTTGCAATAATAACAAGTAATGTTAACTGATTGCTTGTTATTGGCCAGGTGCTGTACTGTGAGTTTGACAAGGGTCACGTCCCCTTAGAGCTGATGCAACTCCCAGAGGCAGGGGTGAAATTTATCCTAGGACACCAGTGAGTGGGCAGCATCTATTCAAAACTCAGGAGCCCAAACCACCCTTTCCACCTTGGTGCCCCCTTTTGATATTATGAACAGAACCAAGCGGCCTCAGCAGCAGCCTGACCAGGCGTCATGATGTGCTGTTCTTCACATAATGACACCTGTACACAAGGTAGAGTCTAGAGATGCTATTTTCTTCAAACTGAGCACAGAGTCCCTTCTGTTTTCTCACTCTCTCCCTCTTCCTTCCTCCGAGTAGGCTGCTAAGTAAGGGAGAGAAAAGCCCAAAGACAGGAGCCCCAATTACACATCTGTGGCTCTACACAGACCTTACTCAGTGTGACTCATCCCAATTAATGGCCTGACTTCCAACAGGATTTCAATGGCAGAAATGTTTATTACTGAACTCCTTGCATTTCAACAGCAAACCATTTCAACATCACATCTTCCTGCCAGCTGCACCGCCGCCGAAGTCAGTGTGGCACAGTGGCTGAAAACGTGGGCTTTACAGTCGGAGTACATTGGGAGCCGATTCTCCCTGGATCCCTCACATTTCCGCGTGCCTTTCAAGCGGTAGCACTGACTGACTTTGTTCTGAACATCTTTGCAGGCATGATTAAACAGCAAACAGCCTTGGGAGATCGAGATGGTTCCCTCCTGCTGCCCATTATAAAAGACGCGTTTCCTCGGTTCAGGACTCCTCTCCTGTCACGCAGCTCACTGTGCGTGCAGGGGACACCTGGCCCTCTTTTCACCATCCTGTAGGAACTGAGGCTCAGGAACACACTGATGGCTACTGTTATTAACATGAGTAATAAAATCCTTTGTCTCTGACCCAGGAGTCTCAAGTCTTCTCCCAGAACCCATGAAACTATGGCAGGCTAACTTGCTAGCTTGCCAGGAAGTTAAAGTCTCAGACACTTGTCATGGTTCTTGACAAGGCCCCTATAGGCACCTGGTTCTTTTGTTTACCAATTATGTGATGTGAAGAAAGTTACTTAAACTCTCTAAGCCTCAGCATCCTCAGCTGTCAAGTGGGCCCAGCCTTGAGTTTAAACTACGATGTGATGTAATTTCTATTATGCTATGTGACATGCAATAGATGCATTAGCACCACACCAGGCACAAAGGATGCGCCCATTGAGTTTACCTACTACGGCTCTTGCATAATGAAGAAATTACTTAGAATGAGGAGCCAGGTCTTAGTCCCTTTTCTGTACAGCCTCCAAAGTCACTCAGCTCATCCAGGACTGGGTTTTATCCTCTGCAAAATGAGACAGGTAGATGAGGTGATCTCTAAGGTTCCTCTTGGCTTTAAATCCTGAAACTTTGTTCCAGCTTCTCCTCACATCTTCCTTTCCCCCTTCCCTTTAAAGGAGTTTCTTTTATCAAATTTTTCCAGAGGTAACACATCAAGCACAGGGTGTGGTTGAAGCTAGAACCACGCCCCAACTCTGATCCATGAGAGCGAAGTCTGGCTGCTGCCTGAGAGCGAGTTGCTTTGCTAAGGCCAGATGAAGACATTGCTGATAAACCAGGAGTCTTACTCGTTTTAGCCTTTTGTCTCTAACCCACACCCAGCTGGCTTTTCTGTTGCAGCTAAACCGGGGGCAGAGACCGTGGAAATGTAGAGGAAGGTTTGGATATCTGAATTTATAAAGTAGAATCAATCCCTGGACTTGTTGCCTGATTCAGGATGGCATGTAAGCAGGGTGATGAGAGAATCTAACTTCAGTCCTGCTCTGCATACAGCAGACTGTATGGCCCAGGTTAATCTAGACTTTCCCTAGGTCTTAGTGCCCTCACTGGTACTGTGGGGGCACTGGATTTGACGATTCCTGAGGTCCCTTCTGGCTTTGTAATTCTATGATTAACTAACATCACAAATACTTCTACTGCCCCAAATAATTTATCAGAATAAATGACTAACTTTATCTTAACTGCAGGCAGAAATCAAATTAAATGCCAGGACGTTTTAGATTGTACAGAGCCAGGCGTGTGCAGGTAGAGAACTAGAACTGTCACTTTGACCTAAAATCTACTTCAGCCCCAATGTATGGCCCCACCAAAGATGTGTAGATTCCGGGTGATGACAGACAAGCTTATGTGCACCTGAGTGTTCCACTCGTGACCTACTCATCCACGTTGTGTGTCTTTTCCCACAACAGGAATGCCTGTGCTCATTTCCACCCACAGATGCCTACATCGTTCTCCTTGGACCCAAGGCACATACATGCTCATGGGACAACCTGCTGAGCTAGGGCAAGCACGTAGAATGCATTAAGGAACGCAAAGCAGAGTGGACAATCATTAAGACCCAACAATGATCTCATGAGCAACTAGCTTTAACCAAACAACATCAGAAAAATCCACCACCTTGCAATAACTGCAATGGAAAAACGAACCAGGTCTCTTCCCACAGCACATCTTTGATATTTTTATTTTAACACCTAGCAAGACACATACTTTTTAATATCTCTGCTGTGACTAAGCTGACTTATTCCAGACTTTATCATTTTTATCCTTGCACCTACCCTTGTTATTCACTGTACAATGCTTTAGAGTTTAGGATACCTTATTTTAAATTCTGGCTTTGCCATTTATTAATTGTGTGACTTTGAGCAAGTTACTTAACCTCTCAGAGCTTTAATTATTTCATCTGTGCAATTAACATAATAATACTTACCTCACAGAGGGGTTGTTAGAGTTTAATGAGACAGCTTTTATTTTTTACTTTTTAATTGAATGATTCTTTAAATTCTATAGTGCTTTACAATTTTCAAAAGTTTCAATCACATGATTTCATATAATCCTATAATAATCTCTTTTTTCCCCTACCCCCATGTTGCCTCTCCCTCCTTCCCCCTTCCCTCTGGTAATCATTAATTTGTTCTCTATATTTGTGAGTCTGCTTGTTTTTTGTTTTATTCACTAATTTGTTATATTTTTTAGATTCCACATATAAGTGCTATCATACAGTACTTGTTTTTCTTTGTCTCACTTATTTCACTTAACATAATGCCCTCCAAGTCCATTTATGTTGCTGCATGTGGCAAATTTTCATTCTCTTTTATGACTGAGTAGTATTCCATTGTGTGTGTGTGTGTGTGTGTGTGTGTGTGTGTGTCTACACAACATCTTCTTTATCCACTCATCTGTTAATGGACTTAGGTTACTTCCATATCTTGGCAATTGTAAATAATGCTGCTATGAACATTGGGGTTGTATGTATCTTTCCAAATTAGCATTTTTGGTTTTTTCAAATAACACCTGGAGTGGAATTGTTGGTTCATCTATGGTGGTTCTATTTTTAGTTCTTTGAGAAACCTTCATACTGTTTTCCATGGTGACTGCACCAATTTGCATCCCCACCAACACTGTAGTAGGGTCCCCTTTATAAGACAGTTTTTAAAGTGTCAAGGTCATTGTCTGACATACAATGAGATTTAATATATTGTAGTTTTTACTACAGCAGATCATCAATAAGTATTTATTGAATAATAGTTATGAGTTCTTGATTGTTGACTGGGTACCAGGCCTTAAGTTATCATTTCACATAAAACTCTGTACTATAGATACTATTCTAGGCCTCATTTTGAGAGATGATGGACCTGCGAACAGAAAGGTGAAGTGGAATGCTGCCAGCAGTCCAGCAGCCAGCAAAGAGCAGAGTGAGAATTTAAACTCAGATATTCTAGCCCCAGAGCCCAACCTTCTCACACTCAATACTGCATTCAAATAAATGAGTGATTTGTTTTAAATAAAGCTAGGGAGTCAAAAGACACTAACAGACGGTTTATTATGTCCTTTAATCCTAAGTCTACGTGTCTTCATCTAGAACTCGATATAGACCCACATTTATTACATTTCTACTACCAGTTTTCAAAATCCTCAAGTAGGACATGGAAGACATACTCTGAGTAATCTATTCCACTAATTAACATACAAAGATTTCTGCATACTCATGACCTCCAAAGTCCATAGATAGGAAGAATGAGTAGAAAGCTCATTAAATCTACTTTGGTTTGTATTTCAACTTCACAAAAACATAGCTAAATATCACACAAATAGGTTTTTCTCTGTAGAAGTATTAATTGTACTCGTCCCTGGCAGAAAAGAATGAAATGTAAAAATTTTACTTACAGATAGAATTTAAATGCAGCTTTCTTATAAATAACCATCATTCAGTATACCGATGAAAACCTTTTCAGTTAAAAAAAATCATGTTTTTAACAGAGTTTACTTGAAGAATTCATCTGCAAACAATTCTTTGTAGTAAATCGTTGGCCTTTTTCCTATATTTTAAAGATTTTCTTTTGTTTTTCTTCGAAGATAGAGCAAAATGGGTTACAAATCTCCATATTGTAGCAAATATATTCTAATGTAATTATTCAACTACTAGAAAAGTCTTTTCATGCTTTAGGTTAAATAATAAAACTACAAATCAAGATGCAATGTCATTCATCATTCTAATACATGGGGGGGGGGGGTGAGTTCATTATTTTCACTGTTTCAAGGAAGAGAAGCCAAAATAAAGAAAAGAAAAGTATTTAACGCAGCCCTGAGAAGAAATTAACACAATAAGAAGGACCTGGTTACTCACTGTCTCATCCAAGCCTGCAGAAGAAACAAATCTAAAAAGTGCAGAAGGATTCAAATAAAATAGAAGTTTTTCTCACTTACGTAACAGGCTGAGACAGATGTTCCTGGCCGGCCTTCCATATGGTAACTCAGAGACCCCCGTCCAACTTGTGGCTCAGCCATCCCCTGGTACCTCCTCATGGCCAGTCTGCAGCAGGCTGAAAGGGGAGCAGTGGAGGTGAGCATACTCTTCTCTTAAAGACCTAGAAACACTGCATACAACATCAACCATATTCACATTCCACTGACTGGAACTCGAACATATCGCTACACAATAGTACCAAGGAGGCTGGGAAATACAGTCTAGCACAGGAGAAATAAGAAGTAAGAGTTGATGAATGACTAACCATCTTTTCCACACTTTGTACATCCTATTCAATGTCATTACAAAGTTGAGAGAATTCAGACGTAGAGAATTTCTAAAGAGATCTCCATGAGATCTTTTAAAACATACCCCATATCCTATAATATTCCAAGCAATAATTTAGTTATTGTACAATAATACAATATAGGATAACTGGAATCAAAGTGCATGTTTTCTTTGTTCCATACAAATAATGAGCCTTTTTATTTTGGAGAATTTTTCCAGAGCTCTCTCTCTCTCTCTCCCTAACCAGAGTAATAATACTTAAAAATCAGGCACTCTAGAAATATTATTTAAAAGTATTCTGATCCATTGTCTTACATCCAGGAAGGTCAACACCTACACCTTTCTATTTAAATGAAAACACTTTTTCAAAGATGTGCAAAGGAGATTCCAGCAAGTCCTTGAATGCCCAGCAACCCTCACTGTCAGGAAATTCTTCCTGGTTGCTAATTGAAATCTGTTATCCTATAGCTTAAGCTCAGTTGCTTTTGGATTTTTCTCAGACATAAAAAACAGATGTTCTTTTATCCTTAGTATATTACACATTCCCACATTTCTATATTTAGCCCTGTCCTTAGCAATATGAATAATCCCAGAACCTTTTCTCCACAGGTACCAAGCCCAAACCCTTTCATTGTATTTATGGCTCTCCTTAGAAACCTCTTCAACTTTTCCATGTTCCTTTTAAATTGTCATGGTCCAGAATGAGATCCTCATAATTTATCTTATTTTTATAAGTACTTGTTCCATGAGAACACAGCATACATAGAGTAGTGAGAAAATGAATCTAATTCCCAAGAAAGTGATATTCGATCAACAATAAAATAGAAGCTCATCACTATATTTTGTCTCTTTCTTGCCAGTTGCCACTTTCATATTTGTCATCCTCTTAGGCGGAAGTCTTGGCTCACAGTCCAAGTTCCCAGTTACAGAACTGGCAAAGCCACATACTTCTCAACACACCCTTATCTCAGAGAAGTCAACGCTTTTCCTCCCATAAACGTTGGAGATCTTTCACAGGTTCACAAGCAAGACACTTAAAATATTTCATATTCAAATAGACCCTGACAGTCAGCAAAATGCTCTCACACGAGTGCTCTCAATGACTCTTCAAGCCAACCCTGTAAGTTACACACGTTCGTTTGAAAGAGAACGAACCTCAGAACCAGAGGGTACGTGCTTTGCCTAACGTCACATAGGAATAAGTGGCAGTTGTGGATCACTAACTCAAAGCATGCATTTCCAAATCTAGTGTTTTTGCAGAATACCATATGGGGAGCAATTTCTTCCTTTGTTTTTAGATCTACTGCCTAAGAATCCTAAGGGAAATAAATGACATGATTCTTAAAGATAAAAGGATGTCATGCAAGTTACATCAATAAAAATATCTAATTTGAAAGATACCTTAGATTGTTAAAAGGTGCTGAAATATAACTTTAGTGTCTTAAGGTTGATTTTCATTCGATGATTTCATAAAGTATTGACTTTGCCCATGATTCTACAAGAGTTTGTGTGTATTCTTGGCATGAGAGGGACAGTGTGCTTGGTACATAGTAAATGCTCAATAAATGTGCATCTCAGCAAAACATTATCATTCGTCACTTATGTAATTATTTGCAGAATTTAACTGAGCTTGGTTACGCTGCTTGCTTGCTCGTGAGAAGGAAACATCACGTGTGCAAATATCTATAAAGACACACTTTTCTAACTGTATGAATCCTTTTTAAATTAAGGTATTTAGCAGAGTTTTTTGGTATCTTTTCAGGAAAAAAACCTGTTAAGGAGAAATTAAAATGCATTTTATGAGACTTTACAAACACTTAATATCTACCTTCAACTTCCAGAGCAAACAGATTAATTTCATACATATATATCTGATTTATTTTTATAGAAAATCGAGTTTATTAATTTGGAACTTTTCAGGTATTTTTCATCATCCCTCCAAAATTTCCCAATAATACCATTATTATCCATTAATCTCCTATCCAAGTGAGAGTAATGGTAATTAAAGTAGACCAAACCTCACTTATTCCATGTTTGTATAAGTTTTATTGGCTGCTTATTTGAGTTAGGAGTACATGTGATTTTCAAAGACACCCTCCTTATTATCCATTTGATTTAATAAAATTCTCCTTTTTGAAAAGTTTCTGATGTCAAGTAAGTTTCATCAACACTTACTTTGTTTTTACCACTGTGTTAAAAAATTCACAACTACAGAATTTCCTTTCCAGGGCTATATGGGACTTTAAATCTTTAACAACTGTTAGATTTTAATTTTCTCTTGTGTACTCTGGGCAATGCGTATTTTAATTATGTTTATACTATTTATCTTGGGACTCTTGCTTGGAAAAAGTCTAGAGATAGATATCATATATGTGGTATTCATTTTTAATCTGATTATACAGCAAACTTATTAGCCTAAAAGAGAGACATTTAATTTTGCAACATAATTTCACATTCTTATTCTGAATTGTTTCAGTATATTTAGCTTTTGTCTTAATTAGAAGCTGGAAGTAATTGCATGAGAAGGTGAATAAAGTTACAATTTTTTATTACTTCACACAAAGAAAAACTTACAGTCCATACTTTTGCCAATATGTTATCACATTATTGCTTTATCTGCCACTTTTTATTTAATTAAAATACTATAATTTTAACAATAGCCTAAATTTTTAAAATAGGATGTTTATGTCTCTCAAGTGTTAATTTGCTTATTTTGTGCTAAAATGTATGTTTTATCCTAAAAATATGTTTTAAACCAAGTTTTACATAAGCAGTAAAAGAACTGAATAAATCACTACCGGTTTTTCAACCAGAAAAGGAACATGCTTTGAGTCTTACAAGTTACTCATTTCAAACCCTAACACCCTTAACTGGACTTTCCAGAGCAGGTTAATATTTGCAACCAAAAGTCTGTCATTGAGTGAAGAGCTTGGCTTTGATGGGCGTAACATGAGCAACAGGAATACCTCGCTGGATGTTGAATATGGTCTCACACTTAGAGTTTTCCACATGGGAATCACTTTTCTCTTTCATTTCGGTTGCTCTGTCCTTGGGCACTTGTCATTTAATTTTGGGTCCCTCACACCTTGAAGTTAAAGCAAACAACACAGAAGAATGATGCTGAAACCAAACTTCTGCAACCAAGGAGTTATACAGATCACAGAGCTATCACACCAAGTGACAGTTATGCTACATTTGCTTATGGTTCTGCTACAATAACCTTCTGCAAGGGGTCGTTAGGGGTTTTCATTGCTGTCTATGCATTTCTATGTAGGAGAAGCATTGGTATCTGAAAATTAAGACAATGTGTTCCACATTCACTAATTAAGCAACACCGTTTCAAGTTCTGCCATTCAATAATTAACTTTTATGGAAGCTATAATTTCTGAGCCAAGATCATGGTGCAAAACAGTTACAGATGTAGTTACAGTTTACTTTTCTGTAAATCAATGTTTAGCATGACCTGCTGTTGAAGGGAGAAATGCCTGCAAATTAATAGATTTAGTCAAAGGACTTTTTATCTTTTCACTTCTATCTCAATTAGAAATTAGAGAAAGACGTGCCTTCCTTCCCAGAAAGCTAAACAACATTGGCTTATCCACAGAAATTTACAGCATGACTGTAAATAAATAACTATTCATGATAGAGCAACAACATAGGTAATGTGGCAATCGCAATTAATTTTACTGTCATAAATGTGACAGATAATAGAGACCCTTCACCACCCTGGAGATTTATAGGACAAAATGCCTGTGTATAATTTAGTAGATACGTGTTTTTATAGAGGAAACTTACCGTATGTTCATTAGGATGTAGTTGCAAGGATCAACTGCAGCAGGAGAAAAAGGATGCATCCGGAGTAGGTAAACAGAGTTAAAAAAGAGAAGGTCAGGAATGCGAATTTGGCTAATTAAAGAAGGTAGGCATAAGATGAAGTGGAAAAGTATTTTTCACAGAAGATATCCAGATATGACATCTGTAAATCTTGCACCGTTGCTAATGAGTGGGTTAAATATGTATTCCTCCCTCCTTTTGTTTTGGGTTCATAACCTTCTGATTCTGATCAAGTAATGAATGACTCCATATGCTAATAAACACTGAATGAGAAATCTAAGGCCAATGGTATCTAGCAAAGCCCTGGTTTTCCTAAGGAGAGTGCCAGCTAATTAGAAGGAAGTACGCAGGGTTTGGATAATAGTTTTATTGCCTTATAGAATCAATGATGTCCCTGGGATTTGAAACCTGATTCTTCGATGAAAATCTACTTTGGATTCACAGGCTAATGAGTTGACAAAGCAGCAGAGAAACTGCCTATAAAAATAAGAGTTTGGCTTCTTGACAAAAAAGGAGGGGAGAAAGAGAAAATAAGTACCGAATCTCTAACTCTGAAAATTTAAATTGCACCTTTGGATCTTTTCTCCCTTTTTTGCTTTTCTTCTTCTTTTGATGAAAAGCTGAAAATCTAAAGCACAAAGGTTTCAACCAGCCCAGGAAGCAGATTCATGACCTAAGTGAGTCCCTGAAAATTTTCCAGGTTCCCATTCTTCTTTAACACTGGAAGGGGCCAGACTGGGGGCAGTCATTTCAGGGAAGTCTCAGATCTTGGCCACATGACTTACATTGTGTTGGAAAAGAGTCTTGGCCAGATAAAGCATTCTTGTAAATTTATAATGGTGATAATGTTTTTCATTCAGCATGCAAGATGGACGCACATGGGCCCTGTGTTTCTTGATTTCCGCTCTACAAGACATCGAGTGTAATGCTTTGCACCGGATTCCTGGTGGGAGAGGTAGAAAGGAGATTTTTCATGCTCCTTATAGAAGCTGAAGGATAGTAACTCAGGAAGAGTCACTTACAGAGTTTAGGGAACACTGGTGGCTGCTTCATTGTTCTTTTCACAGCAGGCTAGAGGGCAAAAGTTTATCAGAAGAGAAGAAAAAAACCTGAGGGTTAACTGGAACTGAATAGAAATTCAAATATGTTTAAATAAAATTTTCTCTTGGGCTTTAATTCTCGTCTTTGATTTGCATTCTTCGAAAAAAATTAAATGATGTTTTAAATATGGCAGTCCTTTTGTATCCTTCTTTTAATCACAAACCTTTGACTTTGGGCATTGTTAATAACATTAAATATTAGCCTTACATTGTTAGCTTAATAGTAAGTGGAAAGGATGGCTTTGTAATTGTATGATTTTTCTCACTCAAGCTTTTTCTTTTAATAAGTCAGTTTAAAAATTCAAGAGACAGTCTAATATTAGCGTACTTACTAGAAGAACTCATCCAAGAAAGAGGCATAGCCAATGCAAATCACTTAAAATTTAGAAGTTAATGAGTTCTACTGAGTTTATCCTTAAAAGTTACTGAAATGCCACTTAAAATGTGTGCTAATTAGTCATACAATATCTTAGGTTTCCTACGTATTGCATGCCAGTTTCTAAATAACATTAAAAAATAAACCCAATAGAATTAACAGTCACTACCCTTCTATAGAACCCTCAACCCTCTATCAAAAAAATTCTTTAAACTAGGTTGTTTATAATGTAAAATTAACTATGTTGAATCACTACATTTAACTTAGCAATATATGATTAGTAGGAGTTATTTAATATCTATATTTTTAAAGTTTTTTTTTTACTTTGAGAATTTCTCTTTTTTCCCTAATAAACTGGAGTCTGCAGGTTTCCTCCTGCATATCTGTGAACTTACAGAAAGCTAGCCTAAAGTCATGCATCCTTTGTAGTCCAAGGTGCTCGCTATTCAAGTCAGTCTCATAAGAAATGTTTCAAAATTAAGAAATGGTCACATAAGAGCTTATAGAAAGAGTGTTTAAGTATATTCAGTGGTTTATGTACAATATTTTAGACAGTAGTATGAGAAAAACAAGTCAATCTGAGCAAATCTATACAGCTTTTCTCTTGTAAAATGAAGAAAGGTCTATATTTATGTCCACTGATATTGATTGATCAATATATATTTTGATATGTAATTTTATTTTGAGTTACAATACATATTCTGATATACAATTGATATTAGTCAATTTATATTGACTGATCAGTATAAATTGATAAAATGGGTAGCACCACTCATGTAACAAAGATTATTTGATATAAGACTGAGTTATACTTGGCAAACAGCCTTTTGGCTGTGCTCTGTGTGAACAGACATACTCCAGGGTTAGAATGGCCATCTGACCAGATTGCCTAGATGCTAAGAAACAGGATGAGAGGATTACACCTGTGCTCCCAGGCCCTTCGTCCTCTCTGGTGGGGAAATGACTTCAACTGGAGCAGCCACTGTGGACCCCAAGACAGCTGCAGGTTGAGGGCGGCAGCAACTTACCAGCTTTAGATCACAGAACTCTGGATAGTTCTAAAAGAAATGGACAATTCATGAAACTGCAAAACTCTGAAATAAGAGTAATTTAATGTGACATTCAGCAGTGTGTATATTTTATCAATACTGGTTCATTCTCCTACAGGGAAATTTGGTTTAAAAATTGTGTAGCTCATAACTTTATAATTTTGATTGATATTAAATTATCTAAATATAATTTATAGTTAAACAGAGGACTAAACTATACACATGGTCATTTACCTTGATTCTTTCAAATCAAAAGCAAGTTGAACTATTTAGGGTCTCTTTTCATTTGTTTCATTTAGAGCAGTTGCTGACCATTTTTTTCTGTAAAGGGACACACAGGTGATATTTTAGGCTTTGTGGGCCACACAGTTTTGTTGTAACTATGTAACTGTGCCACTTAGTACAAGATCAGCATAGGTGACGTGGAAATGGGTGAGTAAGTCTCTGTCCCAGCACAACTATTTATGGACACTGAAATTTTAATTTCCTATAAATTTCACATGTCATGAAATATTACTCCCCTTTTGACTTTTTTCCAAACATTTAAAAACATAAAATCGACTTTGAGCTCATAGGCCTTACAAAACTGGCAGCGGGCCAGATGTTGTCTTCAGGCCATGGTTCATCAATCCCTGATTTAGAATGATCACAAAGTCAAATTACTATGCATGGTAATATACATGGATGCATTTACCTATACAGGGTCTATTTAAAGTAGAATTTTAAACTTCTACTTGACTGAGGTCAATTAAAAAGGTCATAAGAGGTCATCAAAATTCATTCATTCAATGAATATTAGTGACAGCCTACTGGGTACCAAGCAGATAATACAAATAGAGAAAGTCTCTGCCTAATGGAAATGATAGTCCAGTTTGTAAAGCAGACATTAATAAGTGACTCATGCAAAAAATTGATAATGCCCATCAACTATATTTTCTAGCATTAATTCAAAAATTAAATGTAGTTTTTAAACAGTTTAATTAATCAATCAATTAATTATTTTTTTATTGAAGCTCAGTCAGTTACAGTGTGTTGATTTCTGGTGCACAGCACAATGTCCCAGGCATGCATATATATACATATATTGGTTTTTATATTCTTTTTCATTAAAGGTTATTATAAGATACTGAATATAGTTCCCTGTGCTATAGAGAAGAAATTTGCTTTTTATCTATTTTTACATATAGTGGTTAACATTAAATAGTTTAATTTCAATAATCAAAATGTTCTAATAATATGAGGAAGTTGAGTAAATTGAATAATAAAGTTTTAGACTAGAAGCTCAAAAAGAGAGCCTGAACTTAACATATGGAGAAACGGGTATGATGACTGTACCTTAACATCTTGGCCTCATTTTGATTGATTAGGTTTCACAATGGTCTCACATTGGATCCACCACCCTTCTTACCGCTTCATGATCATCCCCTTCTCTCTACTTGAAGTGACCCAGTGTACACCCTCAATTTATTTCATATCCTCTGTTCTGAGAAACCATGTATTTCATGACTGAAGCAAACTGAAACAAACATGAGCCCAAATTTTTATCAGCTCAATTGAAATATATAAACGTAATCTCTAATCACTACTTTTTTACAGAACTCCCTTATACTTATGGGAGAAAAAAATCACATTATTTTACTGTACACATTTTCCACGTGCATTTCCTTTTTTCTAAGCAATTACTTCTACATGAGGGAAAATAAGCTGTAAACTTGGACTATCCACTGTGAAGAAGATGCTAGGTGCACATTTAATTTTTCTAGAACAGCTAATTTATACAGCTGTCTTTCAAATATTTTTCAATCAGTAGTATTGGGGGTAGAAATCACGCAGTTATATAACAGTTCAACCTACACTGTGTGCAAGTTAAGTTTAAAATTGTTCAGAAGAATGAAAAGAAATATTCCTTTAAAAATGAGGTCAGACATCAAAATAATCCATACTGGGATCGTGTTAAAGTAGCAGGAGCAAGGTGCACGTTATATTAAGTTAAATAACTCGGTTACAATATCTCAACTATGGAGAAAAGAGGAAATTGACAGACTTCTTAAACATTAAAGAGAATTTAGGAATAGAAAAGCATAAGGAAAGCACGTATTTGAGGATTTCTTAAAGTGTGTTTCACAGATCACGAATCCCATATATAGTCCACAAGGAAAAGACATAATAGTCAAGTAATTTGGGGAAATACTAACATAATATTTCCTTCTAAAAGGGTCAAAATATGCATTAGTACATTAATGGCACGGGGAAATCCTGCAGTAAGGAAAAAATTAAATTTAACTAAGTGTTTCCCTAACTATTTGACCTTTGACTAATCCCACTCATTAAAATACCCTTTAACAATTGTCATATGGGAATATTTAGGGAAATCTTGTACCAGAGCAAGGGTCAGCAAACTTTTTTTGGAAAGAGCCTAATAGGAATTACTTTAGGCTTTGCAGTCCACATGATCTGTGTAGCAACTATTCAACTCTACCTTTGCAGCATGCAAATAATCATAATTAATATGTAAATGAAGGGGTGTGGCCATGATTCAACAAAACTTTTTTTATAAAAACACAGCAGACCACATTTAGTCAATGGGCCATAACACCAAATCTTGAAATAGAGACATGATCATTCTCTCAAAAATACAAGCCAAAAAAATCACCAACTTTATCCATTAGAATTTGTTTTCAAGTGTCCTTTAGGGAGTAATGACCATGAAGCACTTCCTGAAACTTCACTGTGACATAAAAAGACATAAACAGGCAGTCTTGGTCTAGTTTCATCAACTGGGCTGAATAAAGGAAAGGCACCCCAGGCGCTAAGATATCTACTCCCTTCAGCTCAAAACATGTATATGCCTACAGTTTAGTAGATGAGCTGGGATAATTGTACCTATTTTAAACAGCTGTATGCTTCCAAGCAAATGCAAAGAATTAAGCTGGATATATACCTCAAAAACAGAATTAAGGTAAATTTATTTATTAAATGTGCTAGATTGACACAACATTGTAAACTGACTATACTTCAATAAATATATATATATATATATACAAAACAAACAAACAAAAAGTTTGGAAAATACCAAAAAACCAAAAAAGTGCTAGAAAGTTGAAAAGATACTATTCATGCTCTTAATTTAATATCAGTTAGTAATTATGCACATTGCAAAGCTGCATCTTCATAAAGTGATGTATTATTCCAGGCAAGTGACTGAATTTAAGGACTAAATTGAATTGGCTCCTTACATATATCTAGTGATATCTATCCTACAAAAGTTCCCATCAAGACAATACTATCATCTCATGGAAATAGCCTCAGGTGACTAAAGTAACAAAGAGTGATGCAAAATAAAATGTTTTTCCCCCATTACATCCCCTCCTTACTCTTAAATCTGTTGTTTAGGAACTCATACAACTTACCAAATTAGCAAAAATGTTAGCAAGTGCTACAGTCTTGGCTCCCAACATTAGCTTTGATCATTTAGCTCATTTCTGCGGTTCTCTGGAGGTTCAAAAGACCTTTGGCAATTCCATTAAATGATCTGTTATTTTTCTCAGTAAATGTCACTTCCCTAATCTAGTAATTAATAAAAAAAAAAAAAAAAAAAAAAGAAGACCAATTTCCTCAGTGAATGTAGTTTGCTTTGTTGTTGTTTTTTTCTCTGGATTTCTACCATTGGCCATTTCTCACCAAAAAAAAAAAGAGAGGTTATTATTATTAATGACTAACATGTAATTAGGTTGTTTGATCTTTGGTTGAACAAGTTTGCAGATTTTCATTACCAACCTACAAAGATCAGCCCAACTGTTTTAATGAATATTGATGTCTTCATATAATGACAAAGCCCTTTATTCTCTGGCTACTGAATTACTAAGCAGTGATCACAAGAAAACATGTGATACACACTAAACAGAAATCCTTGATTTCTCGGAGAAATCTAATTTCTGATGAAGGATTTAGGTCAATAGTTTGTATTGTGATCATAATTACATCAAGACAGAACTTAATAAACAGAAGACTTTCTAATTATTCAGAATTTAAGCATAAACGTTAATAGCTAAATTCATACAAAATTGATTAAGATCTAATTTCCACAGTATTCAGTCTTTCAATGAACTGTCCATGTCACCAGAACCTTTGATTTGCCATACAAGGGCTGTTCTTCTATGGCCAAAATGTACCTTTCTGTTGCTAAACCCCACCCATGTCCCCTCCACCCTCACCACCACTGCCTCTAAGCCATTTGATGCGCTGGTACGACCATACCAAGTTACTGATTGCTACTTAAATATACCATTCTGGTTCATGCTTCTGTGACATTACACATGCTTTCCCCCTTACCTAAAACAACCTTCTCCACCTCATCTACATAGTCACTGGCTATCATTAAAAACTCTGCCCAAACATTTCTTCTATTCATTCATTTATTCAAAATGACTTCATCTTCTACGTGACAGGTGTTGCTCAGACACTGGAAATACAGCAGTGAACAAGATGGTCCCTACTTTCATGGAGTTTACCTCTAGGAGAAGAAACACAGTAAACAAATGCATGAATAAACAAGATAATAGTAAAGTACGAAAATGACTGTGGTGGAGGTGAATGGGGTTATGTGAGAGAGAATAAAGCGTGGGAAGCATCACTTGAGACAGATGGTGAGGGAAGGACTCCCTGTAGGAGTGAATCCTAAGACTTGAGGATGAGAAGGGACCTGGCCAGGGTGGCTAGAGTGTGAAACCCTGGGCTCAGATGGAAGGAGGTGGGGTTTCAACTCCAAACTTCTCCATCCCATCCTCTTGAACCCAGTCCATTGGCAACAGCACATGTTATGATGTAATGATTATCTGCCTCCAACTCAAATTTGAGCCTCTTGAGGACAATCACCACATACTATACACCTTTATATCCCATCACCTCTTGGGCCCAAGTACATGATATATGTTCAACAAATATGTGTGCACTATTAATTTCTATACCTATATTCTTTTTTTACCTGCTATGTTCTATTTTTTTAATTGAAGTATTTATAACGTGTTAATTTCTGGTGTATGGCATCGTGATTCATTTATACATATATCTATATTCCTTTTCATATTCTTTTACACTATAGGACATAACAAGATATTGAATATAGTTCCCTGTGCTATCCAGTAGGACGTTGCTGTTTATCTATTTTCTATATAATAGTATCTGCAAATCTCGAATTTCCACTTTTTCCCTCTCTACGCCCTTCTCCCCTACTAATCATAAGTTTGTTTTCTATGAGTCTCTTTCTGTTTTGTAAATAAGTTCATTTGTGTTCTTCTTTTTTTCAGACTGCACATATAAGTGATGTCATATGGTATTAGTCTTTCTTTTTCTGGCTTACTTCACTTAACAATCTCCAGGCCCATCCATATTTGCAGCAAATGGCATTATTTTATTCTTTTTTATGGCTGAGTAGTATTCCACTGTGCATATGTGCGTGTGTGTACTTTATTTAGTCATCAGTCAATAGATATTTAGGATGCTTCCATATCTTGGCCATTCTGACTGGTGTGAGGTAATACCTCGTTGTAGTTTTGACTTGCATTTCTATACCTATATTCTCATCCTAACTCCTTCCAATGCCTGCAAGGACTCATTTCATCAATTTCCACACCTTTACCCTCTCTATTAACTCTGTGCATAAACAACCTCAAGTCTTTCCAATTAAAAAAAAATAAATAAATCTCCCTTCAGTCCTACCTCCCCTCTATCCAGGGCCTCTCCAAATTACTTTATGAAATTTCCTTGAGAGAGATATTCACTTGTTTCTACTTCCTAATTTCCCCTATCCTGCCCCAGTGCACTGTAATTTCACATTAGTTTTGAGGTTTTTAGTTTGTTCTGTGTCTGAACCTGGGAGTCAAACTGTGTGGACTCAAATATTTGTTTTGTTGTATAATGTGGGGCAGATGACTTAACCTCTCTGTGCCCCAGAAGCCTCTTCTGCAACATGGGGATAATAATAGCATTTAACCCATAGGTTTGGCATAAGGATTAAATGACCTATTACATGAAGTGTCCAGCAAAGTAGCACAACTGTTGCTCTACCCTTTCCACTTGGAGTAGAATTACTCATCACGTGACTCTTCTGCAGCGCTTCTTGGTCGTGAAATTATTTCCTCCCATAGCTTCCCTATCACCACCGTCTCTTCGTTTCCTTTCTTTCTCTCTGGTTATTATCTCTCAATTTCATGAATTTTTTCCTGCAATCTCTCTAAGTGTCGGTGTTTGCCAGGGCTCTCTCCTCTTTTCGCTGTATATTCTTCATTCAAATCCATCAGTTTCAGTTATCCTCTATATTTTAATGAACTCCAAATCTTTATTTGGATCTTTTTTCCTAAGTTTTAGGCCTCTATGCACCCCTCCTTTTAGATTGGCCCCATTCTAGCTTTTCAGCAGGACCCTCAGCCTCAACACCTCCACCCTTGAAATCAGTTTTGCAGCTTCTCGGGGCTCCCTGCTGCAGGGAATGGGAACCCAATTCTACCTCCAGGACCCAACTCGGAAACAGTAAGTGATTCCTGGACTCTTCCCTACCTCCTCCTCTCTTCCTTTGAACCAGTCTTCTCCTTTCCAGCTTCCAGGCCTCCCACAACATCTCCTCCCTAGTCCACATCCACGGCAGCACCTTAGACCAGGCTCTTACCATCTCTCATCTGTAGAAACCCTCTTAGCTGATCTTCACGCCTGCAGGCTCACAAAGGTCCAATCCACTGTACACAACAGCCAACAAGCTCTTTTTAAAACGCAAATCCGATCATGCCATTGCCCTGCTTAAACCCCCACAATGAGTCCCCAGAGCTTTCAGGATACAGTTCAAACTCGTCAGTTTAGTTCGAGGCCCTCTGCCTGAGCCAGATCAGTGCCCTTAACGGCTCCCTCCCCACCAATTCTGGAGGCTGCAAGTGCCCTGTAAAATCTGCTGCAGCTATGTTCCGGCTGCTCAGGAAATTCCTCCAAGCTCCACATCACACACAGGCCACAGCTGTGAGCCTCGCTCTCATCTTGAGTCCCGGCATTCCTTCAGCCCCTGCCTTCATCCTGAACACTGGTTGCCTCCCTCGACTTGAGAGCTGCTTGCCTTCAATTTCTCACTCTCTCCAAAGTGCAGTCTCTTGAATCACCCCTTGTGCTCTGCTGCATGCTGCGGCCCATGGGGAAGCAACATTGTAGCCCTTACTTCTGAACAGCCTCCTCAGGAACCGCTCCCCAGCCTCGCCCAGCATCCAGTTTCCACCTGCCCAAGAGAGGACACTGCACGATCTGTAAACCCATCCATCCCCGTGCTCCATCCACAGGGAACACCGGAGTTCGCAAAGAGTCCAGGCAACTGCTGGACTCTTTCACACCTTCACCCCTTCACACAAGCTGTTCCCTTTACCTCAAATACACTCTGGTCTCCTCCCATCACTTACTTACATTCCACACTGCCCGGCTTGGCACCCACTAGCCTACCCAGGTCAGCGCTTAAAGATTCAACCCCTAGAAGCCTTTGATGGCATCTATCCTGGTCTTAATTAGAAATTGCTTTTCTGTCTTCTAAATCTCTCTATACAAATCTAACATGTTGTATACCTATTGTTAAAAGGTTCTTTTATTTCCTTTTTCCCCCTATTTCCCGGTCAACCTTTGAGATCAGGGAAATGTAATTAATCTTTGTATCTCAGTGCCTAGTATCATGCTTAATATATCATGAGTACCTAGTAAGTGATTTTTCAATGAATGAATGAACAAATTAATTTGAAAATCCTGGAATAAGCTGAATAAATGTTATTTTAAAACATTTGTTGGATGTGAGAGGAATTTCATTTCACAATGATTTGTGAACAGCTCCAAGTGTGTTAATATTAGTATTTTTAAACTAGATGTATTCCAAAATATCTCTAAGAATCATGAGACAAAAAAAAAAAAAAAAAGAATCATGAGACATGCTTCTACTTTTAACTTAGACTTATAATGTATTGACTCCTTTAAAAATGAAATCAATGCCCATCAATTTCTTTCCCTAGAAAGAAGGCCTGGATGATGAGGCAGGGAGTCTCAGCAGAGGCTGCCCAAGTGCAGAGTTATGCAGTGCATTTGATGTGGATAGATTCCCACCAGGGAATAAAATTAGATACCCTCATTCTTTCTCCTTGTGCATTTGCAAGGCTCTTAGGAAAGAACATATGCTTTGCAACTTTCTGAGCAACTTAGCTCCTGTCGTGTTTTTAATTGTGCCATTTGTACCTGACACTATTATCCCTATGACTAAACGTAAAATTACTGAACATGGATAGTTATTGGATATCTTATTAAAATTGGTTAAGACAAATGTGCAGAATACAGAATGCTGATATTACTTCGCCAAATATAACACTTCATAGTTCTAAGCCCTAACACACACCCACACACATACAGCCAAAAAAAACAACAAATAGTCTTTAACTCTGTTTAAATAGTGTATGATATATAATGTTAATAATAGCCAACATTCACTGAGTGCCCACTATGAGCCAGGAACTGCTCTGAGAACTTTATGTACATTTTAATATTTAGACCTTACAACAATCCTAAGCAACAAGTAATACTATTAGCCCCCTTCTTCAGTTGAGGAAATGGAGAGAGAGAAAGGTAAATACCCTGAAGTCACACGGTTAGTGAGTGATAAAGCCAGAACAGAAATCCAGGCAGTCTAATTTCAGAGCTCTGCTTTTAATTTCGTTACCATCTTGTCTTTTTACATAGCACAGTGTAAAACAAAGATTTGCATGGCTTTATCAAGAAAAGCATTTTTTAAAAAAAACAGAAAATGTTCTCCTTCCCATAAACGGAACTATGCATGCAACAAAACACAGCATGATTTGTTTGTGTACTTTCATTGATAACTGCCAATCCCTCTCTTCTCCCCACCACGCCAAACAGTGCTGCACCTATACCTCCAACACATGGCAGAGACCCTGTTATATAAAATGCCTCCAAAAAAAGATTTAATAATGACATTCACAAATACATACCAATGAAGATATAATTTAATCAGTGCATTTTCAAACCACAGATTAAGCACTGTGATAAACACTTTGTTTTCAGCATACCATTTAATCTTTAATAATTGTGTGAGATTGAAATTATCATATCCATTGTACCAATATTTTCTGTGGTTTAGAGAAATTAAGTAATTTGCCCAAGGTCACATAGCTGATGAGTGGTAAAGTCAGAATTCAAAACCAGGTCTGTGTTATTACAAATCTCAGTGCAGTTGTGGGGAGGGGTGCAGCTCAGTGGCAGAGTGCATGCTCAGCATGCATTAGGTCCTGGGTTCAATCCCCAGTACATAGCTCCATTAAAAAAAAAGATTTACTTTTTGGCAAGTGGTGTTGGGAAAGCTGGACAGCAACATGTAAATCAATGAAGATAGAGTGCTCCTTCACACAATACACAAAGATAAACTCAAAATGGCTTAAAGACTTAAACATAAGACAAGACACTATGAACCTCCTAGAAGAAAGCATAAGTAGAACATTCTCTGATGTAAATCTTAGCAATGTTCTCCTAAGGCAACTACCAAGGCAATAGAAATGAAAGCAAAAAATAAACAAATAGGGCCTAATTAAACTTATAAGCTGTTTCACAGCAAAGGAAACTATAAAGAAAATGAAAAGACAACCCATGAAATGAGAGAAAATATTTGCAAATGATACAACTGACAAGGGCTTAATTTCCAGAATATAAACAGCTTATACAACTCAATAACAAAAACAAACAAACAACCCAATCAAAAAATAGGTAGAAGACCTAAACAAACATTACTCCAATAAAGACATACAAATGGCCAATAGGCACTTTAAAAAATGCTCAATATTGCTAATTGTCAAAGAAATGCAAATCAAAACTACAATGAGGTATCACCTCACACCCGTCAGAATGCCCATCACTGAGGTGGGAGAAAATGCTCAACTGGTAGAGTGCATGCTTAGTATGCACAAGGTCCTGTGTTCAATCCACAGTACATCCTCTAAAAATAAATAAATAAATAAACCCCATTACTTCCCCCACCAAAAAAATCACTTTAAAAAATTCTTCTATGCCAAGGGATAGAAGCAAGCTAAATGTCAAGTGACAGATGACTGGGTAAAGAAGTTGTGATACATATACAATGGAATACTACTCAGCCATGAAAAAGAATAAAATAATGCTATTTGCAGAAACATGGATGGACCTGGAAATTGTCATACTAAGTGAAATAAGCCAGAAAGAGAAAGAAAAATACCATATGATATCACTCATATGTGGAATCTATAAAAAATGACAAAGTGAACTTATTACAAAACAGAAACAGACAGACATAGAAATCAAACTTGTGGTTACCAGGGAGGAAAGGGAGGGGAGTGGAGGGATAAATGGGGAGTTTGGTATTTGCAGATACACACTACTGTATATAAAACAGATAAACAACAAGGTCCTACTGTATAGCACAGGAAACTATATTCAATACCTTGTAATAGACTATAATGGAAAAAAATATGAAAAGTATATTTATACAGTGTATGTATGTATAACTGAATCACTACGTTGTACACCAGAAATTAACACAACTACCGTAAACCGACTATATTTCAATTTAAAAAAACTAAAATAAAATTTTAAAAAATCTTAATGGTGTCATGGGTTTAAGCACTTTTAACTGTACAATCTTGCCATGAAAAGAGACCAAATATTGGGTTAGATTTGTCACAGTCCTGTCCAGCTTGAGAATTTTGTGTTTATATTAGTCCCTAATTTCTAGCTGCATGATTAGAAAATATCAACACTGCCTATTTTATAGATATTACATATATGAAGCAACAAATTCATGAACATTGTTTTGCTCCAAGTATTTTTTTACCCCCATTTTCTTTCTTTTTCAGTTGCTAATGGATACACTTAGGACAGGATATTGAATTTGAATGTCATTGTGGAAGAAGGAATTAGGAGTTAATCAAGCTTCCAGGTGACACTTGCAGAACCCTCACCTTTCCACCTCCATGTGTAATGCACCATATGAAGTCATGGAAACACGTGAGTCTAGCAGAGTTCTAGAGAAGCCGAAACAACACTAATGGTCCAACACATTGCTCAAAGCACAAGTTTAAAAAATGAAAACATATCTTGAAAAAAAAATCTTCTGAAGTATTCATTTTTGATGCTAGCACAAAACCCAAAACACGTTAAATGGAGAGTAATAAAGTACAAGTTTCATACTTACTGAAGCTAAGACTAGAAAGAGGAGAAAAATACTAATCATCTGGCAAAGCCCCTCACCATAGTCTGCACTCAGTAAATATTTATTGAATAAATGAATGAGGTTTACATTAGCTTCTGTAAAATGGGCTATATTCCACTGAAGATAATTCTTTTGTAAAATGTTATCAAAACTATTAGAAATAAGTATAAATAAAATCTAGCTAAAACCTTATAATGTAAAATAAATTGTTTAAAAAGTGAAAATTCTAATACCTTAAAATAATTTTCATCTACTTCAACTTATCTTGTTAATGTCTCTCTAGCTAGGTGAATAGCAGACAGAGTTCTGTTACTTTTGAATAACTCCAGAATTCAAATCATATTGTGCTATGCGTTGATACCAGAGTTCCCACAGAATATCCCTAACATGCTAAGGCATTAAAATGAGAGATTTTTCTGTTGTTGTTTAGGATACTGTTTATTTAAATCTTCTCTTATTTTCCTAAAAACCAAGAGAAAGAAATTTTCACATTCTTATTAAATCAGATTACACGTCGGCCAAGATCTCATTCATATGTAGTATTCTACCCATCTACAATTCTCTACAAGTGGTAAAGACTCAATTTTTATATCTTATTGTGATGACAGGTCAATTGACCAGACTTTACAGAGTAGAAAACATGTTGCTCTGAACATAAAATTAAACAAATCTGACCAGAAACAAGTGACAAAGTCAACATGAATAACTAGGATAATTTTTCACTGTAAGAGTAAAGGAAGGCTCTTCAGAACTCTGCCATGGCATGGCTAATCTCATCAGTACACTTCTGCTGTTGTGCCAATTAAACATCAGACATCAAAACCTAGTTTAATAATTTATTGGCCCCATGGATCATTTTTTCCTTTTAATTGTTTTAGGTGTCTTTGCTACCACTTAAATGACATTTCCTAAAATTATATTAAAAAGTAGAATTGTTTCTATTTCACTTATTCTCAAGAACAAAACCAAAACACCTCAAATCTTTTAAAATAGAAACTTTATTTTACTATATTAACAATTACATGGAGTTTAATTTGAGTTTTTTTCCCCACTTAATGGATGATTGGAATTGATACTGTAGGGGAAAAAAATGTGACATTAGCCAAATGCCCTTTCTGCATCTACTAAGTAGTCTTTCACACACATTAATATTGATACACATTAATTTCCTAATTCTGAACATTTTAATTAAAAAAATTTTGACCTGGTTCCAGATCTAAATGTTCCTCCCTGAACCATTTTTGGATCCTTTTACAATATCCATCCTAAACAGAAATCCTAGTTTATTCTGGCTCTGATTCAATCTTCCAAAATTTCCTCTCTGTTTACTTGGGACTTTTGGAAGCATTCCAAGTTTGTCTCCAGTCACTGAATGGAGATGAATGAAATTGAAATTGCATTTACTATTCTTTTGATTCTCATATTTGTGCTCAAAGACAGATCTCATTTCACTGACACTTTTCATAAAGAAAAATTACCAAATTAATTAATTTCAGCACTCACTAAAACAGGGTTTATTCACGGCTAATATAGCATTAGTCCCATTCTTTTATTAAACAATAAAATCCTTATTAAAGGATAGATGACTGTTTTCCCAGGTATAGCTATAAAAAGCCTTAGAAAATCCCAAGCATTGTGGAGTAACCTCAAAGTTAAGCTCCTTTTAGAGTTGGAGAAATTGAGGCCTGCACCATGGAGAGACTCATCCCAGGCCACATGGCTAATAAGTGGCCAGCTTGGGAATGGAAGCCCAGTCTGGCACAGGTTCTGATCTCTTCTCACGCCTGTGATTGCCTGTGGGACTTTTCAGATTATTCAGTGGCTGATTTGATCTTCAGAGTTTTCATGGAATGCTGAAAAGTCAACTATTTCTCTCTTTCTTTCCATTATTGTGCACTGATGTTATCTTGATCTTTCTCACAAGAGAAATAGGAACAAATAAACATCAAAAATCATTATGTGCCATAAATAAGGGGGAAGTACAAACCGTGTATCTTAAGAAAATATGTAGCAGATAGATGATAGGGTGATAAGCACTGAAGAAGTAGCTGACAAACCCAGAGATTGATAGAAAATTGGCCACTATTACATTTTCCACACATAACACTTAACTCTTCAAAGGTTTTTGGGCACACAAGCAAAAGAACCCTCAGCTTAAGGGCATCTGTGAATTTTTAGTAGTCTGGGCAAATATTTCAATTCAGAAATGCATGTCAAGTATTGTCCTACAAGGACGTGAAATACTTTAAATTGCTTGAGAGAAGATGTTTCACACAGGACAAAATAAAGTTATTATAATGATTTGCTTATATCCCATATTCCTTCTGATTATTAGTATATAAAGGCATACGAGCATCTGCAAAAGACTGAGAAATAAATATGGACCTGGCCTAACACAATAGCTATGTTCCAGAAAATTCATGAATGAATCAATTTTTTGTAAATCATAATCTTATTTTAAAATGCATTGCAAGCTTTCTAGTTAAGGGAACTCTGCAGTAACTTTTACAAAGAATAATTCAAAATAATCACCCTATGTTATCTCTGAAACGTCCAAAGAGAGACGCAGGCTAGATATCTGAGGCGGGTCCTCAGGGCAGCCAGCGCTGTGATGGAGTGAGCATGCTAAGGGATCGGATCCTTACATGGAAGTTCTGGGCCCATTCTTGGCCCCGGCCACACTTCATAATCAATTGGACAGCTTATTAAAAAAATAACAAGTCCCAGGCCTCATCCCATACTAATTAAACCCAAACCTCTGGGCGTCAGTATTGATAATACTAACAAGAGCAGGTCCACAGGAGTGCGACCACCAAGGCTTGAAAGCAATGGGTCCAAGAGGAAACATGAAGAGAATCATAGACTAAAGACCAATAATGCTTTCAAGGAGTTTTGTTCCAAAGGGAATAAATGAAGTAACCATTGGAAGTAGATTCATTGACAAGAGAAGCTTTTATTTGCTTGTTTTCTGGTTTCATTTTTTATATTTATTTATTTTTATTGAAGTACAGTTTATTTACAGTTAGCCTCTGGTATCGAATGGCAAAGTCATTCAATTATAAACATACACACTCATATATTTTTTTTTTGAGATTCTTCTCAATTACAGGTTATTATAGGCTATCGAATATAGTTCCCTGTGCTCTATAGTAGGTCCCTGTTGTTTATGTAGTTTATTTATAGCAGTGTGTATGTGTTAATCCCAAACTCCTAATTTGCCCCTCCCCCCACACTTCCCTTCCCACTTTGGTTTCATTCGTTTTTTAAGGTGAGAAGTACTATAACACTTCTGCATGTTGATGGGTATGATCTAATAGAAAAGAAATTTACATCAACAGGGAAGGAAGGGGCAATTGCTGGTGTGCTGGCTTCGAGAGGAAATGGGGTGCAGCCCACGACGGGCGGAGCTGGACTTGTGGGACCAGGACAGTTCGTCCCTAGGAGAGGAGGAGAGGCAGAGGGCGTGGGCACAGATGCAGGGAGAGAGGGAGTTCTGGTGGAAGAAACACACAGATGT
Organism: Camelus ferus; assembly: GCF_009834535.1. NCBI lineage: Eukaryota > Metazoa > Chordata > Mammalia > Artiodactyla > Camelidae > Camelus > Camelus ferus. Next base: position 61,362,980 of record NC_045708.1, on the reverse strand, counting down.
TCTCCCAGAGAGCTTTTATTTTCTCAGTGAAAAAAGAAATAAGTCATGAAGTGAGAATGAGAAATGGGAACGAGATATTGCAGACCTGGAGAGTAAAATAATCATACAACTAGATGGATGAAATGCCTAGACAAATGTCACCACACCGGTCTGTTGTACCAGAAAATCGATGCCGTTCAAAGATAAAATGCATTATTCTCACATGCTTTGATCTTAGTGAGTCCGTGCTGGGTCCTAATGACCATCACTTCCTGTTGTAGAAGTGTAAAACCACCCCTCTCTAGCTCATTCCAGTCCTCCCAGAGATCAATAAAGCTTGCCACTCTCCAGTCTGCAAAAGATTTCTTCCGTTTCGAAACTTAGAATGATACTTGCTTACATCCAGTTTGCCAATTCCTAGTCTCCAGAATTCCTTAACAGTAAAATCACAGAAAATTGCTTAGTAATCTCATTTTTGAGCACTCTCAAGACCCCTCAGTGTAATTCCATTGAATCAATACATGTGAACTCATTTAAAATTACAGGGCGCTCCATCTCTCCATCTGGAACATAATTCAGCACAGTGAGGAAATCGTCACCTAATCTCACCAACTTCCGTTGTATTCTGTCAGCTTGGTCCATTACACATCCAGTGAATTCTGTGCACCAATGCTGTTTATTTCTAAACTCTTAAATTATCTGACAGTCTATGAGCACGTGTAAGTACTTTCAAAGATTAACTTAGATGAATGCACTCATCAAATGAATGAAAGACTTGAGGTGACATCCGAGCTTCTGGAAAACTATAAGGATTTCAGAGACTAAGAACCACTGATGCTTAGGAGAAAAAAAAATCATGTTTTTGTTTTCTTCTAACCATAATATCACATCCTTAGGTCGGGCTTTTTTTTTTTTTTTTTTTAGCTCTGGATTTATTTTATTAAACTTTCAAAAATTCCCCTCAGTCCCAGTCTCTTTGGCACTCCAATTTATCTGAATAATACGTCCCAAGATCAACTTTCACATAGCATTGTTCTGTCAATCACACGGTGATGTGGAAAGCACTGCGTGTTTGGTTCCCCACAGACCTTGGTTCAAGTCCTGCTTTGTGCTGTGGTTAGTTACTTCAGCTATTTGGAGTATCATTGTCCTTAAGTGTAAAGTAAGGAAAATAAGAGGATTACATGCTTAGAACATAGCAAGTGCTCAATAAATACATATTCTGTTCCTTCCTTTCTCCTGTTTGCAGATGGCTCCACTTTTCCAATAAGATTAAGTCCAAAGTAATTTTTTTCTGTTAAATGCAAACAATGATTTCTATCATTTATTCTTCTTGACTACTTTTCACATTCTACTCAGTTCAGAGTGTACTTTACTTGTTCATATTATATGCTGATTTTTAACTTATTTTATATGTTAAAATATCATCAATTCCCAGAGAGACAGGTAAAAATACAGATACACAGAGACAAAAATTGATAAAGGTAGGTATAGATGTGTTTATGTTCAGATAAAGATATGACTTTTTTATATATATGTATGATTTTATATATATAATTTTACATATATATATATATATACACACACACACACACACACACACACATATATATGCACACACAGTTTTATCAGTATAGAGGGTGAGGAAGCGAAGTCTGTTAAGCCAGAAAGGTAAAACCTCAAGCCCTCACTCAGGAGCTTACTAGATACACAGTTGTAAAAATGTGGCTTAAATTCTCTAAGCCTCCCTTTTCTTTGCCTGTGAAATAACTTCTTCACTGCAGAGCTGTTGTATTTAAGAAGGACAATGTTTGTCAAAAGTTGGCACTTAGTGGGTTCCCAGTGAGCTATTGTTATTTTTTGTTATTATTATTTCCAGAAGTCTTCCTTTTTCTGCAGTGCTAGGCATTTTTAATAGAACAATAAATAAATGCCTGCTGAGGTGGATTTGGCGACCATTTGATCCTGTTAATAGTAATGAGTAAATTGGCAGGGTTGATGTTTTCAAATTTGAAAAGATGCCTTCTTTTGACTGAGCCTTATATCATCTGTGGGAAGGCTGCAAAAAGATTATTCCAATGGATAAGATTCTTTTTTTTTTTTGACTCACACATCAAATGAAACAGCTATGTGAGATTATATGGCTGAAGTAGTCTATTTGCGAGCACATGTGGAGTGTTTCACTATGGTGCCACAGCATATAAATCAGTAATAAAGGAGAGGCACTTTGACAAGTGAAGTCCAGCTTCTGGCACAAAGTTCTTAGTTTTATATTTTCTTTCATCTCTTACTCTCTCTCTGTCTCCATATGTATCTCTGAAGAATATATGTGTGTGTGTGTGTGTGTGTATATATATATATATATATATATATATATATATATATATATATATATCTTCCCATATATATTCTTTCCTCTCTCTCTTCTCTTCCTTTGACTCTCTCTTCTATACATATCCCATATGCATATATCATATATATGGGATCATATATGTATCCCGTACATATACTATTGCTTTTTGGATAACTAAACTTACCTTGAAATATTTTACCATTGATTTTTCTACATTTTCTCCATTTTTCTAAATGCCAGGTAGAGTCTAGTGAAAATTGAGCAATTTCTTGTCATTATATATTTCTGTGTTCCTTTGCATCAATAGTATTTTTGCCAAAACAAACAAATAATAGAAACATATCTAGCTCGTGTTACTGAAGCCAACTATGAAGGAATTCCTAGGCCAGGAAAACAAAACAGATATTATTGGCTTGACAGTGAGATTAGAAGAATCAAAAGCTGCACTAGATCTGGAAGAATTACCTCTGAATTGATTCCTGAAAGTAAATCAGTTTCCTAGCCTTTTTACTTGTTGGCAAGTTAATGGAAAGAAATAGGTTTATTTATTTATTTGAGTGATATTCAACCTAGTAACATTTCCAAAGGGTGAATAAAGAAAACGAAAGAAGAAAAATTCAATGTGATTTAAAGGAAATAGTTAAATTTTGGAAAAAGGTAGGGTTTTTTTCCCTTTTCAGGGGAATGTTTGTATTCTCAAAATTGATGAAGGGTTGTTTTCACCTCATTTGACTTCCATTTCACAATATTTTGGATTGATAAATATACTTCACCTAGAGTTGCTGTCAGAAACTGGGAGTGCATAGTTTTCGTTTTTGTTTTGTTTTCTAATTAAAAAACAATTGTCCTTTTTTCCTTTAATGTAGCTAAAAAAGCAACTTCGTGCAATGCAAAATAATTCAAACTTTGTATGATATACATATCCTAGGATGCACAGTCTTTAGCACTCTGATCTTGGGAAACATATTTGACCTCTGTAAGTCTTAATTTTCTCATAAAAAAATGGGAATAATAATAATACCCACCTTGTTAATTATCATAAGATTTAAAATGAGTATTCCATAAAAAAAAACCCTGATATTTTTATGAGAATGGGCCTTGGTTATAGCACTTAAACTCCCCAGTAGTGGATATTATTTATTTTTCTTTTTGTGTGTGTGTGCATGAGTATTTTCAAAACATACATTTCTAAGAGTTCTTTTTTTTTAATTTGTAAGTCTTTCCCAATAACGGCTATGAAAAGGGGACTCATAATAGGTTTGCCTTTGAACGAAAAGTTACCATGTGTCTGAGCATGAAAATTCTGATGAAGCACTGCCTTATATAGGAAAAAACGGCAACTCTAAAAATAATAATAATAACAAACATGGGCTTGCTATGTCCAAGTGCTTTGAATGTATGATAGCATAAATGCTAGACACCCATCAGGGATTGCTGTTTCAAAAAAACATCCTTCACTAAAAACCTGAAGCTAGCACAGATTATGAGCTGTGCTCAGTGCCCTCTAGCTAGTGATTAGCATAACTGGTACCTGAACTCAAACTCTGAATCCAGGACTGAGCACTTGACCATCATGCTGCCAATATCTCCTTGGGGTAGGTAAAAATAACTCCAAAGAAATACATCAGGTTGGTACTGCAAAAAGGAAAAAAAAAAAAAAGAGAGAGAGAGAGAGAGCGAGAGAGAGAAAGAGAGCTCCTCTTGTATAAACCTCTAAATAAAACACTATAATTTATACCTATTTCCAGATCTTTTTCTATTTACCATACAACTAATGGTAAGTCCCTTCCAGCACACATCTCTTCAATCTAAGTTTTCTGCCAAGGATGCCCTGTGTGATCTCAGAATCAAAGAAGATATCGGATATCAGTAAATATTTGATGGTGAAAATCAGGGAAAGGGTATAAATATTCAAAACCAATCTTTAACACAAAGCTATTCCTCAAAGTTTTAAATGCCCCACCACAGAGAGATGCAATTCTACAAACTAAAATATCAAAAAGTAAAACATACTATGAAAGTATGGTTGAGTTCAAAAGCTGCTTCCAAACTCAATAACCTGTGGAAAAAAAATACATGGATATGATGATTTAATATGAGTCAGCACACTCATTATCAGCAAAATGAAATAAATTAAAATAAATTTTCTTTTTAGTAGGTGAAAAAGGTGACTTTTTTTCTTTATAGAGTTAAAGGCAGAAGAAGCTTGAAGGAAATAAGCCATGGGCACTTTGTTGCATTAACATGTAAGTAAGGTCAAGTAAAGTCGTACGCCTGCTAGGAAGGTGAACCTTTCTGTTTTGAACAACTCTAAACTTTACAAATCATGGACATTTAAATAACATCCAGATAGCATATGAGCTTGTCTTGCTGAGCATGCACATCAGTGAACTGTGTACACAGTGGACAAACAGACAATTAGGTGAACACAGCCGGAGTCTGTCCTACAAACTAGAGTCACATGCTTAATCATCACACTCATATGTCATTGAGAGTGGTTTGCACACACATAAATTGTAAAGTCTTCACATATTTTTACACCTATGGCTTCTGGGACAGATAAATAATCCCCTTGTATATTTTTCCTTTGAAGTTAATCTTATTTTCTTGATTATTATATAAGTCATATGAAATCCTTAGTCTGTTGGATTATGTGAATTTCTTGTTTGTCCATTTCTCTGTTATATCTATGTGCCCTGCACCAAATCTGGGAGCACTGTGGAGGTGAGTTAGAAGGAAAATCCATTTTCTACCTTTTAAACATGCTATCTGGTTTTGCCAATAACATCTAACACATTTCATACGTCTAGAACAAAAATTTTTAATTTAAAAAGAAATGGGGTAAAGAATATGATATCTACTTATATGATTTAACTCTCACTTCAACACAGCTAATTCTTAAATTCACACTTTTCATATCCATTTCCATTTGCGAGGTGGCCCATGGGCATCATTCAACATCAGGTTTACAGAAAAGGAAACTGAGGCTCCATAAGGCCGTGTTTTTTAAACGCCACTGGGTTCCCTCAACTTTCCCGTGTATTCCACTGAAAAGAAAAAGATGATGCGCTCTGTTCATTCATCCAAAAGACCAGGCCTACCAGGATTTCAGCTCAGCCTTCGCAAGCCTCCTCTGCTCTTGGCTGCATATTTCTATTTGGGTGCCTCTTTCTTCCGTTGTCTATTTCCCCTTCCTGACTTCCCCATACCATTCCGGAGTCAGTTGCTCAGAAATGACTCTTCCCTTCGATACTTCCATCTGATCATCACCAAGCCCTTTCCATTAATTCCTCATTTTATTTTTCCCTATTTTTGCATCATTATTTTCCATCCATCATATCTGGCCCTTTGAACATCACATCAGATTTACTACAAAAGTAACCTCCTAGTCTTGTCACCTCAAGTCCTCACCTCTGAAATCCACCACATGCCGCACCATACGATTCACTGAAAACTCTGCCTTGGTTATGTATTTACATCTGTCCATTGTTTAATCTATAAAAGAAAAGCTAATCATAACAAATAGTAGGCATCAGGGTCTAATCTGGTACCTGTGCTAAGTGTGTTACACTAGTTACCTCACGTGAGCTTTACAATAATCAGATGAGGCTGTACTCTGGTTAATTCTGTTTTATAGATGGAGAAATTTAAGTTCTGAGACATGGATTAATTTGCTCTCAGTCACATCATTAGTGGATCTATTATTGACACACAATAAATGCGATTCTAGAGCTCAAACTATTAACTGCTACACTAAATACATGCAGGGATGTTTCCTGTGAGCCTCAGGTGGCAGAAGAGAAAGCCATTTGTAAGAGACAGGGAAAGAGGTGGGGACAACATGAAAAGGCATCTTTGATACTCCAGGGTTTATATTTCCAAGAGAAGTAACTCAGAGAGTCATGAGTTGATTTCTTTAAATATTTTCTCTTTTGCCTTTGTATTTCTTTTTATCTAAATAGTCAGTGGCTTCTAATACATGGAATAGGAGAAGTAAAGTAACAGATTTCCAAAGGAATGGCAGTCTGGCTTGTGAAAAATTTAACAAAATGTTGTAACTAATAAGTGGAACTATCAGAGCACAGAAGAAAAACAAACCAGCTTGTTTTCCCTTCCTCTGCAAAGAGGCATTCGAATAGATTTAAACAGACTTCCAATGGCTTTCGTTCTTGATTTTTCTTCCTACACTACATTTTGTAATCAGTCAAGAAAGAGACACAATTACTTTTAATAACAGACAGGAGAATAGATAGTAAAAATTGTATTTCGAAATTCTATTTGGAGACCTAATTTTGTGTCAAAGCCAAAGCCCTTCACACAGATTGAAAGGCTTTGGGCAATCCAAAAGAAAAGTGAAAAAACAGTATGTGGAGACGTTTTAGTTTTATGTTCAGTGTATTTGAAACCAGTCAAGAAGTTTGAACCCTTTTCACGTGGAGCGTGGCGAGACAGTGGACTCCTGAATGTGCCCCTCCGCCCGCTCCACAGCTCATTCATCAAGACACGGGGAGACTTGGTGATGACTTTTAATGCTGGAGTCCTGAAGCTCCCACACAAATTCTGTCCTTGCACTTGTTAGACTTCCTTGATTGTAAGCATCAGGAACCCATGCTGCTTAACTTCAAAAGAGAAATTCTTAGAGCCATCTTGGGGACCTCAAAAGGTGAAGAGGACGTGAGCCAGGCTTGGAGTCAGCTCAGCATTCGGTCAGCAACCAGCCAGCTCTGGGCATCGAGGCTACAGGACCACCTTGACCTTCTCTTCAGGAGACTGCCCAGGAGTGAGTGAACTCTGACTGTCTGTTACACTCTTGTAACATTTGACTCTAGATTCGGAGATCCCCCTCCACTCCCCACCAAAAGTGATAGGTTTGGTCTGGGAAAATGCCCACCTTTTGTTTAAGGAAGTGCAGTGACCCCAGTCACAACCCCAGCAGGACTGCAAACTGAAGAGAGGTCGCTCTTCAGAAGGAAATCAGGGCACTCTTTAGAAATGGGAATGGTTGGTGGGAAGCAAAAAACCAACAAACGGTGAGCTGATAGAACAGAAATTGTTATAGAAACGCAAGTTTGTTCTTTTTGTAAACAAGAATTTAAGATTATTTTCTCTGGAAAAGAGAAAAAACCATGGTATCTATTCATTATGGTTTTTCAAGTATTCATAGAATTGTTAAGAAGAGGCAGACCAGTTGTTCCCTATACTTGAACAGGAGCTGAACAGAGTTCAGCTAAATGAGCCCTGGTTCAGTTTAAGCTAAAATGTAAGTAAGATCAGCTGCATATCAGGCAAAATTCCATTGTGATAAAGGGGATAAAACAATAAATAGTGAATGAGTTTAATATTTTCTCTACTGCATTTTTTGACACATGCCAATTGTTTGGGGTTTTTTTTTTTTTTTTTTTGCATTTTGTTTAATAAACAGAATCCAAGATCTTAAAGGTACAATACAGATAATCTAAGACAAACTCTTCATTTCATAGGCTAGGAAACCGAGATCCAGAGAATTAAAGTGACTTGCCCAAGATCACACCGCTGCTCAGTATCAAAGCTCTGTCTACTACCTCTGTTTTCTAATTCATAGTAATATCCACTACCCTCCACTCTTGTCTTGGGCTGTGTGTGCCCTGGTTAATTTAGGCACTCACCGATCGAAGATAATTTATTGTATTTGTCTTTCATCCCATTATCTACAATTTTATGATTTGGGATAACTTTATTTCCCCAGCATATAATTTTTAAACTGCAGTATTTCATCAAATCAAGTTGCCATTAATTAAAAGATGCAGCACTAGGAAATCAAGCAACATGCTGGCACTCAAACTGGGACGCAGTGCTTTCTTACCACTTTGGATTTTTATTCTACACATAAAATAGTCTTTTATTTTATCATTAAATTGTGTGCTTAAAATAGCTCCTTCAGATTCACTTACACATGGGTTTTTATTATGCCTTATTCTTGTTCATAGGGTAAAAGGAAAATATAAGCAAAATATAGTTCAATAATAGCTTAAAAACTTTTGCACACGTAGAGTCCAGCTTTCCTGAACTACACGTCGTCTCAGAGTCACAGATACCATGTAATACAGCATCAACCTCTATGCCATCAAGAGCATTGGTGATGCAGCATTTCTTCAGACTGTCCCCAGGCTTTTCTTTCATGCTGCTCACCCCCACTCTGCACTCATGTTCCTTTCTCAAATAGTCCTGATGGGTTTTGACTGAAGTGTCAAGACGTTGCCATTGTCCAGACGTGCCACCGAGAATAACAATTAAGCTCACACGTGCACACACAACGACACCTGCCTTACAGCTGCTACCCAGCCAACAGCAATCATAAGTAGAACACACATCCTAATTGCAACTATGTTAAAATGTGAAAAAAAAATTTTTGAATCAATCAAATGTAGTAATTTAGTCTCTTTGTTTTTTGGGTTTTTTCTAGCCTTTAAAATGAATATGAAGAAATAGCTTTCAATCCATTATAAAATTTGCTAAACCTTCATAGATAACTACCTATCTGCAGATGATGTATTCTCATGCAAGGACGGACAGCTTTCTCTGCTTCTTGCTGGCTGACGTTGGTGGGGAGAGCGGGTCGGCTTGCGTCCTGCTCTTACTCTCCAGGCTGTGCCGCGGGAGATGTTGTTACACATACACCAGTCTCCACTGCGTTAGATCAAAGAGTTGATTTTCAATTTTATGAAAAGTTAAGATTTTTTCACAAGTGTAATATTTCTCTGCTTCCTTTTTTGGCTCAAAATCTTCTTCTATGGGGTCCTATTGAGAAGTTAGCATTTTCTGAGAGAGTAAACTTAGATTACACACAGGCAAAAAAAAAAAAAAAGTGTACCCCACCATGCTGAGGACAGTTCTGCGAGCTTCCTAAGAAGAGCATGGTTGTTCATCACGTGGTCCATGGAGGTGCAGCGACAGCATCACCTGGGAGCTCGTTAGAAATGCAGACCTCAACTCACCCCAGACAGACAGAACCAGAATCTTCATTTTACCAGGATCCCCAGGGAGACATAGGCACATTAAAGTTGGAGAAGCACTGGCCTAAAAGATGGGCTGTTCAGTGAAAGCTGAGTACACATTCCCCAGAAACTTGGATGGCTTGTAACCATTTTATCGCCATGGCTGACATCAGTAGCTATTAGGCTCCAAGGTATTTCCAGCCGGACTGCTAGTCCCTAGCAGAGTTTGACCTTCAGGCGGTGAGCAAGGAAAGAAAAGGAAGGAGTGGGTGGTGAAGGGCACACACCTGTACCAAGGTGACTGACTTGTTAACTTGTGGCACAACAAAGACGCGGAGGCTGAGCGCTGGAGGAAAGACTCGCTTAGCTCAGTCACCCATTCTGTTTCACCACTATTATCGAGTATTTTCTACGTGCCTCACGTTTCATCTTTATGCCCATCTAAAACTCACTCATCCTCTCGTGCTTTTTCTGTTCTCCTTCTGAAAGTCTGGTGTGACTGTCTAAACCAAAGATTCTTTAACAGGAGATAGGAGTTCAGGGGTAATCTTCTGGGAGCCTATAAACCTAAGATGACATGTTTTTTAAAATGGAGTCTGGGCATATGTTCACTTTCATGGGGGGGAAATTCCATTCTCTTATCAGAATTTCAAAAAGGATTCCACTCAGCCAATCAATCAACAGCTAAGAACCACTAGCACTCGAATTCCTAGACACCATCTGTTTTAAAGTCATTGATATCAACATTTTAGTGGCAAAAACCACCCTATCCCATTTGGGGATGGGCTCATAAAGAGGCAACTAATAGCCCAAAGCCATTTTTGTGATGTCATATGCCTTTTTCTAGATAAAAACAAAAAAAAAACACAGACAGGAAAAGCTCATCTCAGTTAAGTTTAAGAGGCCTTCACTTAAAACTAGCCACGGCAGCATCTCTTCCCAGTTTTGCAGTCCTCCTTGCCTTCATTCTCTACATTTGTCGTTTTTCATTCTTAAAGGATCATTGTTGCTATTCCTCCCTCAGGGTCAGCTCCCCTGTGATCCTCCTGAAGTGTGTCATAGATGTGAAAAGCTATATTGTTCTGCAGTCTGTCCTTCCCGCTTTGTCTCTATCTATTTCAAAATCTCATTCAAGAAACAGCAAAGAAAGGTCAGGGTTGACCTTGGCTGGCTATCAAAATGTGCACTGTCCCCTCACCCTTAGCCCAGGGACCCACAAAAGGGGTGGTAGCTTTTAATGCTTTTCAAATCATCAAGAGAAATCAAAGAAACCATTTCCAATCCTGTCTTTATAACCAGAAGCCCATTGATCAGTGTAGGCAAAGGGACAGCACATCGAGGGGGAATGGCATTTACAAAGGAGATTTGATCCACACAGCCGAGTGATCATGACAAGCTCAAATCCCATCTGAGCTGGAGAATAAATCTATAGTACCGTCAGCTCTGAAATATCTCATTCATGAAGCCCAGGTAAGAAATCACCTTTAGTTGCCATTAATTATCACATACGTTTGAATTAAGTAAGTACTTCACCTGTGCAGTGATCCGTGGATAGAGTTGTACAGTTGAGAGAGGGCTGTAGCCACAGAAACCCAGTACCATCAGATCTCTAGCATCCAGGTCTGAATACTAGTCTTTCTACTAAATGTCTAAGAAATTTTGTCCCAAACATTTTGCCCCGCTGGGACACAGTTTCTTTATCTAAAACAATGAAAGCATTACACATCCATTAGAATGGCCATACTCCAGAACACTGACAATGCCAAATACTGGCGAGGATGTGGAGCAACAGGAACTCATATATTGCTAGTGAGAATGCAAAATGCCACAGCTACTTTAGAAGACGGTTTGGCAGTCTCTTACAAAACTGAACATACGCCAACAGGCATGCTCCTTGGTTTTTGCCCAAAAGGGTTAAAAACTTATGTCCATACAAACACATGCACACATATGTTTATAGCAGCTTTGTTTATAATTGCCAAAACTTGGAAGCAACCAAGATGTCCCTTAGGAGAATGGATAAATAAACTGTGATCTAAACAGACAATGGAATATTATTTAGTGCTAAAAAGAAATGAGCTCTCCAGCACTGAAAAGACATAAAGGAAACTTAAGTGCATATTGCTAAGTCAAAGAAGCCAGTCTGAGAAGGAACATGCCATATGATTCCAACAATATGACACTCTGAAAAGACAAAACTATCAAGACAATAGAAAGATCAGCGGTTGCCAGAGGTGAGGGGAGGAGGGTGAATAAACAGAGCACAGGCAATGTTTAGGGAAGTAAAAATTCTCTGCATGATGTTATAATGATGGATATGCGCCATTATACATTTACCCAAACCCATAGAATGTACAAATCCAAGTGAACTCTAAGGTAAATTGTGGACTTTACTGATTATGAAGTGCCAGTGCGGGTTCACTCTTGGTAGCAAATTCTGGTGAATGATGTTGATCACGGAGGAAGCTATGCATGTATGGAGGCTGAGGGTACCTGGAAAATCACTATATCTTCCTTTCATTTTTATTGTAAACCTAAGACTGCTGTAAAAAATATTGTCTTTAAAAAAAAAAAAAGTTGGGTGAGCTGATCTCAGAAATGACAGGTTGGGGTAGAGGTTAAAATCTTGAACTCTGGGATTAGAAGGACTTGGGTTCAAAGTCACCATCACCTCCTGATACTCACCACCTCCTGACCTTGAGGAAATTAGCCAACTACTGCAAGCCTCTGCTTTTTTTCATCTGTAAAATGGGAATGATGGTTGTTTTGACCTTAGGAAGTACATAAAATATATAACATAATTCAAAAAGTGGTCAGAATTCCAAGGGTATTTTTCAGCTCATAATTGTGGGAAAATATTCGCACTTACTCTGAGAACTGCTCTCCCTACTCGTGTTACTATAAATATCAACTGAGATAATAGGTCAAAGTACTTCAGAAATTACACATTACTGTATTGATATGAGGAGATATTATTCATATGACTTCACCCTTCTTACTTTTAGAGGAACTAGATAAAAACAATCCCTATGATAATGTTTTATTCTAAATATTGAAATATTGATAGAAATTTAAAATTAAGACAAAAAAGTACCCTAGTTCTGGCAAGTTTGATTTTACAGAGGAGATTTCAGAGACTATGTCTCTAAAACCCAACTTCTAAAAATAAGTACAAATATCAAAAAACAACCATTAAAAACTCCGAATGACTAGTATAGTTAAATTACATTGACCCCAAATACTATTAACTGAGGTGGAACTTGTTTTCAATTTTCAATAGTATTAAGATGAATCGGATTATTCTTATCAGGCATAAGACTTAGTCAGAGCTGCTAAATCACAGGTAAAACAGAGCCAAGCCAAATGGACTTCCTCTCAATTCTAGGAAACCTGAAATGATTAACAAGGAGGGAAAATAGAGTTGAAGAAATGTCACATCTCATTTATTTTTATCCCCTTTTCCCTAATAATTGAGTTTCTTTCTCCAAAAACTCTTAGACTTATCATTCATTTGTTTTTCCCTCTCCAAGCATTTAACTAATACACACATTAACAAAAAGGTCTGACTGTTTAGAAAACAACAAATCAAATCAACCACTTGTGTGAAGTTGCCTATTTCAACAAAGCGCTACGCCGTTTGATTTGGAAGTGCTCTACAGCTGCTTAAATTACCTCTCCCATAATTGAAACTCTTTAAAGTAAGTCATTCAAAAATAGAATTTTAAACAAGACAGTTAGAATAATTTCTTTGTTTCATGCGATTTCAGACTCTTGAAAGTCCTGTTGATAAGCCATGAGAAAAGGAGCATCGGTAACAGTAAGTCATACTTCAGTATTTTTTTCAACCACCGAGGTGCCACTTGACAAAAATGATGTTGACTTGTCAGTTATGCCTTCTTTTCTCTGTGGGTCTGCCTGCATTTTGCAGGGGAGATATCCATATTGGCATGTATTGAAATAGTCTGAATCAAATTATCATCTAGTTGAAATGGGGATGTAGCAAGGGGATGTCTCCATGACTCAAAATTCCACAGAGAGGAACCGCAGTGCCAAACTTGCGATATGGTGTCAAGATGAAATATGCTTTGAGTTTTATTAATAGTAGGGAGCATATTTCACTGCTCATTCAAGTGTCATGCTAGAACTAGGTGAGTGTTGCCAGTGTAAGTGGATGGAGATCAACACTTTTTTGACACTCCTGCTACCAAGTGTCTATAAAATGTTTATACCTATAATTGTATCAAATTATGCTAATTGAGTACTGAAAAGACACTGTAAGTTGAAGTACTCAAAAAGCGTATTTCTCAGAATCTCATGGGGCTCTTCAAGTTAAGCACTTGGGAGACCTTTTTACCTCTTCCAAGTACCGTCAAAGTACAATGTCTTAAAGTGTCATCTTGGTCTTAATTTAATTTTTAAAAGTAAGTGCCAGGAAAGCAAATTCATTCAAATTCTTGATCGTTTTAAAGGTTTTACCTTTGGTCATTTAAAAAAAATTTTTGTATCTTTGTTCTACTAGCATCAAGAATATTTATTTTGTAAAAAGTTTGTGTTTATCATGAAAGATACTCCAAGCCCAGCTCAGGGTCTTTAACAACCTCAGCCACCAGTAGATGCTAACAATAAATCAGTTATGATTGTGAGTCAGGGAGAAAATGAAATAAAATATTGCTTCCTAGGATTTTTTTTTTTTTTCTTCTCTCAGGTCAAAATAAATAGGGATTTTTCTGAATGTCATTACAGATGACTACAACTTCAATGACTTCTCAATTTTATGTGAGACTATTCTACTTTCAGGAATATAGATAACAATCCTTGAGTTCCCAAACTCTGACCATATTCTATTAAAATCATTTTTTCACTTTCCTGTTAAACTGCATTTAATCCTTTGTGTCAATGTGCTGAGGAAGATAGTAAAGATATATCTGAACTTTGCCTTAAACTTCTTTAATCTTTTTTAAGCTCTCATTCATGTAACACAGCTTCAGCAATCTGATTTCAACACCCTGTCTCCCGAAGGAAAAAGGCTAAGATTTCCAAGTTCAGAGACCAGTGTGAAACTGGTTCTCCTCAACTAAAAGGCATTTCATTCTAACCGCAGTCTCCACAGTGCCTCCTGGAGGCCTTTCAAGTCTTTTGAATTTCGATGGCAGGAAAGAGGTCTTTTGTCCTGGCTAGAGGGGTCCTAGTGCTGAGGGGCTGGTGACGGCCTATGTGGCACAGGAGGTCACAGAGAATTTTTATCTGGTGTAGAAAACATCAACCCTCTTACAAGGCAGCATAAGCCACCAAGACTGCATTTGCCCAAAACCTTTGTTCCCTGGGCTGGTGATGAGCACAACTTAGCAACCAACCAAACATGCTGCTGCCTGTCCAAGCCCCTCAATGACGTGGCATTCAGCTGTGGAAGAAAGCAAATGACAGTGCACGTTCTGCCATGTTCTCTTCAGTCTCCACAGCACAAATGGCAGAATCGATCTCTCCAGATACGTTTGCTCGCAGGCCTGAGCATCTCCTCCTGACTCCTGTGTCTTCTCGTCCAATTCCAAGAGCACTCACCCATGTGTAGTTCTGGACAACTTTGCCTGGAAACAAGAAAGCCCATTGCTTTTGGCTTTTCCTCACTGTTTCCGTTCAACGTCCCCTTATCTCAGTTAAAACAGAAGTCACTTTATCTTGTGCCCCTTTGGCATACTTCTAATATTTTTGCATGAGAAACGAAGCGTTCCAATGGCAGTGATATTCCAGTGCCTAAGGAGATCTGCTGGCAGATGGAGAGCGAGTCGGAGCTCTCTAGGCCTGAAAAGACGATTGAAACATCTAGCCCAGATTGGTGGTGATTACCGTCTACCAGTTATTCAAAGGCTTTATGACCCAAGCTGACAGTCCATGCTGGGGCAACAAAACCAAATCACAGCTGAAGTGCATGCTTGAAAAAGAGCCTTTCATTTGTATGAACAGCTTTAGCAATTAGTTTGTTGTAACAGAGGGCAAGAGACCGTACTCTATTAGTTTCATGTGACCAAAATGGTGCAATGATTTTTTAAAAACATCAGCCCTTCAGAGTAAATATAAAAATGATTACCATTGTTAGGCATACTATGTTAAATTGCAATACTGATGCACCCTATTCAGAAGCCAGATTAAAAGAATACCATGCTGTGTAGTACGCATCTCTGTAAATAAATCTACCTTTACTCAAAAAAAAAAATACCATGCTATATTAGGAAAAAAGTAATCAGTGCACTCAGCATCTTAATATAAGTTAGGTTCCCTTTTCCTGAAAACATTCTAACCCAAGGGAGAGAATATCTGATGGTTGTTCCTACAGAAACTAGTGCTGGAAGATGGTCTCCCCAAGGCTAGACACGCCGGCTCTTTCAGTGATGCTCATCTTTTCCCTCTTGGAACCTGCAGTTTCTTCCAGGAAAAGGATTTTTGTTGTCCGCTGCACTTCAAGCCCATGGCACGTTTTAAGTGATCAACTTATTTGGCAGGCATTTTGTTACCTTCCTATCTTTCTTAGAAAGTAAGAACCAGTCCACAAAAGATAAAAATTGAAATAATTGAAGTTTAACAAATGGAAAATTTGGACTGCTGTTTCAGCTTTCTAGAAGTTAATCTCCACTACCATGCCAGAAAGGAAGGAAATGTTTTTTTTTTTTTTAAATTGACGATAGGGATGTCTTAAGGGGACATAGGAGCTTCCAATGACCACAGGTAGAACAATCTGAGCAAATAAACAAAAAAAAATTTTTCAAGTAGCAAAAAAAAAAGAAAAAAAAGAAGAAGAAATAAAGAAAGATCCAGATCTTAGCATCCTCCAGCTTTGCTGTCATGAGCAGACTGTACCTCCCCCTCCAGCTCAGCAAATCCTGTCACTGTCGCAAGGAGGTTGCAGCAGCTCTAAGCTTCACATCCCCAGATGACATGGTTCAACAGAACAGGGAAAGAGGCAGTAGTAAAACAAAAAATACAAATAAATTTTCAAATTAATAAAAAAGGTAGCACCAGATTATAATCCAAAACATAAAATAAGTATCCATGGGTCCATACTAATATAGGTGAATGACTGAATAAATAAACAAAGTGGGAGAAGACACAAATGTCTCACACAGAAGACTTCCAAATAATTTATGTAGATACACCACCCTCAAGAAAATGGAGCATAACTCCCTACTTCATATAAGTGTGAGCAGCTCATAGTGACTTCCTTGCAAAGGTATACTGTGGGAAGTGGATTTAAAAAGTAACTTTGCAGTGCAAAAGCTTGCAAACGCTACCTCAGCCAGGTGATCAAGTTCAACATCAACAGTGATAAATCACATACAGTATATACCCTTGATACGTTGTGATGAAACTGGCCCTTTACCCCTGTGGTCTTCCTCCTCAAAACTCATAACCCCAGTCTCATCATGAGAAAAGCATCTGACAAATCCCTATTGAGGGACATTTCACAAAATGCCTGATCACTACTCCTCAAAACTGTCCAGGTCACCCAAAACAAGGAAAATGTGAGAAAGAGATCACAACCAAATGTAATGTGCCATCCTGGATGGGCTCTTGGAACAGAAAAAGGGTATTGGGCAAAAACTACGGAAATCTGAATAAAGTATGGACTTTAGTTAATAATAATGTATCAACATCCAATCACTAATTGCCATATTAATATAAGATGTAATAATAGGGGAAACTGAGTGTGAGGTATATGAGAACACACATGAAGATATTAAGATATACACACATGAAGATACATGACATATATCATTGTCATTAGTCTTGTTTGCCGTATTTCTTGTTCTCCTGCCCCCTTTGAAGTTAGGCATAATGTTATTACTTACCCTGTCCAGTAAAATACGGGAGGAAGTAAAATGCATCCATTTCAGGCACAAGATGTAATAGCTATTGCTAAACTGACTACATTCCCTTCCCCCTGCCACACTGGAAGTAGCAACACAGATAGAGAGATAGAGGCAGAACCTCCGTAACCTGGGTCACTGAGTGATAGCAATGAACAGAGCTCCCTGCTGTCCTGCATTGGGAGAGAAATAAGCTTTGGTAGATTTAGCCAGTGAGAACTTGAGAGCGTTTGTTACTACAACATAACTTGACCATCCTAGCAGATACACATATGTACATGTTATTATCACTTGGTAACACAATAACTCTCAAAAAGTCCCAAAAGAAAGTTAATCCCTTATAATCTGCAAAAACGATGAATCACTGTACTGTACACCTGGAACTAACATAATGTTGTAAATCAACTATACTTGAAAGAAAAGGAGAATGGGAGACAGAGAGAGAAGAAGGAAAGAAGGGCAGAAGGGAAGGAGGAAGGGAGGGAAGAAAGAAGCTTTTGGAGGAGATGGATATGTTCATGGCATAGACTTTGGTGATGGCTTCCCTGTTGAATACTTATCTCCAAACTCATCAAGTTGTATACATTAAATATGTACAGCTTTTTGTTATGTTGAACCTCAATAAAGTGGTTTATAATAAAAAAAATTGAATTTAATTGTAATTTAAATCTCCCAAATAATACTGACAACTAGCCTACGAAAGTTTTCACGTTTCGGACTTCTGAGAGAGTTAGAAGCTTCCAGAGGGAAAGAACGCCGTCTTGTCCTTCAGTGTATCTCCTGCATCTGGTGCACACAATGCACTGCATGTGCAATTTTGTCACCAAATGGACAATACATATGGAAATATTCGAAAAAATTGAAAGAAACAATTCCTTACGGGATGCATATTTATCACAACGTGCGTGTATCATGGCAGTAAAACAAGTATTTGGGGGCAGAATCAGAAGAGGAATAAGACTGAGTCATTTACATTACTGCCACTTTAGACTTTTACATCTTTGTAGTAATTCTCTCACATTGTAACTACGGAGATTTATCTCCAGTTATGAATAGGAAAACCATTCCTACTATCGTCGGTACTGGACTGCGCAGGTAGTTTTAGGGTTAAATTCCCTGCGTCTGGAGATCCCTTAAGTGCTTGCTTTCTTTCCAAAACCAGTCTTAACATTGGTTCTTTTTCCCTCACTAAGAAAGGGCAAGTAAAGTGGCTAGTATTTTTTTTAAGAGAAAATAAATGTTTCACAGGAAGAAAAAATAAAAATCCTGAAAACATATCTCACAATAAAGCAGTGGGAAGATTCCTTTTTTTATAACATAATTTTAAGAGGAAAACAATCTTTTACGATCCTTATAAATAGGTTAGTGAGGTATTCCTTCCACAATGACGTACATTAAAAAACATAAAAATTGTTGTAGAGAAATAGACTAATGATCCTCTTGAGGAGGTATAAAACCACCATAATGCACTTGATGGTGCGATACTCTGGGGCATCAAGAAAGGATAATTCCTTCATTTCCCCTCTCAGAGCATGGTTTATGCAGGAAGCATTAGAATTTTAAATCTTCAGAGCATTCAACCAGACGCCAGTCATGGCCATATGTTTCCACCTTCAATGACGCCCTCTGGCACCAGGTTCCAAAATCAAAATTTGTTTTATTCAAAATATGTTGCCAATTCAGAGGCATTAACACACTACTCTCTCTTCGCTCAGCACACAAACATCACTGGGTCTGAGAGTTTAACCATTGTCATGTGAACTGCACTGCCATAAATAGAATGTAGAGTCGGCCATGTTCTTTTCTAAAAGACTATTTTAAAAGATTTGGTTTTATATTAAAATAGCCCATCCTAAAAGACACATCAGAAGGTACTACAGCATATGAAAGATTTTCCATAAAAGCATATTTTTTAAAATATATATTTTATTATGTATACATATAAAATATTCTATAAGAATATCACTCTGCTTAGCTCAATAAACTTCATATGTGAATAAGTCTTGCAGAGTATTTTGGTTACCTCTCTAACAGTAGACTTGTCATCTAATATTTATTGGAAATAGTGGAAGAAACCTTGAAACTGCTTGCTTATCACACATACCAGTTTTCCCATATCATGGTGGCTGACACTGGATAAGGATTGGAAATGGAATACAAAGTTCTCCCAAAGGAAGAAGGCAGAAGACTTACAATGGGGTCAGATAAAGAATTGATGCCTTTAAACAATATGACTTTTTACTACAGCTATTCAGAAACAGACACTAATGCAAATAAATTTAATAGGATCATAAAGATAAGTTAATCGTGTTTTTGTGGTAGGATTATTGGAATATGATTTTTAATGCTTTAAAATAATCACTTATAAAGGACCCTAAAGAATAAGTTGATCAATAAGGGTAGTAGAAATGAAATACTGAAAATGTAAGCAGAATATTCAAAAATTTAAACATCTACAAATAAAAGTTATTTTTCTTAGCACTTTAAAATGACCAAATGGTATTTTTTTTTCTCCATAAAAATCCATTTAAAATCAAATGCATATCACCTAGGAATCTCACCGAGCTCACCTCTTCTTTTGAAAACTGTCAGATGCACTTTAAATAGCTGAGGTCTTGATGCTACAGTCAAGTTTATAATTTGCAACAACGCATTTCTCCTTATTACTTACAGGAAAATCACTTCCACAGTGACTCCCTGATGCTTCTCCCTGTAATCACCATTTCTGCAGCATTTAGGTACAAGATGCATGGTGTCCTCTCTTCGGATGCCAACAGAATGACAATGAGCCAACAACAGGAGCAAATAGAGTCCCAGTCAGAGGCTGTGTGACTGCCCCAGTGACCACAGAGAAAATGCTGAGGGCATCCTTCCCAAGTGGACACAAGAGGATTTGCAGACAGCAGAGAAAGTTACCAAGCAAATGCAGCTCATCAAGAATACAGGAGTACATTGAGAAGGAATTATAAAGTAGGGAATTCACTGGCTGTAGACTTCAGATACCTTGCCTCTGGGGTTTTCATCAAGCAGAGCAAAACCTGTATTAGTCATTGAGATTCCTGTAGAATGAGGGAGGAAATATTTTGCCATTTTTTTCAGTTTCTGATGTTACCTGAACTCTGTCACGCACTTTAATGTTTTAAGGAAAAAAGGAGTACCCTGGACAGTCTACTGAGATTGAATTCACAGTTGGCAAAATGTCAGGTTTTTTTAACACTTTAAAATACTCTACCCTTTGGACACTTTGCTGGTTAATTTTGTCAACTTGACCGGGCCACAGAGTGCCCAGATATTTGGTCAGACATAATTCTGAGTGTGTCTGTGAGGGTGTGTGGGGATGAGATTAACATTGGAATTGGGAGACAAAGTAAGCAGATTGCTCTCCTCAGTGTGGGTGGGCCTTGTCCAATCAGTTGAAGGCCTGAATAGCACAACAAGGTGCACCTCCTCTTGAGGAACAAAGTTCTTCCTGCCTGGCAAGTCTTGAACTAGAACATTAGCTTTTTTCCTTGCCTTCAGACTCAAACTGAAACATCAGCATTTCCTGGGTCTCAAGCCTACAGCCTTTGGACTGGAACTACACCACTGGCCCTCGTGCGTCTCTAGCTTGCCAACTGTAGTTCTTGGGACTTGGCAGCCTCTGTTAATGTGTGAGCCAGTTCCTTATAATAAATAAATAAATAAACATGTAAATAAATAAACCTATTTATCTGTCTTATCAGTTCTGTTTCTCTGGAGAAACCTAACACAGACACCTTTGCGTAGGAAAGGGATTTGGCTCTCCTAATTTTATATATTTTGGGGACAGTGTCTGAATGTACAACGGTAATGTTGTTTAACTGAGTTGGCCAGTCAGTTTAGAAAAACACGATCAACTTCTCAGCTTTGTTGAATGAAGTGACCAGTTTAAAGGCTCAGAGACAAGGCCAGAAGATATTTTCTATTTTACAAACTCTTGTAGAGATTATAACACAAATTGATTTCTCAATTTATACTTAGCCAGTAATATTCATTTCTGAGCTTCTTATTCTCTTGAATTGTCTGTAAATCAGCAGCTTAGACTAGTAGCATTGCTGAGAAAAGCGGATGCCTATGAAGAAGAGGAATTAAGCCAGTCAAGAATCACAAGAAGAAGTAATTCTGCCTGGATTAACATGTGTCATTCCCACCATACAGATTCCTCTTCAAGATGATCGCAAGTCACAGGTTCTAAATAAGACTGGTTATTCTCCTGGATCCCTTGACCAGGCTCACGGAATCCTAAGTTAGGCTCAACTTTACAGTAAATTCCATAAGCATAACATCCTTTCAAATTAGACATGTGCACCTGAAAAGCGGGGAGGGGACTGATCTGAAATATACACACAGTGATTAAACTTCAGTATGAAAAAGGTCTATTTATCAAAAGTTTCATGTAGGAAATTTTGAAGATTAAAAAAAAAAACAAAAAACTAAACCCACTGGGGAATAAGAATCAGTTAGAAAAAACTGCAGTCGAACTTTGTATTGGACTGAGCCCATTCCCGATAGCTGAAGTGCATGTCAAAAATATTATGCCCTAAATAAAGGGACCATGAATGAAAGGCAGCCTTTAGGTATCCAAAGCTTCCCATACAGTGGATCTGGCAGAATATCAGAGGCAGAAATGCCCTGACACATAATCTGTTAGTTGCTCTCAGAAGGATCTTTGCTCGGCGGTTGGATGGATTTCACTGATTGCTGGCCCCTGAGGATGTCAATCGTGCCACACAGACAAAGAACACACAGCCCAGCAGACACAGGAAAAACTAAGGGGGACGTCTTGATGGCTTAGTGCTCCAGCCTGAACAGAAGAAAATCTTTGCTGATTCTAATAAACATAGCTTTAGTTGTAATAATTAAATCATCCTATGGTTGTAACTTGCTTTGAGAGCTTTTCTTCAAGTTTCCATAACAACTTGATACAGGTTGTTAGTGAAATTATAACTTCCTCTGAATTTATGATCTCAGAATTTTTTTCGTATCTTGGCTCAGCAATAATCAATTGCAAATAATACTAATTATAATAATAATATTAATTAAGTTTCATAATTAGCCTCCTTTACCAGTTCAGTTCCAGAGCTATATCAGTTCCTAGGCGACCTATGTAATTTAAAGAGGCAAACATGGCTGCTAAAAACTTTACAAGCCTTATAAGGGAAATTCAGTGTTTCTGTTGCTCTCATGTTTATTTTTTCATTGTAAAATAATAATAAAAGTATTTGATTTATTTTTACTTTCTGTAGTTTTTGCCAATTAGTGTAAGCCTAAAAATGTTTCAAAATAAATTTAAGATAAAAAATAATCTACCATGTCAGGAGTCAGACACTCCGAGGAAGACTTCAGTGCAAAGCAGTTCTTCCTTATATGGCCGTATTTGCATTGGAGCATCTCAGAAGCTCCTCTCCAAAGTGGCCAATTAGGGACGAGTGGGAAGCTCAGTCATGAGACTGGTGAAGTGTGTTGATTGAATGGACTGGAGAAAGCTAGGAACTGAATTGAGACAGGCCTGCTAATTTCACTCAGACCACCTGCCTGGTTCGGATACAAGCCAGTGACCTAAACAGGACGGGCCATTACCAGCCCTCTGCTGGCATCCTGAAATGACGACGTAGGAGACAAGTTTGGAAATGACGAGATTTGCAAATGGCAGAACAGCAGAGGAGTAATGACTTTTCATGAGCATTCTGAGACACCTCACGCACACACATACATTAAGTCACCAGGAGCTCTGCTGCATGAATTAACCAGGACTATTCACCCAAAAGAAAACTTTTCCCCAATAAGTTGTGACATGCGATGCTATGCGTTATCCAAAAAAAAAAAAAAAAAAAAATCTCTAAATAGTACTTTTCATCACATTTCTCCAGGCAACAGAATGAATTTTTTTCAACACAATTATTTCTTAGTTTGCTCTTTTTCTGTCAAGCATGCAACTGCTTTTCCTTTCTTCTGAAGTCGTTCATATTAGGACGAGTGAAAGGAGAGAAATAAAAAGAGCTATGATCATGTCAACTACAACAGAACAAATACATTTATTGAGAAGAACTCCCACCAGAAATCTTAGAAGCCTCACGAAGTCTCGTTCTTTTTCATGTACTATTATGAACTGAAACGTCCCTTTGTTTTATTTTAAATTATTGTCATTGTCCCCTGTCATATATCAACCAGTGATTTACACTGTGTCAGATAACAGCTATAATAGCTCTAATAATGAAGGAAGTCAGAGGTCATGTGTAGAATGCACATTTTTTTGCCTGTGACAATAAGTTGAACTATAGCAGGCTAAATATCATAAAGCAACACGTTTATCCATTTGTGACTAAAAGCATGTGTGGAAGGCACTCTAGGATCTGCAGAGAAGGCTCTGGAGGTGGAGAGGAGCAAGCAAAGGTGCTGGTTTCCTCAAACGTGGTCCTCTTCCCCAATGCTTTCAACTTCATCCTTTATGACAATTCCTCCTAAGTTCCATCCCAAAGAGCATCACGCTGCACCCTTCCCTTCCTCTGGTTCCAGCCAAAACCCTAGAACCCAGGCCCCTAATTTTAATATGCATATCATTTCACACAGTTGATGAACGTAACACACCATGGGAAAAACAGCAGGGAGGGGCTAAATGGAAAACTCATTTGTTAGTTTTCCCACTTGGAGATTGTTGTTTTTTTAAATTACTGATATTGGACACTGTAGGAGTGCCCTTTTTCATACACACTGAAGCACTCCACTGGCCCCAGGAGTCACTAAGACGAGTGGATTTTAATAGTTATAGATCTTAAATGGAGGGTTAGAAATTGTTTCTTTTCATTACAATTACAACAAGGAATTAACCCCAAGGGTATCCACTTAATTTCATAATATATAGACTGGAACGCTAATGTGGCTTTTCTACAGTGTAATAAAGAGGCAACTGGCCCTTCTCTCCCCGGGGTGGGGTTCTGTAAAATATATCACCAAAAAAAAAATGTAGAATGAAGAAGATTTGAAGTTAACAAGCCCCATAATGTCACCAGCTCCAGTGCCCGGTGGGAGCAGATGCTCTTAGGCACTGAGAACTGCCTTTTTCTTCCAGTGGGAGCTCAGCCCCAGCACTTTTCTTTGAATCACTTCACTGACACAAGGAAAATGGAAAATGAGAGAAGGAAAGATAATTTACCATTAAGCACAGAAAGTCACAAGGACAGAGAAGAGACTTGGAACAGGGCTCCCTAATGTCCCCTTTTCTGTGATGGGCCCGGCGGTGCAGCCAGCCGGTCCCGGGCATGTCACTGTGACCCTCTGTACTCTGCAGTGACCTCAACTCCATCTTACAGGCACCCCCTCCCTACTCACTAGAAGCTGAAGCAACACCAAAGGTTAGGATTTTCCATCTTCAGGCTCCAAGTGTCTGAAGCCACTTCCTGGCAGAGATCTGAAATCTTGAATTAGCCCTCTCAGTTAAAGACATTTTTATTTCCCAGTGCTTTTTCACGATGTTCGACCGTGCCCTCTCTGAGTCACAAGAGGGGAAGGACTCTGTTTCAGAAGTGGGACAGGACCGTGGGAGAGGCAAATAGCAACCCAGTAAAAGCACAGCCCAGAGAAAAGACTATTCATTTCTTAAATTATGTGTTTCCAACATACATCGTCCTGTTTGGCCCACCATAGGCTTTTTCTGCGATTCACATCTTCCAAAAAGTGTCAGCTCTGTACAAATCTGCAAATTTGCCAGTCCACTAGCGAAAACTGATGATCCAGAGAAGAGAAAAAGCAGATCACTCAACTCTTTCGTCCTCATCTATCATGCAGGTCACAGTACCAGAGACAGATAAGATTGCATACGAAAGCCACAAAGGGACCACGGCTTCTATGAAAACCACTCCTTTACAAATCAAAATTCTCAGCTTCCCTCCTGAGACAAGAAGCAGTGGCCTGAAGCAAATGTCAAGAGGGCTACCAGGAGATCCCCAGAGATGAGAAACCGCTAAAGAGCACAGAGGAAGACATTTATCACAAGAGAAATTTGAGAGAGTCCTCATCGTTGCTGCTGGCTGGAAGCTACAGAAACCATTTCGGAGAGAGCTCAGATTCGTTCACAAATCTGTGTGGAGCAGAAAGAGGATTGAGGAAGGCATGTTGCCCCCAGGAAACACACACTATCAGGATTCCACCAGAAAACCAGAGAGACGGCAACGTGACTTAGCAGGTGATTCTCTGTCTAGCCGAGTGGCCAAGACATTTGTAAATATGAACCGTGGACCCAGTACCAAGGATCGCGGGAGAAATGCTGATCCATGGTCATGAACTTTCCTAGCCCCATACTTCCTCATTTCCCCCTGGATCTCCTTTAAACCACATCTCTATAAGCTGCATTTCCTGAATATATCAAACGTTGACTTACTAAAAATTGTCTGCATCTCAAAATAGCTCCTTAAGCATTTTCCCCAGTGACTTTAATTGTGTTTGTTCTGGGCTCATAAATGGGGAACTTGAAGCATTTGAAAAACACACACAAGTGTAATATCCAAATGTTTTGGTTTTTCTAAGCTCAATGCACTTTAATTGGCTCTTCCATTTAAAAATTATAATTAAAATGAATACACTCACCTATGTAGAAATTTCTCATTTCTTTATTTACCTTAAATCTTTCATGCAGGAAACTGTTAATGTTCTTTTTTGTTTTGTTTTGTACTGAATAGAAATAAGATATGAAACAATTCTCTAATTAGAACTACATGGGACGTATGCCTTACAAGTTTGATTTTCTGAATTTCCCCCTGACATTTTCAAATTGAATATCATATTCAATATCAATCTAACCAATAAAAAGCAATTTAATTTTTATAATGAACCAGGAGAATATCTAAATTTGGCATATCAGACAGTTTTTGTCTCTGTTGAATTATTTCAGGAGATGTTTCAGTTAAACTGACTTATGACAGCAAATTTCACATCCTTCAAGTGGTAGAAGATGTGGCCCCTGATACATTATAACTATTTAGGGCAAAAATTTATTCACATCACATTATGCTTGGTAAAGTGTCTGAAATACATATAACTATTTGTTCTGTTTATAACACCATTTGCCTTATAGGTCATATTCTCAAAGATTGTAAGCTTTTCAATATCAGATATATTGCCACAGTATTTGATTTTCCAATCTCTGTAACAATGCTGTGATCATTTGGCTTCAACAAATCCTTCTTAGGTAATACAATGCTTCTTAAATGATATAAATGTTCACTGTAAAACAAATAGGATAAGCAAATCTATTTATCATATGTTGTCTCTCCCCAACAACACAGGCTATTTCAAACCCACCAAAAATAAAAACAAAAAACAAATAACAACAACAAAAAAACTTTTGTTCTTTGCTAGATTCCAAAGATCACACTGGCCAATGGCCAATAGAAGAACAAAAATCCCGTTTCTGACAACTATACTGTTGTGCAAATCAGAAATATTGTCCCAGCTCTTTAACTCTGGTCCAGACAATCTCATGCACTTTTGCTCAATATGACCAGTGACCCTGGAGACAATGGTCCAAAACTGAATGCTTTGGTTTCTATCATAAAACTGTTTCTTCTCCCACATTTCTCCTTTTGGTGAAAAGGACAAATCATTTTCTAACACCACATGGACTTTTTTGGATGTTTTCAGTTGAAATACTATTAGGCTGGCATTTGGATGTATCAGACAACCATTTGGATATAAGTCTGAGCGTCCAGGCTGGAGAAATAACTTAGGGAATCACTAATATAGAGATGGGATTTAAGTCCATGAAATTGCCTGAGCGGTGGATATAGATGGAAGAGAGAAAAAGTGTGGGAAATGAGCCACAGAGTGAGAACCCCACAGTCTAGAGGAAAGGACAGGAAGCCATCAGAGAACTTGAGAAGAAGCAGGCAGGGAGGTGGGCGGGAATCCTGGCTAGTGAGGGATCCTGCAGTTCAAGCGAAGCAGGTATTTCAAGGAGGGTGATCAACTGTCAGCTGCTACTGATAGGTCAGGTTTAGATAGTTAACCACCAACTTTATCAACACTGTGATTATCGGTGAACTTGATGAGAGCTGCTTCAATGAGTGCTGAGGGTGAAAACGTGATTGAAGTGGCTCTACAAGTGGAGTGACAGAGACGAAAAGGACAGATTGTAAGAACTCTCCAATTAAGGGGCACGGATAATTGGAGAGGGGCGCTGGGTCAGAGCATTTTTTTCATGTAGGAGAAAAAAAACACAATATGCTTATGTATCAGTGGAATGGACCATTAGGAAATGAAAATTTGTTTTTTGCAGTAGAGCACAGGGATAATGGCTGTGTGATTCCCTGGAGTGGGTAAGAGAGGATGGAATCCAGCTGACAAGTGGGGGAGACAAGCAGGGGGAGTTCCTCAGCAGCGCCCGGGAGGAGGGCAGAGTTCATGAGGTGGATAGATGTGGTGGTGGCAGCAGATGGAACTTTCTCATCTGATGGTTTATGTTTTGTTATCACTCAGGTCTCAGAGCAGCTGCCACCGATCAAAGAGCCTTCCTTGACCACTCAATCTAAGTACCTCCTTCACAGGGTCCTATACAACCCTATTTTACTATCTTTATAGCACCAATGGCTCTTAAAAAAAAAATTGTTGTATTATTTATTTACTTGATTGTGTCTACATTTCCCAACATAGAGCATAGACCTTACTTCTCCTCTCTACTGCTGGGTCGTTAATCCCCGTAACTGTAAAGCACGGAATACGAATACACAATTGTGAAATGAATGAGTCAATGAACTCTTCAGAAACAAGCATTTCCAAGAATCCAAATGCTTTCAAATGTGATATTACCCGTCTCAAGTATTTTCCTAGAGTTACTCCTACAGGTAGCAAGGTCTGTGGATGGTTGTGCCTGTGCCACTCGTTCTACTGAAAATGCACGCCTCTGAGGCTTTTGTGACAGTGCCTTAGATCACTCTCTGGCATGTTGCAGGCTGCAGACTAAGAGCATCACAAGACAAGAGAGAGTGTCTCTAACAAGAAATCAGGCCAGTCTTGCTGAGGCACTGCCCTTGGCGTACACAGGAGGGTACAGAGAAGGAAAAGATCGATCCAAAAAATAGAGAAAAGCCCTGGAACTGAAAAGCATTAAGTAAGAGAAAATTATCCTTGAATGTTTGTCTAGCACTTGATATTTGCTTCCCATCGTTTTTATTAGTACTCCACCAAGGCACTCCAGAGGTCAGTTAATGTTTTGGACTCATTTTTACAGAGCCATAAACTGAAATGCTGAGAGATTAGGTGCTCCACACAAAGGAATTTATCTGCAGCTGCAGAAAAGGCTACCTGCTTTTCCCAGCCCGCCTAAGCCTACCACCCCTCTAAGAGTCACGGACTGAGAGAGTCAATGGTTGGATGGTTGCTAACAGCAGTAGTTGACCACTACGTATTTTTTGTAATCTCTGATACTGATTTTACTTCTCTGGACTGACTTGTGTTAACCTGAATTGAGAATATTTATGCAGAAGAAATAGTTGCATCCATGAATACCAAGTTCAAATCCTGATAGGGGTGTTTATGCCTTGGTTGAATTATGCCCAAAAGCAATTAGACATTACCTAGTGGCTCAGAGTTTAACCTGCCATTTATGCCAGTTCGACAGAGGGAAGCCATGAAATTATCTATGGCTAGGCACCTTGGAAAATTTCCCAGGCTATCTTTCAAAGGTTAACTGAGATTGCTGGTCACCCTTGCCAAAAAGAAAGAAAAGAGGGAGAGAAAGGCAGAAACTGAGACATGGGGATACAGATATCCAGGTGGGGGGGAGGGAGAGGGAAGTTCAGTAGAACACCAGAGGGGTTTGATAAAAGAAAAAAAACACTAGATGCAATCTAAGAGTTTGTCATTTTCCTTTAGTTTTTTGTTGTTGTTCTGTTTTAATGTTTAGTAGTAAAAGAGGCTTTGTTTTAAAAAGTTGATCATTCTTCTTCCAAAATTGTGTTCCCAAATGAGAAACAACATTCCACTCTCCTCTAAGCCTCCAATAAAGGAGAATTTCACACCCCAGTTCCAAATCACATATTAGAATAATAATATCCTGCCCGAGGTGAAGAATGACTTCCATCACCTGCCTCCATGCTCGCCACACAAAGACTTTTGCAATGAATAGAGTATAAAGAGATACTGTTTGATTGTATCCGCCCTGCCCCCCCCCCCCGAGGTAAACGTTAGTTAGCTAAGGGGGAAAATAGAAGATCAATTTACAAAACTCACAAATATGTGAGAATAATCCAGGTTAGTTCATTCTTCTGTACTTTCTTCCTCCCTCCCTTCCTTCTTTCCGTTCCTTTTTTATTAATCTTAATGGTATTTGCTGCCAATCTTAGAGTTTCTACAACAATCAGATTGTGCCTGGCTGTTAATAAGTGTCATCCTTAATGTGATACACAGAAGAATGTGGTCCCCGTCAATGTAATGGTATCTTTCCAGATTTGGTCCCTTCTGTTGCTCTGTCTTAACTGCTTTCCCTTGACCATGAAACCTGCTTCACTTCTGGGATTCTATCCTAAGATATCATCCAAAGTTTAGGGAAAAAAAGTTGTGGACAAAGACCTATATCCATTAAGCACAAAATTTTCAAATGATGATAATAAGAGAAATCTTCCAAATTAAAGGCATTAAGTAAATTCTAATTTATTTTGTTTGAAATAATATAAAGATATTTAAATTTAATTACAAAGAATGGTCAGTACATGTAGGAATGCTTTGAATATTCAATGTTACATGAAAGGAATAGGAAGCAAAATGGCATAGCTATATGGTTATAATTATATAGAAAGTAAAAATGAGTAGAGGGTAAAAAAAATACAGAATGTGGAAATACAACTCAATGTTAAGAGATTAGTTTTCTTTTATTTTTCTATATTCCAGATTTCCTATAAATTTAAAATAAGTTGTAATTTAATTTTCTTAGCTTAAATGAGACGTGTAATGTAAAAGGACCCCTGTTTACTGCAATTGTTCCTTTTTCTTTTTAAATATTTCTTGCATCTTGGAATAGATGTTTGTGGGCAAAAGATATTTTTGGATTAGGCCAAGTTTCTGTTCTCTGAGCCAGTTGATAAGGGCAGGGATTTAGAAGGAGAAAAAGTTATATAATCAGAATTTTATTAAAACTGTCTGGGATTTGTAGGCCATCTCTTTGAAACTTCACATTTTATAATGAAGAAACCAGGAAGGAAAAAGCTAGAAAAATATAACCAGCAGATCCACGTGGGTGGATCCAATCCACGTGTTGTAAGTTTAATGAAATTTTTGTAGTCATAATTATGTCAGAGGGCTCTGAAGATAGCTAGCAGTAGATGTAGGTAGTAGAACACTGCTGTCTTTCTGACTCAGTCTCCCTGGCCCTACTCTTTTCTAGTGACTTCCTGCTCTTTGCATCAAAATAGCCTGTTTCTCTGCCCAGTCTGCAGGGCAACATTTACAAATCCTAGAGATAGTGCCGAAGACGTTTATTAGCACTGCCTAAGTTCTAGGATCGGTGTGTGTCCTCAGTGGTGCGGCAGCCCCTCCGAGCTGAGGCCCCCAGCACCCCAGCTCCTGGGCGCGGGCACTGCTGACGGCCCAGCCCGAGCTCTTTCTGTGAGTCACCTATGGCCGCAGCTGCCTCACTCAAGCTGCTTCCCCCCTGGGGTTGGCCATCTGTACCCAGTGCCTAGTCAGTAGGGATATAAAGACCCAATCCTCTTGCCTTGACTTGGGACAACTCTGAAGGCCATGCCAGCTCCACGGCCCCGAATGGCATCAGCTGGGGCTGGGCTGCAAGTGCACTGCCCGTCAGCTCCTCCCTGAACCCCCCCTTGCTTCCCCCACTCCCCCGTAAACCTCCGACAGACAAACCTCCATCTCAGAGTCTGTTTTCCAGGGAACCCATCCTAAGATAATGTAACTGTATCGTCACATAAGAAGTCTATGACAAAACCTTTGGTTCATTTTGGCTGAAATTGTATTGTTTTCAACTTCTTATTGATGATAGAACAAAAACAAGAGCTTGGTTTCAGAGGTATAGACCCTCTCTTTCCAGCAACAAAATTAGGTAGAGGGTTGAAAACTGTCTATTGAATCTGAGGACTTCAGACAACTTACCTTTGCTTAAATACGCCTCCTCTTAATAACAAGAAGCCTTTACACTGGTTACTTTTCTTCTTTACTTCTGCTTTCTCTGTAGAAGAAGCACATATGATAGAAAATTAATCAGTGAGTCAACTTTATCTTTGCTGGGAGTCGTTAGAAATGCAGAATCACAGACCCCACCCAGATCTGTTGACCCAGAATCCGCATTTGACCAAGATTCTTAGATGACACGTATGCACACTGAAGTTTGACAAGCACTGAACTGCACCGCTGTTGCTCAGTCGGGCTGCGTACTGAGACTGGCACTGTCAGAGGGAAAACAGATGTTAGAGTCAGAAGCAGTCGGTATGGGTCCCAGCTCTGCTTCCGTGTTGCTGAGCATCTTGGGCAAGTAAGTCTTCATTTCCTGGGCATCTCCTTGCTCACTCTGAAAAGTCCTTGTAACAATATGTACCTTAGAGGATCTGGATGAGATTTATACTTGCTTTTATTCAAATAACTTTTACTGAGCCTCTGTAATGCCAGGCACTATTTTTAAAGGCTTGAACATCACAAAGAACAAGACAGATTCAGGTCCTGCCTGAGACATTCCACAAACATGCACAGAGCATGAACCATGTACGGTGGTGAAAAACATAGACCCTTTTGGAGCCAACAGTTGAAGACCAAACACTGAATAAGTTACTACAAAAAAAAAAAATTGTCAGTATTATAAAGGAGAATTGTAACTGCATTGGGAGCTTATATTAAAGGGAAGTTAATCTAGGTTAGAGAAGGGGGTTCTCAAAATCTCTCCACTTTCATTCTGCTTTCTGGTTAATGAGGATGGACAGATAAATATAAAATTCCAGCACCCTGGTAGGGTGATGTCAACAGTGACGTGTGGGTAGCTAACTCAGACCTGATGGGGAAGGGGGCCGGGATGAGGCTGGGATGTGTGGGACGAAGGGAAGTTCTCCCAGAAGAAATGTTACTTGTGAGACTTACAAAGCAAGTAGGATTGATTCGACAAACGTGGAGCTTAGAGTGTCATGTTCAAACACACAGAAGAACGTGAACTAATTTAGGGTTTTAAAAAACAAAAGTGACACAATTAACAACGCAGTTTTGAAGAATTTCTTTGCATTATTGAGACAGATTAGCTCAGTAGTGCATCCCATAAATGCCCCCTTCCTGCTCTCCTAGGTCGCCAACTTTCTCCTGTTGAAACTTCTTTTGAATTTATCTCTGTGCTACTCTGGGCCAGACACTCATTTGGGTGTTTTCCTGTATATTATTTGATTAAGCCTGTCTTTCTAGTCTAATGCTTTGACACCTGAAGAGACTGCCCCTTCTAGGGCCAGCCAATTCCTAGGAGTCATAAACAATTCACATACCACATGCCAGTCAAGCAATTCAGACCCCCCGCCCTAACCACCGCCTTTATCAGGCTCTCTCCCGCACCAGTCTGCTACCCCACTGCCCCAGCCACCTCAGGACCAGTGCAACTAAAGACGGTTCCTACACTCCAGAGCCTGCTTCCTCTGCCTTGCCCACTGCTTCCCACTGAAACAACAACAAAGACTCTTGCCCATATTTCCCCCTCACTCCCTCTGCTGCCTGACCCACCCTGGTGCTTCCCCGTGTGGCCCTGCATGGTGTGGCACCCCCTTCTCCTCTTGGGAACTGAGAGTAATGAACTATCTTTTCAATGGCAGTCATCTCCTGATCTGTTGGCCCCACCATATATGAATAAAAGTAGAGCCCACATTTTAAAAGTTACCTCATTTAGCTTTTAGAACACTCCCATGGGATGTTTCCCCATTTTTTTGAGATGACAAAGCTGAAACTCATCTATCTCAGAGCCTTCTGCTTTGTTTAAGCCAATATATTGTAGGGAAAAAGTGTACTATTTCTAGTAAAGTAGAATGGCCAGATTCAAATCCCACCCAGTATGAGTCTGGCAGTAATAAACAACCACAAGAATCTCAGTTGCTCTACACATAAAATTTATTATCTGTTCCCACAAACACTCTGCAAGTCTAGATACTCTCCCAGGCAACTCACTTCCCAGCAGTGAGTCACCGAGCCTTCCAGTTTCTATTTTTGTGGCTCTACCATCTCAATACATGGCTTCCAGAGTCCCCAAGACAGGCAAGGAGAGAGTGGAAATAACTCACAACTGATCATGAGTATCAGTAAGCAGTCTGGAGGTGACACGCGCCACAGCCTTCTACAGACCATTGACCAGACTCATCACATAACCCAGCTACAAGGAAGACAGTGAAAGGCAGTGGAACGACTGAGTCCTTGGTGAGTCTTACTGCCTGTGACACACACTTCCACCACTTTTGAGCTTTATACTTTGGGCAATATCCTCACCTTCCATCTGCATGTTATAGTGTCCCAAGGGCAGAGGTCAATAGCTACTGTGTTGGAAAAGTCAATTGTGAACCATTCCTTCCATTTTAGACACATGGAGACAATCAGAGCTTAATATGCCATTCCCTTTATAGCCACTTGGAGCTCCAATATATTTTTATTGGTTCAGTAACCTCTTTACTTACTTACACATACACTATAAATTACTAAAATTAGAATCTACTTCATTCTTATTATCACTTTCAACTTTGATTTTTGGCTTCATGTATGCTTTTATTTGGGATTGTTTGAGGTTTTTTTTTTTTATGTATATTCTAGAAACAGAATCATGCACAGAAAACTGTCCCAATATTCAAACAGGTTCAAAGAAAACTGGAATCTTTTTCAGGACGCCACAGAAATTAAATCAATCTATTACTCCTCTTTTTAACTACATTATTTCTCTATTAGCTGCTTCTTCCTATTCCATTATGAGTGTCTCTCTGTATGTTTTAAGAGCCTCCAAACAGATCATTTATTGGTTCTGTTAATCATTTTCCAAATGTAGCACCTCTTCGGGACCAAATTCTCATACAGAAGCCTTTCACAGAATAAGACTCAGTCAATACATGATTGCTTTGGTCAGGCATATGGTCCTAATACCATCCTCCACAGCCAGAGTTCTGAAAGTCATATGATACCACGCACGCTATAACCCACCTCTGGAAGCTTAGCTCAGAACATAGCTTTGGGTGAGGCAAAATCACACAGTTTCATGGATTCCTCTCCAAAACAGCCTTGTGAGCTTTTTTTTTTTTTTTTTTAATGACTAGAGCTACATTCATCTTTTTCAGTTTACTGTTGGCTTAGAATTCGAGAGGATAGGAAAATATTAAACCACAGGTTTAGCCACCCATGGCATAGCTAACAGATGGGTTCTTCAAGACAAAGAAAAATATGTGAAAAGCACATCTTCTAGTCATTTTATCTCTATCACACATAGATTTTTTTTCTACAACCATCTAAGACTTTCACTGACTGCTGTAATATTGAATTTTGTTTACTTTCATTTTGAATTATTATAGAAATGGTACTGTTACCATGACAAAAACACAAACTGAGCTATTCTCTTAAACATATGGGTCACCGGTGAGCACAACAGAAAACGATGATAATTGTAAATTTAAGCAAGGAGAAAAAAACAGATCAATTTTGAGCAAAGGGCAAGACTAATCTATAAGTCACCTTTATACTATGAGCCACTAACTATGTCAAATACTAAAGGATGTTTTTAAAGGGTAAAAAAAATAATTAAAACAAGGACTAAAATTTATCTCATAGATTCAGTTTTTCATAAACTTAAGAAAGACACGTTAACAAAGGAAGCCTATCAGTTAATTGGTAAACGTATTTACCTAGGATCCTGCATTGCAGTGTCAGTCGTGACTAGGGGAGAGGACACTGGAAACAATTTGTGTCCACCACGAGGAAGCAGGTCAGTCTTATGTGGATGCACAGTCTGGGGTATCATGTTGCCCCTAGAAACCACACATGAGATTTGGTCACAGCAATATGGGTGGATCAAAAAAAAAAGTGAAAAAAGGAAAACAAAATGAGGTAGAAATCATCTGATAATATTCACATAAGTTAAAAGTATGTAGAAACACAATATAAAACAAAAAGATGCATGTTATGTCAAAATTGTTGCTTATAGTAGTAGAACTAATACTTTTTAACAGAATATCCAAAGGGCATAAGAAAATTTGCTGAGTCCCATTCAGACTTTGCTGTGTGCCACTTTCAATGGCCCAGAACCTGAGGGGATAAGATTTCCAAACCAAGGCTCTGGAACCCTTCCATTCTGACAGCCTCTGCTCTGAGGGAGATGGTGGGGTAGAGATAAAAGAGAATAAAGCTGAAACAAACAAGTAAGAGAGTCTGCACATCAGACAGAAGCTAATTTGTCTGCCAGGAACTAAGGAGTGTGATTAAATAAGCATCTGAGATGCAAAAGAGACACAGAGAGAGAGAGAGTTAAACAGACAGAGAGAGAGCACTCTCTGGTCACGATGACATGTTTAACTAGACTGTATATTCTTAGTTTATGTAAGGTTTTTTGTTTTGTTTTGTCCATAATAAGATCCCATCTGACCATCAGCAGGTTCAAAAGGATATAAACTCAAAACACTTAGGAAAGCTCACAGTTAAGACTCAAGCCTTAGTAGCCATTCAATTAGTTGTTCAACCCTCGGCACAAATCAACTGAAAAGCAATAGACTCAAAACTACACAGAGACGTGGATTAATCGTCTACCATACATCCATCACTTGGTTAGGTCTGGGATTCTGTGAGCCACAAATATTATGTTCCAACAAGTAGGATGTGACAAGCAGACAGGAAAATAAAAGGCAGTCAGTGTACTGAGTATTACAGGTGGTCAGAAGTCAGGTCCCAAACCTTCACACAGTTGAAAATGATTAGACAGTCTTCCCACTGATAAAGTTCCAGGGCACCCGATGCCGGTGAGTCTAGCAAAAGCAACTTTTCTACAATAGCTAAGGGAAAGTTCGAAGGACCTAAATCACAGAAAATAGCCAAGACTGATTTGGAAGCTTCCAATCGCATCTAACAAAGCAGTCTTTTTTTTTTTTTTTTCTGGGGATTGTGGCCAGGTGAGGGATTGGCTTCTGAGGGGAGTCTCTACTTGACATGATTTATCGGGAGGCCCACAAACTCGCTGACACGATTCCATGTAATGGCACACTGGACAAGTTATATCGCTTTCCAAAGGAGATGCACACAGGATGGGAAATGGAAACTGAGATTTTACGATTTATGATTTAGGAAGCAAATCACAGCCTTCCTGCAGTCACGTGTCCAACATTTAACCTCTACATTATTCCAGCCAGAGAAATGAACATTCTCATTCCTGTAGAATGAGTGACACATGGTTCAATGTTCCTCTCCCCTCCTGAGAATGGGCTTCCCCCAGGAGCCCAGTGAAAAGAGGCTTGTCCGGTCATATCTCTGGAAAGGGCGCATTGACTATGCCAGCTTTGTTGTTTATTACCTTCCTACAGTGAAGCTAGAAAAATTATGAGAAAAAAAAATGCAGAAGAGAAACAAAGACTAGATGTCAGTATAGTCTCATAGAACCAGTTCTGCTTGGGCGACATTCTTTCCTCTCCTAAAGCCGGGGTGACACTCACCAGATGGAACAGCCAACGTGTCACAGGCACAGAGCAGTCAAAATGCGTACAAGTCAACGTGGTCAGCTCAGCTGAGGTGGCCCCGACGCCAGAGGCCATGTTTCTACTCGGTTATCGGGGTAAGTTCAAAGAGCTAGTATTGTCTTCCAGAATCAGCTCCAAAATTCCCTGAAGGTCTCCGTCGTCGCTCCTGTAATTCCACAGTTACTCGCCCGCTCACTTGCTGTCGACACGTACAAAGGTGGAGCAGTCCCTCAAAATGTCACCCTGCCTTCATTTCCATTGACGCCAGAAGCAAAAATT
This sequence comes from Camelus ferus, assembly GCF_009834535.1. NCBI lineage: Eukaryota > Metazoa > Chordata > Mammalia > Artiodactyla > Camelidae > Camelus > Camelus ferus. The sequence goes on along the minus strand of NC_045708.1, from coordinate 61,325,860 downwards.
AGATCTTCCTGTTTCGGGGTAACTTAGACTCTTCTTTGTTAGGCTTAATCTCTTTTGGAGAGTCAAATTCCAGGTTTTCCCCAACAGCCTTCTCCGATCCCTGAGGGGCTTATGAATTGGCCAATCAGTTAGAGAAAGGACATCTGGCTCTTGCTTGGTGTCTGAGCACCAACCAGCCTCCATCACCGCACTGAAGTGTGAGATGCACGGATCCGTGGTCTGACTCTTCAGCACGGAGGTAGGCGCTTTTAAGTAGCTCCGTCTTCTCTGCCTATATCATCAAGCTTCCTCCTCAGCACGAACATGCACAGCATTCTGAGACTCTGAGATCTGGCCACATCCATATATGACCCCTGCTTTGGGCTCTCCAATCCGTAATTTCCAATTGTGGCAGGCTCTGGTAGCTGTGCTGTTTTCCAGCTCTCAAATACCATCCCCTGCTCCAATTTTAAGACTTTTAGGAACTTTCCTAGGTCTCCTAGGAGACTTGAGGATGGGCTAGCTCAGGTTTCATCATCCAATACACACAACACTGAAATTTCTGCTCTGCTAAGGATGCCCCCTTTGAGGAAGTCATCTCCATGAAATGATCTAAGCAAGATGTGAGGACCAAGCTCACTCTAATCAATGATTTCCAGAATCATCTGGGGTCCCTGTCCCACCCAGGCCCAGGAACCAGCCCCAGTTCAGGGCTCAGTAATCTTGCTATTCTCTCACTCCTTCTCCCCAGACCGAGCCCCCCCCCCCCCAGTTTTCTTCTTTACGGTGTATTCGAAAATTATCCTTGCGTTACACTCTGCATATTCTGTATTCTGTGGCTTATAGTAAATCTTTCTTCCTTCAGTCCTCTAACTTCTTAATATTTTAAGGGAATAGTTAATATTTAAAGCAAAGCTTCTGATTTCTCTTTCAACATACCTAGGTATTGCAAATGAATGCCTTGGCTTTTCAGAATTATTGTCTCTGAAATTAGCTTCAAGAGCATGTTTTGGAATTCAAAAACTGAACACTTGTCTCCTTTGTTCTTGGCTGGGTTCTGCCCTCCCCCTGAAGCCATGGATGTTGTGACTCAGTGGGAGAGACTATGGAGCCAAGGAGCTAATGAGAATTAAAAATACAAACGAGAGTGGAGGATATAGCTCACTGGTAGAATGGGTGCTTAGCATGCATGAAGTCCTGGGTTCAATCCCCAGTACCTCCACTAAATACATACATATATATATACATACATACACGTAATTACCTCCCCTCCCCCCAAAAAAGAAAACAAACAAAAAATACAGAAAAGAAAGTTTCAAAAGCATACCTTCTTTACCCCAAATTTTTAAAAAAGAGATTAATTCCCAAAAATTGGGTTACAAAATAGCATTGAACACATTTGTTCTATATCTTCGCTATCCAGGGGCCTAGAGTATGACACAGGCATATAAAAGCAGAATTTTTCACAAAGAGATGAAATTGAATCATCACCCTGATTCACAGAGGTGAGTGAACATTCCAACTTCAGCAAAAAGGAGGTTTTGCCACTGTCTGCAGCAGCAAGGTTGTTCTAGAGGTGAGGGGAAGGACCATGAGAGAGGTGAACATAAGTGACAGAAGCCATGGATTAAAAAAAAAAACAACTTTATATGACTGTCCATGAGCTGATCATCTAAAATTATCTACTTAGAGTTTCCCATGTTAACCTTAGATGTTAAGAACCATTATTCTAGGGGGAGGGTACAGCTCAAGTGGTAGAGCATGTGCTTAGCATGCATGAGGTCCTGAGTTCAATCCCCAGTACCTCCTCTAAGAATAAATAAATAAGCTGAATTACCTTCCCCTACCAAAAAAAAAAAAAAAAAAACCATTGTTCTAGCAATCTACAATAAACTAAGTGACTTTCTGACCGTTACCTTATTTGATTCCCTCTGTGAAACAGAGTTACAGTAACCCAATGTCCACTTGAAGAACCTGAGGCTCACTGACGTCCTTAGAGCCGGGTAACGGTACTAACAGGAAGCAAGTTCAGACCTCCGCACTCCACGTCAGAAGGGCTGTTTCCTTTCTTCACCCTCATAGCCATTGCTCATTAATTCTCTTATTTTCTTAAAATCACCCTAAATTTTATCCCATGGCTTATCTTCTAATTATTGGTTTATGATGTTTGTTCTTCCTAAATGTTGATAGACTGCAGTCATCACTAATCAACGCGGGCTCCTCCCAGCACTGTGTCTGACCTGCCTTGCTTAACCTGAATATCAAGTCATCTCATCTTGATGTTTGATTTGTCTTCTGAAGTCACCTCTAATTTTGAGGAAGTTTGTACTCTTTATGAGATGATTCATAGGGTCTGCCTATTCATTTACTGTTGTTTATTCCTTAAAGAATGTATTTTCCTTTGTCACTTTCCAGCTCCCACTCATGGTATCTAATGTCTCAAGCCTTTCACTGCCAAGTCATTCCATCTGGGATTCTCCTTTCAAGGTATGCTCTGTGCATGGGTCAGATGTTACTACCCATCCTCTTAGCAAAATGCAGTATCAGCCATTTTGACTTAGCCTATTAAAACTAACAAATCTACAACAATTAGCTTCTGCTGCATAAGACCCCCAAAATGTAATGATATAAAGCAACAACCATTTATTTAGCTTAAAATTCTACATAATTTGGGCAGTTCTGCTCTTTGCTGGGTTCAGTCAATGCATCTGTGATCAGCTGAGAACCAGTTGGTCTAGGATGACCTCAGCTAGAATGCCTGTCCAGTGTTGTTCATAAAGCATACAAGAGTTTCAAGAGAGCAGAGGAAAAATAAAGGCTTGACACTAGCACACCATCACTTCTGTCATATTCCATTGGCCAAAGCAAACTCTAAGGCCAGCCAAGATTCAAGCATTGGGCAAAGAGACTCCATCTCTTGATGGGAGATGCTGCAAAGTCACATTGCAGAGAAGAAGAGGTGATTCTTCCATCAACCTGTCAAAGTATCTATAACTAAAATTGGTCAAACAAGAAATTTTACTATTTGGCTATATGACCTACTCTGTTTTGCTCCCATATATGAATATACATTTAATCATTTCCCAACCAGTATATTTACTTGGTAAAAGGAAACAATTATTTAAATATAATGAGTTTAATTCCATTAACTTTGCCAAATATTACTCAGGCCTCTAGTGCTAGACACTGAGTTAGTCATGGAAATATATAGGCAAATGAGAAAATCACTGCCATTAAGAAGCTTTTAGTCTAGAGGAGGAAACAAATAAGCAAATATATGCAATGTTAGATGCAGAGGACACTACGGGGTTACAAGGAAAGGATACACGACTCAGAGAAAGCTGTGGAATGTCAGGTATCAGGGAAAACCAGAAGGATGAGAAATGATGCATTCTGTATGTGTGGACAGAAAACACGGAATCCATAGCTCACAGCCTTGTCAGAAGGTCGAGAAATTACTTCACTGACAGACTTGGGTTACCATGAAAGGATGATTGATACCAGGGACTTTCTTTCAATTAGACAGCATTAAACTGGTTCAGCCTACCAGGCCCCAACCACTACCTGTCATGTAAAGATCCCAAGTGAACCTTGGTTGCTGTTCTCTGTTTAAAAATCAGAAAATCGACACTGCTTGTTTTCTGTCTCCCCAGCACTCCTCACAGCTCAGTGTATGTTTAACACCTGCTCCTCTATTTTTTGGCGTGGAGGCTCCTGGGCTAGTTCACCCACAGTACTGAGATGTGACTTCCACTTCAGTTGCTTTGAGCAGTTCAGTATTCATCCTATTTTTGAAGTCCAAGACCAGTCATACATTGATCCACACAACAATGATTTATCACGGACTGGCTCTGGCCAGTCCTATATAACAGTATATAAGGTAATTATATATAACTCCTATATAACAGTAAACAAGGTAATTACAGACTCTACCCTCATGACTCTCACAATCTGTAAGGAGAGACTGATATGAAAGCAGGAATTACACAAGTGGTTTTCAATTATGTTTATATGTCCTATAAAGAAAAATGGAAGGTAGTATGAGAACAAAAGAAGAAACATTCTAATTAGTCATCTGACAGATGAGCAGAAGTTTACCTCAAAAGGGAACTGGAAGGATCCAAGAGGAGTGTCCTAAGCTGAAGACACAGCGCGTGCCAGCGCTGGGTGTGAGGGAGCTGGCGATGTGCAGGAGCAGAAAGGCGGTCAGTGCAGCTGGAGCCTAGCAAGTCAGGAGAAGAATCAGAGCGATGGTGTTGGAAGGACAGAATTTACAGCTAGTCTACAAAAGCACATGCACCACTCTGCTTAAAGATACTTTTCATCAAAACAGTGCCAAACTTAGGATGTACGTGACTTCAAAATTAACTCAAACTTTGTAATTTTCTATTCCATTTGCAATTTATCATGCAGAGTATCTTCATTTCTCAACCCACAAGTTCACCTTCAATTTTAACCACTTCCAATTTCTTGAATATTTCCTTAAAATAAGGTTGGGCTAACTTTGATACAACCAGTGAGGAACTAAGTAGAATTTCTAGGATATAAAATGTTTTATAGGATTCTAGGAGTTGAAACCAACTCCCTGGGCATAGAATAAAGGGTGGCAGAGGAAGCGAGCTAGAAACTGGTTCACTCCGTCTTCTCTCTCTTTGAGGATGTTCAAGCTGAAAGTTATGCCCTACCTCATTATCCCTAGAATCTAAGGAGGTTAGGCTAACCCCAGGGCATTCTCCATTCGTCTTTTCTGTGTTACTCTCCAAAGCCTTTCTTTATCTCTAATATTCTGTTTTAAATTCTTTTGAAATTAGAACTTGGAGCAAATGTGCTTCATATGCAAATATTTGGCTGTTTCTGTGTGTAAAATGTAGTTAAAAATCAAAGCTATAAAAACTAAAATGGAAAATCTTAAAAACCCAAACTCCGCACACATTGGCCCAGAGTGTGTATGTGGTTGTGTGCTCGGGGATAGCAAGGAGCTGCCGGCAGAAAGCAAATTGGGAAGAGAGATTAAACCTCTTCTTACATCTCAGAGGCTCCCACATTGCGATTCCCGCCCCCTTCCCCAATACTCTTATCTAGGCGAAGAATTACTGTGCAGCCATTGTTATTTCCCCCCATCTCGTCCGTGCTGCCCCTTCCCCAAACCAGCAGGGTAATCACCCTATTGTAGACTCATGCAAATTGTGGGAGTCCCTCCCATGACACACACCTAATCCTTCACTTAATTCAGCATCATTTATCTTTCGCTTACTCGGCATCCATATTGTTCAGTTCACCTGAGTTTAAAGAAAACCTGTGCAAACGTCGAGGTCGAACATTTCTGGATCACTTCCCTTTCCCCGGAGGTCACTTTATCTGGGCATGTGATGCCTTTTACTGTCAATTTGCAGAGTTGAAAACGTAATGTCAAATTAAAACACTCCGCATTTTAGGAACTCAGCTCCTACTCTAGGTTCTGTTATTTTAAAACTTAGGCTAAAATGTTCCCGGAGGTGACTGAGTTTCCTCTTGTCCCTGGGGAAGCCGCTGTGAATGACTTTCCACAATGAGTTTTCTGAGCATCACCAAGTTCACTTTTCACAACCTAAGTGTTGTACGGGTAAATGCTTGCCACGGGCATTCAAATTGAAGGAGTGAATGAAAATTCTAAGTGGAAAGTTTTTAAATGAATAAAGAAACAGGGAAGGCTTCACTTAAAAAGGTAATAATGTGGAAACAAAGCTTAGAGTTCCAATCTCACCATAAGCAGTGGGACCCTAATCAAGCTACTCTGGTTTCCCGTTCAAACACAGGGACGTCACGACATTATTTCGGAGATGAAATGAGTTAACACGTGTAATTCATTTCTTGCCTATAGCTCTCCTGATGTCTAACTAGCCTGCATGATAAGACAGGGAGTAACTCATGTTCTGTTTTGTTCTTTTTTTAATGAACTAATGAAGATTCACTGATTTATGCAGTCAATTATAAAGTGTGGGCAACAGCCAAATAGGCAAGTTACTTGAAGGGAAAACGCAAAAAGTCCTCAGGTCACTGAAGCAGCAATTAGCAAGTACTGTCGGGAGAGAAGGAGGGGATGGGGGGAAAGGAGGAGGAAAAAGGCCTGATGAGGCAAATTGCCTTTAATTATCCTTAAACATTTTCTCGTCTTCTTTTGATGCCATAAGACCCCCTGCAGTTGCAAAATAAAATCAGCCTGAGTCTTGTTTTGCTCTTTTAAATCGGAGCATAATAGCCACTGTGGAAACATGTTCTTAATCAAAGGTATTAAACTTCTGGCTGCTCTCCTTCCTTCGTTTCAAATTGCCTGGGTTCATTATTATCACGGGGAAGAGAAGTCTAGTCACCATGTAGCTCCCTTCTTGGTAAATTAAAATATTAATTACAAAATACGTTATTTTTATCTTATATCTTAAGCTATTAGTTACTGCAGCTGGGATAAAAGGGGGGGCAGGGGGAGGGGAGTACTTTGTGCTGAAGTAATTTTCCTAACAACGCATTCATAGTGAATTCTAGTTCCTGTAAATCAAATCAGGACATGAAATGCTGCATTTTGAGAGCCATCTGAATAAATTAGATAGCGAGTTCATTTACTTTTTGTCTCAGAGATAAGTGTGCAATTACGGTTGCCCTGTCCACGCGCTCAGGACACGCGGCTGTTCAGACAAGGCGCTTTGCTGCAGCCAGTGCCAGGCGGAGCCGGGGAGGAAAGAAAGAATGTTTCCTTTTCATTTCCGCCACACAATGCCCTAATCGATCTTATGCCCGTAGACACAAATGCTCAATCTCTGGGAAAGAGGCAAATAAAGCTACAGAATAGACATTAGAGCCAACTAAAACTCTCATTGTCTGCTTCTTCAAAGGCTCAAATTACCAGCAAGGTATTGAGGTGACAGTAGAAAGTCTTAATACTGTCCAGTGGCCAGCAAACCCACTAAGTATATGCAGATTACCTGGCCCTGTGGTGCCTGAAGTCATCACAAAATAAACCAAAGCTGGGGTATCTTTTACAGTCAAGGGTTAAATACAGTAATCATGCACTTGGGGGGTTTATTTGGAAAGGGTCTAAAAGCCACCATCCCCTTGCAAAATATTTCCTCCTTTCTCTACCACCTGCATGGTACCTGAAATTAGATACTTTTCCCCCTTACGTTTGGGAGGATATTCAGTTTAAGAGGTCACTATTTAATTTCAGAAACAGCTAGAGAGATAAAACTTTACAGCCAACACCATTTATTAAGTGCCCACTACGTACTAAGTACTTTACATATATTATTTTCTTGAATCATTACTTTAATCTTATGATATAGACATTTTTTATAGCACCATGTTACTCAAATGAAAACCGAGTCTTAGAAAGATGAAGTAACTTGAACAATCAGTGAGGGGTACAGGGAAGATCTCAATCCAGGCATCTGACTGCAAAGCCCTGGCTCTTAACTGTATCCGTCAGCTTCTATCTGATAGTATGTGTTGGGGCACAAGGGACAGAGTGCCGGGACACTGAAAAACAGAAGAGGGTACAAAACAAGGAGGTGAAGGGGCATCAGAGAGAAAGCAGAATCAACCCTAGATATGCTGATTCTCGGAGGGAGAACCCCAGACTGCTAGCCAGAAGTGTTAGTGCTTGGCCTCTCACCCCTCCCGCTAAACTTCATCCAAGCTAGCCATCTTTTCAGGCCTTTGTACATATATCTCACAGAATTGCACAAAACTCACAGTCCCTGCGGATGAGCAAAGCAGTTGTAATTTTCCCACTTGTACTTTTCTGTGTCTTTGGTGAATTTCAGTCCTACGTCCCCTGCTCTCTGCAAGATGCAGGCTCACTGGTTTCAACACATCAAAGACACTGGGAGGCAGGGGAGTAAGAGTAGTGGGGCAGGGCTTGGTTCTTTTGCCCAGCTGTGTCCCTTAGGGCAAGTTACTGAACCCTGCGTGCTGCCTCAGATTCCTTATCTGAAAAATGGGGTTCTTAACAGTGCTTTGCCATAAATAGCAGTTAGAAAACATTGAATAGATGTTAGCTACTGCTTGTAGTAATATGCCACCACTTGATTTAACGGGGTAGGATAGCATTCCTAAAGGTGTCCTGTAAAAGAATTCCTGAGCCAAAGAAGTTTGGAAAACTGATTTGATGACTTGCTCTTGCTAACGCACAACACAACTTAGCATGTAGAAGAATCCTCCAAATTGCAGTCCAGAAGCCCACATGTTCATTCCATGAAGCACCCCTGAGGGATCAGTGTTCCAAAGAATTCCTACATGGACTAGGATAAAGTGATGTGAACACTACTGCATGCAACTGTACCTGCCACAGATTCATACATCATCACCAAGACCTCTTTCTTGGATGCAAAAGTCAGCTGGCCACTCAGGAGAACAGTTTTTGAACAAGTTGCTCCTCTTAAGTCTCAGTGTCTACATACACATTCATGAGTCTGTCTTGTCGAAAGTAGGAATCAGCCTTATTCATCTTTGAATTTCCAACATTTGTCTCAGAGCCCAAAACTTGGTTAGTGCTCATAAGTGGCAGAATGAAGGCTCAGCTCAGAACCAGACAATGCAAACTGGTGGATCCAGTGAAAACTTATCACCAACAAGCTCAGTCCCACAAATTTTTACTCAGTCTTCTGGAAGCAGACACTGAAATGGCATTAGGAGTGCCAGAGGCTAACCCGGAGGTATTGCCTATGAAAGATAAAGGCGGGGGGAGCAGGACTGGACACGGAGTGTCTCAGACTGCAATGCATATCTGATACTCAGCCAACCTACTGGGGAGCTCCGAGGGAAACACTGTCCTGCAAACAGCAGAAATGGCCAAGCCCTAGTCCCCGGTCCCTCCACCCTCAATGTGCTCAGCCACTGGCTGGGGTTGCCCAGAAGAGCTTGGCTTTGGCTCAAATGCAGCCGTGACAGCAGATCCCTAAGTCACTGCACCTGGAGTCTATCAGCTACTTCCTCACAGCTGAAAGGGAAGTTCTTCAAGCGAGACCCAGCCGTGCACCTAGGTCATCGCCACGGTGAGCCTCTCCCAGGTGCTGACTTAGTAGGCTCAGAGACAAACAAGGCTTCACTCTTATACTAGACTATAGAATGCTAGGAAAATAAACCAATTATCAATAATGAATTTAAGAAAACAGTATGTGGACAGTTCTCTAAGGACAGAAAAATCTGCTCTGGGGTGGTTGGTTAATAATGTCTGTCAAAGACAGCAAGTGCACAGACACATGAACTGGCCATCACTGGCCTATCCCATCCCCTCGTCCAGCTCGAGTCTTCCTCACGGTCCAGCTGAAGACTCACATTTTTCATAGTTTTCTTGAATACTTCTGCCCATAAATGTGTCTCCTTTTCTAACCAGCTACAACGTTTATTTCCTCATCATCATTTATCACAGAATGTACATTTTATGTTTTATCCGACAATTGGGTTTCATTCTATTTTATCTAGCCTCAATGACCAAACTATAAATAACTTGCCAGCAGGGACAATGTCTCATATTTTCTTACCCTGCCCTTTTTAAATAGCCCCACACCACTTAGACTGTTGAGAAAATAGTAGCTGGTCAGTGTCTACATTGGATTATATGGACTGATTGAGAAACCTTGCTGAAGAAATCCAAATGTATTAATTTCCTTCACTATTAATGCTCCAAAAGAAAGGAGTGCACGTCATGCTCAGTTGGAATGTGTCTGTGTGTGTGTAGTTATATTGTTCTGTTGCCTACATTTCTATAAAAGAACCCCAGTACCCACTGGCAGCTTGTATGGTGTCTAAGAGGGAAACTAGAGGTTTTAGAAACATTTCTATAACCTCTATCAGCTCCATCCCACTGTCCTCTGAAGGGTCTAACTTCAGTTTTATAATTTAATGTAAATTTCTCCACAGGCACAACTTTAAGCATCCTGGTCACCTGGACCACTTCCAGCAATACGACTATTACCAAACCTCACAAACAGAAATTCTGGGGCTGTTGTTTACCTCTGAAGTTCATGCAGATAATAGAGTGTAGTCCCCAGTTCTATTTTCTCCATCAAAATCCTCCAGGGACTGGTGCAGTGAAGTCTACTTCCCCTAAACTCTTCACTTCTGCTATTTCGGTCCCCATCCAGCCTCTCTCCAAGGATCAACTTTCCAGTTAACTCTCTACAGAAAGAAACAAAATGGATCAAGGGAAAAAAGTTGAGATGCATTTTTTTTTTTTCCCTACAGAGCAGTTTGTCTTCTATTCATCTGGCTTTATTTTCCAGAGGAAGAAAGACATTTGCTTTTAAACTTACTAAAGTTGAACCTACTTACTCAAATGAGTTTACCTTTTTTTAATATTAGCTAAAACCAGCTTGCCAGTTCATAACCTTTACAACATCTAAAGTAAATAAGAGATTTCAGGAAAATCTCTTTAAACTCTATCCCCAAAATTAGTCCTCATCACGTTCCGTATGTTTACATGTTCATAATTGCCATCCTTACTTTAAAGCTCACTTAAAAGAGCGTCTGAAGGTGAACGAATTGCTGGAGGTCACAGTGAATCTGGGGTGAGTCAGGAATAGAAGCCAACTGTTTGGATTAGCTGCCCTGTGCTGTAATCACCTCAACAGCATCCCTTCCCACTCACCCCATTATTAGAGACACTTGTCCCAGAGCCCTGCCCAATTCGTCTTCTATAGAAGGGGCTGCGGACATGCTCAAACCACCCCTCTTGCTTCCCAAATGTGATCCAGACTCATTGCAAAGTCTCCTGACCAAAGCAAAGTACAGCCACTTGGTCATTTCCAGATCAAACAATCTATTTAGTAAATTGAGAGGCTGTTTTCTTATTTAATATAGAACTTCACTGCAAATGCTAAACGTTTTGCAAAATCAAAGGCATGGAATTTTTTTTCCCACTGCGCATCTTGCTGCTCTGAGTTCAGTGAGTGCGCCTTATGTGCTAGCTACCATTTATTTTGGAAAATAAACAAATTAAGTAGGCAACACAGCATACAAAGCCCATCATAGGGGGAAATGTCAAGTTCTCAGAAAGAGTATTTCATCTCAACCTGGGGTAACACAAAGACTGCTCAACAGCTGAGTTCTCAGAGAAGATACTAGCCAGGTGTTAGGGGTTGAATTGTGTCCCCCTAAAAAAAGATATGTTGAAATCCTAACTCCCAGTACTCCAGAAATTGACTTTACTTGGTGATAGTCTTCACAGAGGTAATCAAATTAGAATGAGGTCATTCAGGTGGACCCTTATCCAACATGACTTGTATCCTTATAAATGGGAAATTTTGGACACAGACAGACACAGAGGGAAGATGATGTGAAGACACAGAGAGGGAACACCAGGTGAAGTGATGCATCCATCAACCAAGGACCACCAAAGACTACCAACGAATCTGCCCAAATCTAGGCGGAGGCAAGGAATTTCCCTACAGGTTTCAGAGGGAGTAGGGACCTGCCGACACCTTGATCTTGGACTTCTAGCCTCCAGACTGTGACACAATACATTTCTGCTGTTTTAAGCCACCCAATTTGCAGTACTTTGTTGAAGCAGCCCTACGAAAACTAATACACCAGGACGAATAGAAAACAAAGGCACATTCTAGGCAAAGAAGAGAGAAGGGGGACATGTCTAGAGATAAAAAGTTCCCCCATGGCTGGTCTGAGGTCAGTTGAGGTGAAAACCTGAGAGTGGGGACAGGGGGCTGCGGGGAGCTGGGGAGCAGGGGTCAGAGACCGGCTCTGCATGATGTATTCAATTTGCCCCTCACTGTCAGGGAAACTGTGGAATCTGCAGTGTCTCCACTATGGAGGGAAAAGCTTCTGGATGTTGTATGTTCTGTACGTCTGCTGATAATCTGTAAACCTCTGCATTTCCTCTGCAGTCAGCAGCTTGAAGATTCAAAGCTTCTGCTTCAGCACCACATCAAGACTCAGGAAGCTTTCAAGTTCGTCCAGACACCCAGCTCCTGTTTAAAGAAGACACCGGGACTCTGGAGACAAGCAATGAAATGTCTCAAGGATCCCTCTGAAAATAAATACCCCACAAGTGGACCTTTATTTATGTCCTGCAATATCCTTTCCAGTTCCAGGTTTACTCCAGCCAGAAATAAAAGACACTATGTCAATTTCATCTAAGGGCGGGCAGAACCCACCAGGTGCCACAAGACAAGGGGGGCAAAACCCTGACACTCAGCCCACAAAAGCCCCATTGCCTTCTGCTTTATAAAGAAACATGTGAGGCCATCTCCCTGGACCATGCAAACATGTTCCCTTGGGAGTGGCTAAAATTAGCAGCTTCGATCCTTCTTTGAAATATCCTCACACTAAAGAAGGTATTTTTAGCAGGCTTCCCATCAAGTCCAGCTTAATGCACTTCCTGCCAGACACCTGAATGGAGAAAAGCTCTATGGTCCACCAAACTGGGGGAGTCTTGTGAGCAAGGCAAGGCTTCAAAGTGCCACAGCTCAACAGAACTGAGAAAGGGAACGGACAGAAGACACCCTTCAGAGAGGCGTGCCGGCATTCCAGGGCTTCCTTTTTCCCTTCAACGTGAGTAGATGTCACATTAGTGAGAGGCGCTTCCTTGTGGAAACACAACAGAGAATGTACGCCAGTGAGGGATCAAACACCCATGATGCTTCGATTTACAGTTTGGGGACCACATGTGTTTAGAGAGGAAGTGTCCCATTTCTATTTCTTTATTCAGATTAAACTCCCATTTGAGAGAGCGAAGGCGGGAGGAGAAAGGGCTGGGGGCAGAAAACAGTGTCCCTCCTCCGTCCACACACGTACTGGGTTTGAATTTTGATGGGCTTTAGTTGTAGTTGCTTCTGCTTGCTTTGTTATCTGTGCATTGAAGCTGAAGAAATTTAAATGTGGGTAGAGCGCCAGGTGCAGCACCCAATTGTACAGCATCTTAACAGACGTGGATTTTATTTTAGTATTACAGTAAGTTCTTAGTTGTAATAATCTGATCTCACCTTCCCTCATAGCCCTGGATAGGACTTTCCCGTGAGCCTTTGTCCATAGGTTAGTGAAGAGCTTATCACACTTTATTGTAACTTCGTGTCATATCTCTCCCAAGGCAATAACTGCATCTTAATCATTTTGGATCTCCAGCTGCCAGCACAGAATAGATATACCATTAATTCTTCCCAGATTAATGAATAGTGCACATCTTGGACAACCACAACACGGCCGAGATAAATTTGCCATTTCGGCTAATCACTGCTTGTCCTGACAGTTGTACCAATAGTTCCGCATGTGATTGCTGATAACACAAAGAAGCACAGGGGTGGCCACCCAGAGACTGCGCTCCTGTCCCCCAGTCCCAGGCTTTCCCACCTTGCTCACATGGAACTATTTCTTACATAAGTCTTGCTCACGTGGAGCTATTTCTTAGAACACAGAAAATAACCAGTTAGGTAAAGCAGCTTAGAAGAGGCTATTTTAAAATATGGGTGCTGCAACCATGCAGTGTTTTATATTAATTTATACAGCTGTTTATATTCAGAGTTTAATACCATATTTGTATAAACTATGTGTGCTACACATAATTTCTACTCTTGATTTAAATTTGTCCTTTTCAAAATGCAATAAACTTCTTTATGATCATGGTGGCTTGACTTATAATAGTTGGTTTTAAGAATTCAAAGCACTTAATTGGCTTTTCCATCTACTCACTTAATACCCTCATCATCTAAGGAGATGGGAGGCAAGTCATTGTCTTCATTTGCCCAAGGGGAAAAGAGAGCAGGAGTCAATGAGTTTGAAAAGCGATGCTCTGGAAGCACTCTGGAATGAACAGAGCAGATTTCAGCACAAGGCTGGTCCATCTCAGCTTTCATCCAAAAAGGGTTTTGCTCAGGAAGGTGAGTAATACATCTATTACTAAGGAAGCTATGCTCAAACAGCACTTTGTCAGAAACTTTATTACCAGAGTTCAAAATATGTGAGGCATTAGGGACATACTCTAGTATGTTAGTGAAGGAGCCAATTACAGGTCTGATTATATCATCAACAGTGACTGAAATAATATCAGATGTTTTAGAAAATAAAGTTGTGATTCAGAGAGTCTTATGGAAAACAGGAAGGGTAAAACTTTGCTTTGGAAAATCTGAAAATAGAAAAGTTATCAGAGGAGTTTCCAGATGTTGAAAGAAACATGTGTGAGGAGTGAGCGTACAGATGGCCCGATATCCCCGACCTGAAGACCTCCAGCCTCCACCCAGAATCTGAGGACAAGGCACCCAGGAACACAGCTAGCACTAAGCCTTCTCAATGTTCCCATAAAGTTAGCAGTCATCCAAGGGGAGAGAGCATGAGGAAGTGGTGTTTAGTCCAGCGACTCAAGAGAGAGAGGATAGTGGAAGTGGTGGGCAGTTTAGATAGAAATGAGCACCGGGCAGGGGGAGAGGAAGGGGAAAGGAGCAATCCAGAAATGTTTGCTTTCCCTAAATGAAGGCCAGTAAAAGAAGACAGTTAAAATCAAAACGCTGCAGCTGAGCCTGCCCATGAGGGGTTGGGTGTGCCAGGGAGCAGGGAACATGAGTTGTCAATTGATCAATCAATCAATCACGAAACCAGGATATAAAGACAGGAAAAACACAGGGACGGCGCCATTTTTCTCCTCTTGAATTGGCCCGCTCCCAAGTCTCAAGAGTGTGCTAATTTTTTGTTTTAACTTCACTAATAAAAATCTTGTTTATATCACAGTCTTTGTCTCCCGTCAAAAATTCCTTTTCTTCAGGTGACTAAGAGCCGAGGTAATTCTTATTTCCCTTTTTCCAGTAATATAATTTTGGTGCTATGACTCAGATTGAGGGCTTAAAAATCTTTCCTCCTTCATTTCCGTCTCCCTCCCCGAGGTCAGCCAGCGGAGCACAAGCTCCTGGGGCTGCCTCTGGAGGCTGGACCGAGAATACAAAGCGTGGTTGGGCAGGGAGGGCAGTCGGGTGCACATGTGGTTGCTCCAAGCCCTGAGGGCCTGTCGGTGGCAGGTGGCCCTTCTGGTCCGCTGCTAGGCCAATCCCTGGGCCAGGCCGGAGCCGGAGCCCAGAGCCAGGGCACAGGGCTCAATCCCACTTCCCTCCCGCCCCGCATCTGGAGCTCCCAGTGACGCCGGGCCAGTCGGGCAGCAGGGGGCCCATTTGGGATCCCCTTTATGGGCAGATCGCTGTGCTAGGGTACCGAAGTGACATGCCACCTCCCCTGCCCAGCCACATGCACGCCTGCCCACAGCACGCCTTGTCCACCTCACCTGCAGGTCTGCGCTGTGCTGCTCCGCCTCGCCACTCCTGCCCTCCAGGGAGCTCCAGGTGGAGCTAAGTAAGGTTACGCCAGAGCCACAATAAACCAATCACCTTTCTTTCTTGCTCTCAGGTGACCAGCCACTGGCTAACCTAAAGGAGATCACTCCAATCAGACAGCACCCAGCACACAGTAAGACTGTGGCCGTTTCCCGCTTTCTGGAGGGAGGCTGAGACATCTGCTTCCATCCCCAAATCAGGACCCTAGGACGCTAGGCGCTGCTGATGCACGGCTACCCTCTAGGATGCATTTGGTTGTGGACGGAGGCTGAGACGTCAGCCTAGTCCACGGGCCTTTCACCTTAGGACGCTAAGCTCTGAAAATCCCCTATATCCCCACCTTGTTTTTCAAGTGGGAAGCAAGACTCTGTCCCTGCTGGGACTCCTTTGGGCTGCGTGTTGGCCAACTGGGACCGTTGTAATCTACAAACCCTCAAAAGAAAACACTTACATTCTTTTGCATTGCTGCCTGGCCACAGTATCGACTTCCCTGCGAGGAAGCATGGCCTATAAACAGGGACATAAACTCAACCATCTTGTTCCAGCTGGATCGCATCTGAAAGAGACAAGGCAAATGGTCTGAAATACCATACGTTCTTATCCTTTACTTACTGAGGGGCAGCAATGATCTCCCAGAATAATGTAAGTTAACCACTCAGGTAATGGTTACACCTAATAACCTACTGTCCCTGACACCCCCTAGAGAGGGGGACTCTCCTAAACCTACGCCCTGCCCTGCTCTCCCTACCATATACCCTTCGTTTCCCTCAAACTCAGGAAAGACACTGCCTTCGGCTCGTCCATTACCTCTGATAGCAAAGACCTGTCCCCTGGTAGAAACAGGTGGAGAATTTGGTTCCCAATTCATACATAAGCCATTCTCTCTGGTAGAACTGAGACAAATTAAGACTGATCTGGGAAGCTACTCAAATAAACCAGAGAAATACACAGAGGCATTCCAGCACCTCGCACCTGGAAAGATGTTAGTATTATCCTTGGCCAGACCCTATCTGACACAGAAAAGGAAAAGAGTCCTCAGAGAAGCCAGAAAATAAGACAGGATTCCAGGCAGCCCAACAAAGGTTATCGGTTATTCTAAGGTGTTGGCTGTTAGTCAAGAGTCCAGAGAAAACTTCACCTCCTTTTTATCACGACTCCCAGTGGCACTTACTAAGTGTACTAATTTGGACCTCAGCTCATATGAGGGACAAATCATCTCAAAGGGTAAGTTTCTCACTCAGTCTGCCCCTGATATTAGATGAAAACTCCAAAAGGGGATCCAGGAACCTGGAGTAACTCTTGATGAAATGCTAACCACTGCTGCCACAGTGTTTTATAATCTAGAGCAGGTACAAGAGGCCGAGTCTCAGGAGCAGGAAAGCAGGAAGGAGGCGAGGCCTGCCCAGGTGACTGCGGCCCCTCAAGGGCAGCCACCGTCCTGACATCCCCGGCCCCCAACAGCCCAAGCAAGTCCACCAATAAGTGCAGCATCTGCCACCGACCTGGTCACTGGGCCAGAGAACATCCCTGCAGGGACAGACCTCCAAGATCTGCCTGCTTTTGGTGTAACAAGCAAGATCATTGGTTGGCCCTCTGTCCCCTGAGCCAAACGGCCTGTAGGGGAGAACCGGCCCAAGACCCACAGATGGTTGTCTGGGACTAAAGAAGCCCCCTCCAGTCAACCCCAATTCAAGAGGTCCCATCACTGGGCTGGAGCTGTGGGGACAAATGGATGTGGCAGGCAGGACAGTAACTTTCCTTTTGGATACCGGGGCCACCTACTCTGTCCTGACTTCCTTCTCTGGACCCTTCTCCTCTAGATCCTGCAGCACACCTGTCCTTCTGGTCATTAAGAAGGATGGAGTCCAGAGACTAGTCCAAAATTTAACAGTCATAAACGAGGCTGTAAGGCCTCTTCATCCCGTGGGTCCACACCGCTGTGTGTCACCGAAAGCATACCTCCAGGAGCCCAGCGGTCCATGACCTTAGACCTAAAGCTGCTTTCTCCCGTGTACCCCTTAGTCCCCAGTCCCAATACTTGCTTGCCTTTCAGTGGGACTCACCCAGTGGGTATCAACGCCAGCTACCCTGGACAGAACGACCTGCAGGGGTTTGGAGACAGTCCTCACCTCTTTGGGCAAGCTTTGGCCCAAGATTTACAGGGCTTACAGCCTAAAAAAGGAACTGTTCTCCAGTATGTTGATGACTTACTTATCTGCTCCCTTACTGGAGAGCAGGCCATCCAGCACTGCAGTCCAAACTCTTAACTTCTTGGCTGAGCAGGGATATAAAGTTTCCAGGTCCAAGACCAAAATGGTCAAAGAGGTAATTTATCTAGGAGTTGTCCCTGACTCCTGGAAACTGTAGCCTTCCCCCTGAACAAATTCAGGAAATCTTACAACTCCCTAATCCCACTACTCAGAAACAGCTCAGGGCATTTCTTGGACTAACAGGTTACTGTAGGCTTTGGATCCCTCACTATGGGTCTATAGCCCAACCACTATATGACACTTTAAGGGGTAAGGATGACTCAGCACCTCTCCAGTGGGGTCCTTCCCAACACGAAGCAATGGAAGAATTAAAAAATCTCCTAGCAAGATCCCTGGCTTTGGGGCTTCCAGAACCGACAAGGCCCTTCCTGTTACATGTTCATGAGAGAGGAGGAATAGCCTTGGGGGTCCTCACCCAATGCTGGGTCCTACCCAACAGCCTATGGGGTACCTCTCCAAGTGGCTAGATCCCACTGCTCGAGGCTGGCCTTCCTGCCTAAGAGTGTTGGGACCCCTCTCCACTCTCCTGGAGGAAGCTTTTAAGCTAATTTGGGGGGCCCCTATACAAGCATATGCTAACCACCAAGTTTCTGATCTTTTAAAAGGTAAGGGAAATTTCTGGGTCTCAGATGCTCGGCTTCTTAAATATCAGGCATTATTATTGGAAAACCCAGATGCCACTGCCTCCATTTGTGGGGCACTCAATCCTGCTACACTATTACCTTTCACCTATGTGATGAGACCCTGTCCATTTCTCTAGGAGCTAGAACAGATCTCACCCACCAACCCCTGTCAAACACTGATGAGAACTGGTTCACCAATGGGAGCCACATATTCTTGTGAGCCTCTTAGCGATCTGTGGCTGCTTTCCAAGCAACACTCCGGTGAGACTGTCCCATCGCCCCAGGGGACTATGGGTCCCTGTTAGATAAACCTCCTGTTTTAATGTCTACTGGCTCTAACCTTTTCTCTTTCGGGGACTCCACCAAACTGTTTTAATACTAATTTAAAATGTCTCTGACATTAGGGTCCCTCTTTTTACTCCTCCTTTAGTTCACTGGACTAACACTCCAACATCTGCCTTCTAAAACCTAAACCAACGGAAAGCACAGAAATCAATTTTTTTAAGACCCTTGCTTGCCCCTTTCCTCCCTTGGCTAGGATTAGCTCTATATATTTGACCTCTTTCTTTTCAACCTTATAAAATGTGTTTCTTCTTGTCTAGAGTCAAACGTCAAATGGCTATACAACAAGATAATCAACCAAACAGCCCAGACAGCTTTTATACAAGCCCCTCGATGGACACCGACCCTTCGCTCCCCACCTGCCTGGTGACAGTCAGCTAGTCTGGGTCCCCAATAAGCCCCATCATCACCCCAGATCAGCAGGAAGTAGCTAGAGCAGCCATCACCCTCTATGTCCCAAAGATTTGGGGTCCTATGACTAGAGAGGGGATTGTTAGGTAGTTTAGATAGACATGAGCACTGGGCAGGGGAGAAGAAGGGGAAAGGAACTATTCAGAAATGTTTACTTTCCCTAAATGAGGGCCAGTAAAAGAAGCCAGTTAAAATCAAAACACTGCAACTGAACCTGCCCCAAAGGGGATGGTCGTGCCAGGGCACAGGGAACCTGAGATGTCAGTCAATCATGAAACCAGGATATAAGACAGGAAAAACAAAGGAATGGCACCATTTTCCCCTCTTGGATCGGCCCACTCCCAATTCTCAGGAGTGTGCTATCTTTTATTTTTTTTTTAATTCACTTATAAAAATCTTGCTTATATCACGATTTTTGTCTCTTGTCAAAAATTCCTTTTTTTAGTGACTAAGAACCGAAGTAATTCTTATTTCCCTTTTCCCGGTAACAGAAAGAGAAGACAGGTTTGGGGACCAGACAAGACAGAGTGAGACTCTCATTAACTGTGTAAACTTGGCTAAATTACCTCCCCTGCTGGGGCCTCAGCCTTCCTCATCAATACAATAAAGCCAATAGTAGTCACCTTGCCAGACGGTTTAAGAGTTTAGATTTTGTAGGTAAAGCACTCAGCACAATGCCCAATAAATACCAAGTGTTTAATAGTAGGGAGCTACTTATATTTATATCTGAAATATTAAGTTACATTTACCATCAGCACAGACTTGTGGAAAATGAGATTCAGTAGTATTCATGCCCCAAAGCAATCTGTCCCCTACTAGGAGAATTTCAAATGTCAGCAAACAAGAGAGGAGAAAGTCCTGTTTCTAACAGAAAGAGATATGCAATAGGTAAGTGACTGAAAAATTAAAACTACATTAAAATGGAATAAATCAATCTATCATCAAGTAGAAATAGTTGATACTAGATTCTTCCCAATTTTTAATTTTACCAGGGAAGAGGAAGGATAGTAAAAGCAGAGAAATAGAAGAAATAACAACCTGGAGAAGAAAGGATACTAGAAAGAGGAGAATTAAGATGCTTAAGTTAACTTTAAATGACTAAAATAATTAAAAGATAAATTTAGAGGGAAAAAATGGGAAGCAATAGTTTTTTGCAACATTATAAAGACTGCATTCCTGTTCTATAAATTTTCTTGATTGAAACAACCAAGACACTAGATAAAATATAAAAGAATTATTAAAACGTATTACAAGCCGGCATGATGATATTAAGTATTCCATTGAACTAAAAACAAAGTAACAAGATCCTGGAGTGAAGCCGATTCCAAATTTGGCTTTTGCACCAGAGTTTCTGCCAAGCTTTGGAAACCTTGGGCTTCATCCTTGACAGATACAGTGAGAGCAGCAGATAGGAGATAAAATCAAAGATCTTTCACGATGAGGGATCTCACAGAAGATGTCTGCATTAAATGGAATTTCAAAGGTCTCTATTATCAATGTAAGAGTAAATTTGAAATAAAATATGCCATATACTGGAGATTAGCAAAGAGAATTTCTTGCCTAATCTTGGTTCTGGCTAGAGGAAATCAAAAATTTCTCTTGATAGTTTGTAATTGAAACTGGCAGCACATAGAGATTAGTGATTCAAATCTGTGTTACCTAAATAATCATGGAATAAAAACGTCGGTAATTTATGTACTATAAAGTGAACCAGAGTTGGTAGTGCCAACAGGTAACTGCCAGAAGCAAATATAAGTCTTCTTAAGAAAAATTAAAATTCTTAGAGAATAGCACTGAATCTATAAGGACTGAGGAAAATAGAACACCCACAGTAAAAAAGAAAGAAAGAAAGAAATTATAAAACAAACCTGAGGAAAAGACATCATGAATAAGAATCAGGAGAAACAACAAAATAAGATATAGGCCTATAAGAACTTCAGAAGTTGACAGTCACATAGAGGCTAGAGAATGAATTGTTTAGATCAATTCATCTATCTAATTTTTTTTTTAAAAGCAGAGCATAAAAATTGATCAGTGAATGAGAAATTTAAAAGAATGACCAAACATATTTGAAAAAGAATCAAAATAGAACTTCTATAAATGAAAAATATGATGATTTAAATTAAAGGAATCAATCGGTACATTAAACAAAAGTATAGACCACACTGAAGAGAGAATTGGTGAACTGGAGGTGGGTTTTTTGTTTGTTTGTTTTTCAAAGTCTCCAGAATGGCCTCTAGAGGAACAATGAAATATAAAATATGCACACATTGACAACTAATCAAGGTTCCAGATGGAATTAATAAAGAAAATAGGAAAGAGGCAATATTCAA
The DNA here is from genome assembly GCF_009834535.1 of Camelus ferus. NCBI lineage: Eukaryota > Metazoa > Chordata > Mammalia > Artiodactyla > Camelidae > Camelus > Camelus ferus. The sequence continues at coordinate 61,304,606 of NC_045708.1, read as the reverse complement.
AGAAGTAATGGCTGAGAAATGTCCAGAACTGATGAAACAATACTAATGATCCTATGCAGGAAGTTCAAAGAATCCCAGATGGGAAATTATGAGGACAGCATACCTGCATAAGGCAGAACGAAAGTGTAGGGTCCAGAGTGAAGCAGAAGAACCGACGTGCAATCAGAGAAAAATGGCAGCTCCTCTACAGAAACACAAGGCAATTAAACTGATGGCTAACTTGTCCATACCACCAATAGAAGCCACAAACAGTGGAATAATATCCTCGATGTTTTCAGAGATAATAACTTCCAGCACCGAGTTGTATCTATGTTAAAACATGGAAGGAATCTTTCAAACACTGGGAAGGATAAAAGAAATAGATATTCTTAAAAAAAAAAAAAAAAAAACTGATATTTTTACAGCAAAAAGACCTCACTAAGGTCTTACAAATGATCTTCTTCCAGTTGAAGGAAATAGAGAAAGAAGGTTTTTCTTCTCACTCCAAGAAGCGAGAAGAAAAATGTTGAGTTGGACATTTCTTGTGTGCCTCTTCGAATTCTCTTGGCCATACCCTTGAGTGCAGGCACAGCTGCCCCAGCCAAGCCTGCGTGCGCGCTTCAGTCACCTTCGCACAGCTGCAGCCTGACAGCGCTGTGTCTTTCACCTCCCGCCCTGGGAGTTCTCGCCCTGCGACTAGCAAGTGATTGATGTCTGAAAGAATAATCAGGGCTTTTGACCAGCAGGAACTGAAGCCAATGAATAATGTCCCCCACTTCTTCCCCAAAGTGGACAGTCTGAGGCTCATTTAGTAAGGTTCATCTCATGGTTCTAAAAGATTGTGCACCCAGTCACCTCTAATAGTGGTTCAGTCAACGACCCATCTTTGTGCTTGCTCTGACAGGCTCTCTTTCTGGGGAAACCAAGCTAATACAATGCTATGTAAAACAATAGTAGTAATAATAATAATAATAATAATAATAATAATAATAATAATAATAATAATAATAACAACAACAACAACTAATTTGTTGAAGGAGCCAGGTTGAAAATATTTCAAAGCAATGCCTTCTGAACTCCTTTTAGTCCTTAAACAATGAGTAAAATAACAAACAACTCTAGGTTTGGTTAAGTATGTATTTTACAATAGCTATGAAACCACTAAAGGAATAGACATAAACTGTATAATTTCAAAAGAAAGAAAAAGACAAGTAAGATTGCAGGAGGAGTGACCAGAACAGGTTGAAAACTCATCCAATACAAAGTAAGGCAGTAAAGGAACAGGAAAAAAGTAGCAGATGGATACGCGTCCTTATACATTTGTCCAAACTCACAGAATCTACAACAGCAAAAAGTGAACAATCATGTAAAACGTGGACTTTGGGTGATTATAATGTGTCAATGTAGGTTCGTCAGTTGAAACAAATACATCACTCTGGTTGGGAATGTTGGTAATAGGAGAGACTATGCCTGTGTGGGAACAGGGGATGTATGGGAAATCTCTGTGTCTTTCCCCAAATTTTTCTGTGAACCTAAAACTTCTCTAAAAAAAGTGAAGTCTTTAAAAAAAAAAAAGAAAAGAAAAACAGGACAAACAGAAAGTGCAAAATAAGAAAAGGGAACAGTTCAAGTATACTAATACAGTACACATTGCCTAAGTTCTCCAAGTAAAATTTTAAAATCATACCAATTAAAATCCAGATAAGCAATTTACATGAGACATTCCTAAAACATAAAGACACAGAAAGTGAGGCGTTAATAATAGAAATAAGAAAACCAAGCCTGAAATAAACTAAATAATATGCCCAAGGTCACAGGTTTCTAGTGCTTTTTTCCTGATCCTCGCAGCCAATTGTTTCCATTACGTCCTGCCAGCCACCAAGGGTAGGGCCACTGTTTTCATCATCTTTCTGCATCTGCCATCCAGTGTAGCAACAAAACAACGTCTGCTGAATTCATGAAATCAGAATTGTAAGAGTGCGCAATCCATCAGAAACATGTTGCGCATTCTCAAAAAGAGCAGCAAAGTTTCATATAATTTATGAAGATTGATGTGTTCTGATATTTCTAACATAATAAATGAGCTTTATTTCTCCCCAGAGGATAAAATCAAGGCAACGCTCAACCTAGGAAACGTCCGCCTGTGTGGTCATTTTATAAGGTGACAGGCAGGGCCATGAAAGATGGCTTTCATTCATTCATTCTTCTCCTTATATGTCTGTGCCGGACACTACGTAAGCATGTGGATATGCTGATAAATAAGAGAGACACAATTCTTGCCCTTTTGGAGATGGCAGATTAGTTGTCATATTGCAAAACTCTAGAGTATTTTAAATTTAGATTTGTTTAAAGAGTTTAATTTATTTTAAATTATATTACTTTTAGGAAATTCCTTTACCACAAAGTAACATTTCAGCTAGCCTTAATTTATTAACCAAATAATCTTGGACACATCATTCAGTCAGTCAGATCACTTGCTGCTCTGAGGCTCAAGTTTCTTATCTCAAAGTTTGGAAATAGTCCCAGCGTCTCACTGTGACAATTATCTGAGCTGCTGTACCAGGCATATTGATGTTCAATGAACGCCAGTTCTCTTTAGAACTAACTTGTTACTACCATGCCCAAATTTAATATGTACCGTATCCCATGTATAAATATTAAGCATTATGCAGTCCAGGAATCAGGTTTCAGAACAAAGGAGCCATCAAGATGCAACAAGATTGTTATTTATTAGAAACAGGTTTATTGAGGTTCAAACAGGAATGTAATGTATGTATATTTATTCATACTCTGTATCTATTACATAGATGGTGTACGAGCCACTATAATTTGAATAATCTACTGGCATTTACTTGTAATAATGATCCTATTTTATGCTGTATAGCTAACGCATATAATTTAGGGTACTGCCTCCACCTCCCCTTAAAAAGCATATGATCCAATGAAAACTTACAAAGCACTGTTTTGACCATTATTTCCAAGCTCACTCTTAACCTGAGCAGATGGAGAAATGTATTATTGGATATGCTGCATGAATCTAAAGACTTTGAAATTAATAGAGACCTGTTTGCCACAGGATACGGCTACACCTAATGGGCTATTAAAAAATGATTAATATCTGTCCCAGCGGGCCAGCAAAGAGAAGGGCCATGATTGTGCATAAAAATGAAGAATTAATTCGACCTATCATGGCCACAAAAAGGGCTAGTCCAAGTTGCAGACCACTGACTATGGGAAGAGGCTAAAAGCTTTAGCTGGCTTTATTTATTAGCTTCTAAAAAACAACATTTTTTAAAGAAAAAAAAAGCAGAGTTTACTAGGATGAGCTGTGTGTTTGGGCTTGCTGCAGTGGCTCAATCTTTCAAAGTTAAGTGCGATTTTGCCTTTGATTCTCCATGTCAGTGCTGCTGTAAGTCAATTGTACGAGAGGAGCATTAAACAGTGCCTTTGGGGAAAATACTAAACTCCTGAGGATGTTGGGATGAAAGATGCTTTGTAATTGCAAGAATTTATTATTAATTATTATTATTCAGAACCTCATTTTCCAATATTTGCCATTTTAGATGAACAATATAAAGCCATCTCTGCCTTCCAGAACATGAACGAAAGAGGCCTGAAATATTACAAAGTGTTGTGTCTTTACTATTCTGTATTCAGGGCCACATATGAATAGATTATTTCTTTCTTCTCAGCAGCTATAAGATGAGCCATTAAATCTCTCAGATAGTTTGGATGCCTGAGTAGTTGAATGAAACATTTTTTAAATTCAGAATCTTTTTCTGTTGTTTCTTTCACAACACTCCCTGTCTAGCTTCATCTCAGGGATTACTGATTATTCACTCTCATTAGTAGCAGTACTTACTAAATACTGTCAGTCAAACAATGAACATTTCTGGAAGCCACACCCGCTAGAATAAATTGTGGAGGCGACAAGAAAATTGATCATGACAGTTACAAAACTAAAAACACACTCGTTGAATATCTTCTTTGAAATCAATGACTGAAGATGGTTAAATACATTAATTTTTAACTAACCATTTTAGGGAATGGGAGGGCCAGTCAGAGCTGTTTCTAGTGTTAACAGTAAGTTACTAAATCCAAACGTGTATTCAACTACACAAACATTGCATATACTCCCGCGAAAGGATTCCTGTGGAGAGGTGGGAGCTAGGGAATGGGAAAGAGTTCTTGAAAACGCCAAAAAGCTTTACTTTGGCATTTATAGATGCTCCCTTCTACTGACCTTGGTTATTTCAATCTTTAGTTCACACGTTTCTGTATTCATGGGGGATGGAGGACTACACACACAGCTCTTTAATGTGCTAGACTCTTGATATATGTATATACCTTATTTAATCGACAAGAATGCTAGGAAGCAGCTATTACTATTAGCCCCATTTTACAAACGCCTGTAGTGAAACTAAAGAAACATTCAGTAATTTGCCCAAAGTCACATGGCTGAGAAGTGATAACGTGAGATTTTCATGCACAGATTGGATTGACACCAAGCCTAGAAATACTCATTCATTCATTTTGTCGAACACCTGCTATTTTCCCGCTTGCATACTGAGAATGCAAATGGTTGTGAAACAACTGTCAGTGCCCTAGGGAGTGGAGAGCTCCATCCTGGGATGCCTACAGGAGGTGGAAGTGTTGATGCCTCCAGGCAAGGAGTGAAGAGGGAGGGTGGGTCAGATCAGACAGCAGAGAAGGTGAAATTGACCCTGAGCCTTCGAACTTGAGCAGCTGCGGCCAGACAGGCCAAGAGGAGAAGGCTTCACAGACGGAGCAGCGTGGGCAAAGGCAGGTTAGCCTGAAATTTTAAATGTAGGAGAAATTTCTAGAATATAAGATTTAAAGAGGCGTATGTGTAGTTGGGAGCGAATTCACAGGTTGGATTAGGTTGGTGGCCAAAAGTTAATTTTTTTTTTTTTTAGATAAGAACTTGAGAAAGTTCTCAAATGTCCTTTTCAAGTAAAGAAGTAGACTATTCATGAAGCCTGGATATCTGTATAAGAAAAAGCAAACAAAATCAATCATCCAGTAAAACTGGTCAGAAGCTGAAGTTAGAAAGCACTGTCTACATGGGCAGTTGATGCAGACTGATCTTCTCATGGCAAACTTGGATCTACTGACCCGCGAGGTCTGAGCACAGATTCCCCGCACAGTGAACCCTGAAACTTTAGCAAGGGCTGGACTGGCTTTGGGGGGGGTCACTTGGGTTGTATGAACACATTACTAGAACGAAGAAAGCTATGTAAAGGTGGTTTAAAGAGTTGCATTCCTATTTCTTTTTTTTTTTTTTAATTTATTGACTTTTAAAAACTTCTTATTTTTGGTTTTATTGGGGGGGGAGATAATTAGGTTTATTTATTATTATTTTTTAATGTAATGGAAGTACTAGGGATAGAACCCAGGACCTCATGCACGCTAAGCGTGTGCTCTACCACTGAGCTACACCACCCCCTGCCCCCATATTCCTGTTTCTAGACTCTAAACCACTTCCTCTAAAGTGTGCAAAGAGCAATTCCATCTCAGCACAACACTAGCTACTGTGTGATGTGCCCAAGAGCCAGCTCCGCAGAGACTGTCCGCAGTGGCCTGCAGGACTCCCTCCTGGTCTTTGAGCTCAGCCTATGCATTGTCAGGTGACAGCAGGAAAGAATGAGCTGTGGTAGCCTGATTAGGATGCTCTGAATGGAACTCCAGACTGGACGAAACCTCTGACAGATTGACTCCAGTTGGCTCCATGGGGTTCTTACCAGAAGCTGCGGCAACATTCTCTCCAAATACCATGACTACCGACCTCTAATGCGATTCCCAGGGGCCTGCCCAAGCGGGCAGGCATTGGATAGATTTCACATTAATGAGCTCCAGCCTCTCGGTTTTCAGGTAAACCACTGAGGAATACGCTTTGTTTTGGGGCTGGGTGGCAGGGGGATGCAAAATGAGCTGCTTTTTCACTTTCCATTTTCTTTTAAAATCTTCTGCTGTGCAGATGAATCCAAAGACGAAGAACGGTGAGCAACAGACTGACATAACAAACCTCCCAAATACATATTCATAATCATATGATACCCCAAAGTGGGGATTGGGCCACGAATCACATTACATTCATGCAAACTTGGCAAGGATTGTTCAGTTTACCTTAAATGCAACAGATGCTCAGCAGTTCACCAGGAAGGTTTGTTTCCATTGCGTGTCTCTGTCTCCATCTCTGCCTCCCTTGCCTCTCTCTGCCGTCTCTCCATTTCTCCCTCTCTACCTCTGTTTTTACGTTCTCATTGTCACTCTGCCTTCCCTGGCCTCTCTTTCTTTCTCTCACTGTATGTTCAACTTCTCCAGAATGCTGCTGTAACCCTCTGAGATGTATCTAGGTTTATATCATTGGAATAACAGCTTCATTTGATGGAAAGTCTCCAGTAGGTTCTTGACCAAAGTAGGATACTCATTCTCAGAATTAAACCATTTCCAGCAATAAAATGAGCCTCAGACACAATTTCCTTTTACGGCTCTCTAAACATCAAGGGAAACAAACAATCTATGACAATGAATTTTTGTGTCAAAAGACAAAGATGTTGATCAAACAATCAGTCCCCAAGCCTTCGCTTTTTTTCCAAATAGTAGTTCTCCATGCCGGTCTCTTTTGCTTTCTTTGGAAAGGTGGATGTTAGCAACCTGATGATTGTTTCCCATTTGTGAGAAAGAGCTTTCTTGAGCTGCACACTTGCCATATTTAAAAAAATAATAATTAAAAATGTTCTTAAACTTGCCTCTTAAACTTTATGAATGAACCCATTAGACATCTAATTCTGTAGTTGCTGAAAAACAGGTTTGTAATGAACTATTTTATGCCCCTTACATAATTTAAAATTCCACAGATGCAGTTTTCAGCAAAGCCTTGACAGACACATTGGTATGTGCCACATACATTAGATTGCATTCATTTTACGTATTCAGTCACAGGTACATTCCAGTATTTTGATATTTTCTGCGTTGGTTTGAAAGAGCTTTTTATTATCACAGAGTCATCTCACCAGTAAATATTTATAGGCAGTTTCATCTCTAGTTTAGGGTTTGAGTATCGTATCTTATAATTCCTAAAATAGGCATTGTTGATTTGCTATTTTAGCTTTTGATAGAGAGTGTGTTTACAGCACAGCTGTGGGAGGTTTTTTCCTTTAATAATTTACAAAATTACCTGCAGTAAAATCTTCACCTGTTCTTTGTTTTCTTAGCACCACAAAATTGGAATTACATATAAAATCTTTCCTCCAGGAGATTTATGTCTACCACGGAAAGAAAATCTCCACTTAAATTTTTATGAAACATCAAAATTACGGTCTGCTTTAGCAAAACAATACAAAGGAGCATTTTGTCGCATGAGGAGTATTTCCAATATTTGAGGACATCATTCTTTATCTCCCGTTTAATTTTTGTTTTCCTGTGGCAGCTTCTTTTTGGTTTCATCGATTCCCCTGCTTGTATGGGTAGCTTGCTAATTTGTCTTTTCTTACAGAAAGTTCCAGTGCCAACCACCGAGGCTAACTCCAGCCAGGAGACAGGCCTCATGGATAGCAGTGCTGTGCACAGTTCAATTTGAAGTTGTTACATAAAAGGACTGATGGCTGGTTGTTTCTTTTCCCCGGGACTGACCACCTCATCCCTGAAGAGGGCAGTGGTCCCCACCCGGCGGCCCTGATGCAGCTGTGCATGAAAGCAAAGTGGCCCAAATGCTGTCTTTCACTTGATTTGGACTTAAATCTCTCTTTATTGAATTATGTGTTTTAATAAAGGGTTTATATAACATCCTCAGAGCAGTTATCAATTAATTGCCCATGGAAATTTAGGGGATGTTACACGGCGGTGGTTACCATACCCAGGGTGTTAGACATATGTTACATAAAAGATGCAGTCACCTTGAAATTATATTGGCAAGGCTGCCTTTTTTCCTATAGAATATTATATATTCTAATGTGAAAATTGAGTTAAAAACCTATTAGGAAATGGGAATGGTGTGTTCCAAATGGTTTAAGTTGGGTTTATAGATATTTCCATAAGCTCAATAGAAATTTAGGAAATTGTGCCCACTGCCTGAGAAGTTTCTTAATTTTTTTAGGACTTTCCTGCCTGCCATAGATTGGGTTTTGTATTTCAGAGAGCAAACAGGCTGCTCATTTAGAACCATGGCCCCACCTGAGTTCACCCCTGGATTCACCCAGAGCCACTGCAGACACTGCTCAGGCAGGAGGACAAGCTGTGTGTCCCTCCCAGGAGGTGACATTCCAAATCAGAAAGCTTTGTCCCCATGCACAGCACCTGAGTGAGGGGGCCAGAGAGGGCAGAGGAGAGTGGATAATGGGGGGAAGCAGATGAACGGCGACAAGGAGCCAGGACATGACTGATGCAGAAGTGAAGAAACGAGATCTTCCAGGTCTCAGAACAGTGAGGGCAACCACGGGTCACGGCAGGGTTACTGGGGGTGGGGGGCAGAGAGGAGGCCCAGCCGGCCGGCAAGTCAGAGAGAAAGCCGCCCCCAGGGTTAAAAGGACCGTCCCACTCAGTACCTGCCCTGAGGACAGAGGAAACTCCAGCCTCCCATCTCTCCCTGTCTGGGATAAAAGTTTACCTCAGTTTGGGAACTGTAGGGTGGTGGTGGTTGCATTTTTTTAAGCTTATCAGGGATAAAACTTACCTTTCTTCCTGGCTGAAGGAATTAAAGAGTGGCATTACCTATTTCTGAAGCTATACTCCGAAATGTTCGAAAACCCAAGCCATGACTTCGGGGCATTGTACTACGTTGATTTTTAGAAAAATTACCTCCTTAGTTATCGTTTAGTTAAAGAAATACCAGAAACCAGTAAAATGTTTCCATTTAGCTAGTCATTAAACGAACCGAAATAAAAGGTGAATCAAAAATTTCACCCTCCTACACTGCTACTATGAAGCTAGAAGTAATCCATTCACGCAGTCTGCATTCAGCTTTGGATTCATCCCTGGAGAGTCACTGTCAGGAAACATAAATAAAGGACACGGCCCCTGAGCTCCAGCGGAAGGAGAGAGGCAGGAGTGAAAACAAATGATTAGGATCCAGGTTGGTAAGCGATCTACCAGGGTACCTTGAGAAGCGGTGCGGACGGCGAGAGGGCCTCACTTCACAGGCAAAAGCTGCTCAAAGGAAGCTGGGATCACAGCTGGGCCCTGACAGATGCACAGTTCCGGAGGTGGAGGCGTGGGAGGATGACACGCCGGGGAGAGGACACACACGGCATGTAGCCACCCCCGGGGTCCATTCTCCCTCCAGCTGTGCTTGTGCAAGGCACCTGCTGTGACAGCGGGTTGGTCTCTGGCTCACGTGTCTGAGGGCGGCTAGGATGTTGAGAAAGCCCAGACTTTTCTTTTCTGGAAGCCAAGATTTCCTCTGAAAAATCCAATGTCTCTCACTTGAGGGTGAATATTAAAAGTGCTGGAGAACCAGGAATACCATAGATTTTGACAAAAAAAAAAATCTTTTTCATCCAAGGCTCACTTTGCCCTGTGAGAATTTGGGTCGCTGAGTGACATCAAAAAGAGCTTAAATGAAAACTCAACTAGGAACCTCTGGTTAGTTTCTAAATGAACTACCTTTCACATATTAAATCCCAAAGATCACTGTGCTGGTAAGTCTGCTGAAGGGAGAGTGTTCCGAAGGTGAGTATGCTGTATTTTGGTTACACAGTCAGATTAGCTGTCAAAAGGCAATAATCCCTAATATCCAATAGTACTGTCACATTCATCCCACTCTTAGAGCCTTTGAAAAAAAAATCCTGGAGCTGGGAAGACGGCGCTATTACTGCCATTTAACAATGCAGAAAGGTTTGAAGATGTGCTACAGCAACCTGGGTTATCAATGGCAAAATCACCGTAGGGTCCATATTCCTAAACCTGTCATTTGAGCCTCCACCCTGAGGTACAGGCATCATATAAAAAATTATGCCAAGCTTTTCCAAAGGCAAAATTTTAAATATAATTTGGAACCAAGGAGTTCTGTTTTCTATACTAAGTAAAAATGAAGAATTTACCCTAATTCAATCTACTTCTCTTCTGCACACAAGGTTTGGTGGGGACTTTTTACCAGTTGCGTACAGATAGCATGGAATGATCTGAAATGGACACTGTAGCCCAGAGCATGGCGATATTCTGAGGTTGCCCTGGAAAGACGCTGGTAAACGCTTATCTATAACATTAAACAAAGATTTGGAAGACGGAAGGAAATTACTGCCTATGTTAAAATGAAAAAAATAATTAATTGAGATATAAAATTAGAAGAAGTCAGGAAAGAAGCAGAGCTCAAGTAGATAATGAATTTTAATAATTTGGCTTACCAAAATAACCCATATATTCCTGGCAGCATTAATTATTCAGATTCACGTTTAACTTTGTGTTTATTAAATAGTTGTCAAAAGTATACTTATTTTTGGTTCCTGTATCTATGGTTGATATTAATTGTGAATTTTAAAGCTTCATCTTTAACAAGCTTTAAATATTACTTTGGACTCTAAAGTTGGAAAGTAAATACATTACCACTCTGTAAATAATCCTTAGTCCTTCATTCCACACTTAAAAAACATTTATTTGAGAAGCAAATTCAAAGCCACTAAGAGTTTCTTAAGAGCTCTTTTAAGATATTATAAAGTTACCATCTTGTGTAGTGCTAGCTAAACAGTGGACTTCTTATTCTTGTCTTATTGTTATGGCTTTTCATATTTGACAGCACATTGTGTTCTTCATGCTTCCTAACTACATAATCTGAAGACATAGTTGCTAGGGCTGAAGGGGCAACTGCCACCAGAAACCTGTGAAAGCAAATTCATGGATACATTTTATAATATAAGGAGAATATGTAAAAACTCCTGTGCACTTGTGTATCTGTATGGTCCCTGTATCCGTTCCTAGGACTGCCACAACAAATTAGCATACATTTAGTTGCTTAAAACAACAGGAACTTATTTTCTCACAGCTCTAGAGGACAGATGTTTCAAGTCAAGGTGTCAGCAGGGCCCTGCTCCCTTCAAAGGCTTGAGAGGAAAATGCTTTCTTGCCTCTTCCAGCCTCGGCAGCTGCAGGCATTCCTTAGCTTGTGGCTGCATCACTCCTATCTTTGGCCAGCCCTCAGATGGCCTTCATCTGAGGACACTTGTCATTGGATTTAGGGCCCACCCAGGTAATCCAGCATGGTCTCACCTTGAGATCCTTTAACTCAATTACATCTCAGAGACCCTTTTTCCAAATGAGATCACATTCACAGGTTCCAGGCCTTAGAACATAGACATGACTTTTGGGAGGTTGCCATTCAGCCTGCTGCAGTCATTCTCAAGATTGTTACTCACACATTCACAGCCACGGTTATTCTGTACGCTTATCACAGGGAGAGGTGCTAGAACACACTGAGTCACCAATTCCATTTCAAAGTCCCAATCACAGCGACCATGTGACTGGGAAGAAAGAGCTCTGTGAAGAGCGACCCTTAATTTATGTTCTCACAGTAAATAAATAAATAAACAAACAAATCTAATTACCTCCTCCCTCCAAAACAAAAATTTTTTTTAAAGAGGCAGAGCGGGTATAGCTCAGTGGTAGAGTGCACGTCTAGCATGCATGGGTCCTGGGTTCAATCCTCAGTATCTCCATTCTAAATAAATAAATAAATAAACAAATCTAATTACCTCCTCCCTCCAAAAAAAATTTTTTTTAAGTTTATGTAGTCACAGTCTTGTTAAAAAATAGCTAATTTCTGGGGGTGGGGGGTGGGAAGAGATAGATGGGATTTCAAAATTGCAGAATAGATAAACAAGATTATACTGTATAGCACAGGGAAATATACACAAGATCTTACGGTAGCTCACAGAGAAAAAAATGTGGCAATGAATATACATATGTTCATGTATAACTGAAAAATTGTGCTCTACACTGGAATTTGACACAACATTGTAAAATGATTATAAATCAATAAAAAAATTAAAAATAAATAAATTAATTAATTTTTAAAAATAGCTAATTTCAGACTGCTGATGTCCTGGGGCATCCGTCACTCCTGGTTTCTTCTTTGGGCACAAATTTTACTCAGGAGTTTTACCAACTATATGTATCTCTTAATAAGGAATCTTTCAGGAACAATTGTGCCTTGAAAACACCTGTCTCCTGTTAGACTGATTTGAGAGTGTGTTGTTTTTCAATAAGGGATGCCCCCCACCCCACCACAAGTCTGGGCTTCAGGTAGATATCAGGAAACCCCCACTGTTCTGGGACATTTTCCCACGTTGACAAGACCTTTAACATCCTGTTACCTGTTCTTCAAAACAAGGACTCACATTGGAAAAAAATCTACAGCATTTGTTCAAACTTAAGGATTTTTCATGAGCCTAAAGCATGTAAAAGAAAAAAGCGAGTTCAACATTTTTCACTTATGTAGTTTACTACTATGATTTTGATGCAGGAAAACAGATGTGGGGCATGAGGAGGGCTGTGTCCCAGGTCTCGGTTGAGCCCCTGAGATGTACCCTGCCAAGTGTGGGTCCTTGGCTTCGCGCAGGAAAGAATTCAAGTGCGAGCCACCGCTGAGTAAGGGTGGATTTATTCAGAGAGACACATGCTGCATAGAGTGTAAGGCAAGAGAAAGGCAAGGAAAGAGGTGTGGGAATTGGGTGTTCAAGTTAAAGTAAAAGTAGGTGCACACTCCATAGACAGAGTGCGGGCCACCTGTGAAGGGAAGGGAGTGAAAAAGGGCGACCAGGCATGGTGTTGCCAGTTTTTATGGGCTCAATAGCTTCACATGCCTACAGGTGGGACCATTCCAACTGCCCTGGGGAAGGAGCTGGGATTCCCAGGAGTTGGGCCACTGCCCATTCTTTGGCCTTTTGCGGTTAGCCTTGGGCTGCCATGATGCCTGTGGGCATGTTATTTGATCACACTGTTACAATGAGCATATATAAAGCTCAAGGTCTACTAGAAGTCAAACCTCCCTCCAACTTAATCCTCAAGGCCAACTGGGAGTTGAATCTTCCACCCTTTTGGTGTTAAATTACTGTCATTCCTTGAGTGGCTCTGCCCTGCCCCCTTCCCTCCTGTCTCAATTTTACTGCATTTTATTTTATATTTCAGGACACTTTCAAGGAAGGGACTCATCTTTAAGAATGAAAGACAGACAGCAAGTAAGGGTAGTCCCATCTGCCCATGTCACAGCTTCCAAAGATTTAACTCATCTCTTTCCTCCTGAGCCAATCCTAGCCAAGCCTGGCACATCAGTGAGTCAATCTTGCTGCTACCAACCAAGTTTAAGTATTCCCGAGACAGGTACCGCATCTTTTATCTGCAGCATTGCCCTAGACTCTGTAAGCTCAGAATCTATCTCATCTCCATGTCAATATAAGCTTGATACTTCAGAAGTAATTTATGCAGAGTTCTTGTGTACTAGAGAATTTAGCTGGCCTTTGTCCCTGGTTCCTAAGAGATAACCTCTAAATTCTTAGAATTTTCTGAGTGATGGGAGTGTTATTCACGGTGAGCCTGATCACATCTGAGTTTACACAATAAGATGTCTCATGGTGGGCCCCTAGATAGTTTGTGCTAACTCAGGCTGGGGGCTGATGGTGCCAGAAAGACCAACCATGTGATTAGAGGACTGGGGCTTGGAGCCATGTGACATTAGTCCAACCTCTGAAGGCTACTGGAGATTGAGTTTAACCACATAACCAGTGATTCAATCAGTTGAGCCTGTGTGATGAGGACCCACCCAACAGAAACACTGGACACTGAAGCTTGGGTGAGCTTCCCTGGTTGGTGATACTCAACTGTTGTCACACATCGATGTGCGGGGGTGATGCACTCTGATTCCAGGGGGAGAAGACAACAGAAGCTTCACATTTGGGACCTCCGGGACCTCACCCTGTGCACCTTTCCCTTTAGTGGCTCTAATTTGTATCTTCTTGCTATAATAAAATTGTAGTCACAACTTTCCTGAGTTCTGTGAGTTTTTCTAGCAAATTATCAAAGCTGAAGGGTTAGGGAGAAGCCCTGAAATTGTAGTCAGATGGCTAGATATGAGCATGGCCTGGGAACCCTGAGCTTGTGGCTGAAGTGAGGGCAGCTTGTAGACGACCATGACCTTGACTGTGAAGTTTGGCCCAACTCCTGGTAGTTGGGGTCAGAAATCACAGAGCCTCAGATTCACTACTTATACCTGTATTTCATAAAGAGCATTAGTTTCCTGTTGCTGCTGTCACAAATCAGTGCAAACTAGATAGCTAAAAACAACACAAATTTATTATCTTACAGTTTTGGAACTTAGAAGTCCAGAATGTGTTGGCAAGGGCTGCATTCCTTTTGGAGTCTCTAAGGGAGAATCCATTCCCTTGCCTGTTCCAGCTACCAGAGGCCGCCTGCATCCCTTGGCTCAGCGGGCCACGTAATGTCATCACATCTCCTTCACTCCCTCCGTGTCCATTCAAAAATTGGCCCCCGGACACCGTGGGTGAGGAGAGAACAAATAAGAGGCAGACCACTCCAGACTGGGAGGTGGCAGGTTTAACAACCAAGGGAACTTACCGGGCTTGTCTTGGACAGCCACAGGAGGGGTAGCTCTCTGCACCTGCCTGCCAAACCGTAAAAACTGATATGGAGGACTTCACTGGGTGCAGTCACGGGTACCATCCAGATGGCCCCAACAACACATTGCTAACTCGAGGCTGTGTTCTTGGGGCAGCTTCTCGCACAGGGCAGGCAAGTGAGATGCACATTCCAAGGACGGTGGAGGGGCTGGGGAGCCAGGATCCCCTGACAGGCTGTGTCCAGCTGGTGGGTCACCTGGTGGTCACTTCCTCTGGATGACGTCCTCCAACACTCAGCTTCTATCACCACACCACTGTCTCTGACTTTGACCCTTCTGCAGACCGCTCCTAGGAACCTTTGCAATTGCACTGGGCCTATTCAGATAATCCAAGATGCTCTCCCATCTCAAGAGCCTTATCTTAATCACACCTACAAAATCTCCTTTGCCGTGTAAGCTAACACACTCACAGGCTTTGCGGATTAGGACATGGGACTGTTTTGAGCCATCGCTCTACCCACCACAAATGGCTTTTGCCGACGGAAGAAGACTCACAAGCCAGCCGCCACTAGGTTTTGTTCAAAGCCAAAGATGCTTTGAAACCATTTCAAAAGGCGCAAGTGTATTTTGCTCAGTGTAATTGGTTTCTGTCTACACAGCCCTTTCCTGTTAAAATTTAATTATTACTACCCTCAGGGGTGTCTTCCTTTAATTTTTCTTTTTATTTCCTCTTACATACCTATTATTATTAACCCAGATCCCAACAGATGTTTATATCTGAGGACAGAGAATAGGATTCTAAATCTATTGCTAAATTCATTCAATTGCTTCTTAAAACGGCTTCTGATCCTAACACCCTCATTTTTCTCAGTAACGATGTAGCAGAGCAGCAATAGAGGTAAAAGGCAACGAGCAAAGGGACTGGCAGTGTGTGAGTTACAAGGCTGGCTCCCCCATTTAACTAGTCGTATGCTCTTGGAGAAGATACAAAATATCTCTAAGATTCTGTTTCTTTGTCTATATAATGGCAGTAATAGTTGTGTTGTGATCATGGTAATAATTAGACTGCCGTGAGGATGAGATTCAGCACAGGGCCTTGCACACAGTAGGTCAAAAAAAAAATCCCCTTCTCGCCTTCACCTTTGCCAACCATTGCCCACCTGAAGGGGGCCTACCTGCTCTTAAGAGAACCATCTCACGGGAGATCATGACACCACGCGTTCGTCCCTAAGACGTGCAGTCTGCATACACACACCGCTGAAACTCGGCGAGGTAGGTCTGCCCCCAGTGTCCACACTGGATGCTTTTCCAAGCCTTTCAGGCGTGCCTTGCGTGGCTGTGGAGGGACTGAAGTGACACGAGAGGACAGGATTCTTCCTGATCTTCACTCCGTTCTTCCACCTGCATCTCATCCTCCTCGGCAGCCAGCATGACTTCGTCACGGTTACCTGAAATCTCCACAAGGAGACAAATGATGTCCGTCCCGTTACCCCGACTTCCCAGCACCGGGCAGACTGTGGGCCTCCATGCATCTCACTCCATAAATACTTGCTAAAATAATCGAGTAAAGTAACAAATGCCTGTTTCCCTCTTGTCTTTTCATTTGCCCTTTTGCTCTGCCCTAGTCTACTCTCCACTGTTACTTCTCACAAAGTCACACACATAATCACAATTTAAGGACCAGTCCAAGTACTACCCAGATCTCACTCTTTTCATAAGCTTTTTCTGACCACACCGTAATGTCTGTCCTCACCTGCTTCTAAATTCCTCCTTAAGGAATGTTACCAGGATCGTGGTTACATTACAACTGGTGTGATCCTTTTGACTGAATTGACAAAACTGCTTAACGAAACTGCTATTTTTGAACAATGTGATTGACTGATTGATGTATCGAATTGACTGTACAAAATCCAACTGCAAGTCACATTTGCAGTTTGAAGCTGTTAAATGATATAGAGTCGGGGCCACCAGAAATGTTGCTGGGCTAATAACGGCACCCCTAGGTCACATTTTGTAGAATTTTTGTCTCAAGTTTGGGGGTTTCTCATTGTTTCTTTCATAAAGTAATTGCTCCAAGGTGTGTGGAGGGGCTGGATGGTTATAGTAAATGGCAAACTGTGTTAATGGGAGCCAGGGAGGAACTTAATTATTCTCCCAATTTCCAAAGGCAATGATGTATCACATTAATACTTTTCTTTGTTTCTCCTGCGCACTAGTGGCTGAAAGAGAAATGATGTCCCAGTCCCCAGTGTGTTTGCAAAGGTGTCATAAATTGCAACTCTGTACCTTTCCAGGAAGCGCTGTTTTCTCCTGATGCTGCTTGTCTGCACAGACCATGAGCAGAATGGCATGGGCTATGGAAATAACGTGCACAATGTGTCATTCCAAACTTATTCTAGAAGTCTTTTTGGGAAGATTTTTCCTGAATGATTTCCATTCTGCAGGGCTGATGTTTCTTCCTAACCAAAGCTTCTAAAGGCATGATTTTTTTTTTATTAGAAATTCAGTCAATTTAAATAGCATTCTTGAAATCTCTGAAATTTTAAAAATAATACACCTGCAACTTCACAATAATGTGATTGGGCAAATCAACACTTCATCCTGAAAAACGTAGTTCCCCGGGATGGTCCCTAATGGTGTGTGACGAGGGCCAGTGCCTTGTGTGTCACCACACAGTACACATGGGGGGAGTCAAGTGAACTGATGACTCTGACTGGATGAGCCAAGGCAACCGAGTTCTTAGGCTATCAGAGTCCTTGACCTTCAGGAAAGCAAGCCCTGAGTGCAGTTGTACAGCTGTCAAGTGGACTCCTCTAATGAGAAATGTTCTGAAACTGACCAGATGAAATTGCTAAAGCAGTAGAAATTTATAGGAATGAAAATTTCCTTTGATTTTCAATTTTTATGTGAAACTATAATGTTGAATATAAAAAAACCAGTTAAAAACAGAATAGTTTTGTATGGGAAAGAGAAAAAAGGGAGAGAAGCAAGGAAGGAGGGAAAAACTGAGGGGAGGAAGAGAGAAGAGAAGGAGAGAGGGAGGAAGGAGAGAGAGCAAAAGAGAAAGTTGATTGTGAGATATTTAGATCAAGTTAATTCTGGCTATCAAGACTGCTTAAAAATTTCTTTTCTTTTTGCTTATCTCTCCTTATATTTTTGTAAAATAATACATCACAAGCAAAAAACATATTTTATGAAAAATTTCATTTAGAAATGTCCACAGTGCCGTAATTCTCATCATCCTTTTTTGCCAGATACCCAAGATTTCCATCTGTTTATTTGCTGAAAACACTAGTTATTGATTTCTTTAGGTTTTTTCATGAAAGAGAAGTGATTTGAAAATAAATCTGAATTTTACTTTTTCACAATACTTATTATATTAACCTCTTCAGGTGCTTCAAGCTTGTATATCAGCTACGAATTGATGCTTCAACTGTTCTTCAGCTGCAGAAGGACTAAAAGGGTTCTTCCTTCATAGGAACATGCAGCTCTTTCTGGTGACCGAACGTTGGGTAGCAAGTAAAAGATAAAATGCTAGCCTAGCAATCATGTTGGTGTCTCCTTGCTCGTCTGGCTCTTTCGGTTCTCAGTTAAATTACTGGAAAATATGATGGTGACTTAAAGAATCAAAGTCGTCTGAAAGAAAGAGAACCAGACAGGGTCAATTTGAATTCTGTTCTTAGGTCTTCAAGCTCTACCCTCTGTCCTGACTGGCCTTGGAAGGCAAGTTAATGCCTCTGCTGCCTCTATTTCCCCGACCATAAAATAGGACTGAAAGCTTCTCTCCCTAGTGCTCAGGAATCTAAAAAAAAGGACAATGGATAATAAATATGCAAAGTCCTATGTGTATGTAACAAGCTGTATTATTACCACATTGGTTTTTTGTGCCAGGCTCTGTGCTAAGCACATTATATATATATGTTATAGCTTTTAATCCTTAAATAAGCTATAGTATTAGTGTCTTTTTAGAATCATAAAACTCTAACCAGTACAGCCTATCCATCCCCCCAGGCCCGCTCATTGGCGGGGCTCCCTAGCTGGGGTGACTAAAGCCATCACCCCCTCGACTCGGCCGTGGTGGAGCCGGTCTCTGCTCCCCACTGCGGGGGATGCTCCCAGCCCCACGTGCCGCTCACCTGCACAGCACGGCAATCTCACCTCCTGCCTGGGGACCCCCTGTTACCACTGACGCATGAGATGCTGCTACGCTCACGCGTCTGCAAAGCAGGGACGTCAGGGAGCTGGAACCCCATGGGACAGAGGTTGACCAGTGTGAGATGCGGATGAGGAGATCTTTTTCTCTCTTCCCGTCCATGCTTCCTACTCTCTGGAGGCACAAGAGCTTCATTCTGCTTCTCTGAAGACACCCTAAGAAACCAAGCAGCCAGGCGATCACAGGGTTGGGGCCAAGTCCGTAAATGACTACTTCCTGAACATCTGTCCTCCTGTGCTGGCCTTACCTCACTTTACCCCACTTCTCCTTCCCTGGGTTTCCACTTCTGTAAACCATCAGCACTAAAGACAGACTTCAGGTTTGTCTTCCAGAAAACCGCTGCTAAGAGAGGAAGCCGTCACCAGCGGCCCTGAATGGGAGTCACAGGATTACAGGCAAAGGATCTGCTTGCACCGCAGAAACTAAGTCATACGTCAAGGAAAATTCTTTCAAATCCCAATTTATCTGACATAACTAATAACACATCCTGCCTGTATAACATGGTATTAAAGAGTACACAACATTGTAAACTGACTGTAATTCAAAAAATATATATATAAAAAATAATTTAAAATTAAAAAATAATTAAAAGCCCCTCCCAAAAAAAAGAGTGAGAATAATAGTAAACAAACTCATAAAAAATACCAGTGTCTTCCCATCAGTTAGAAGGGGCTGTACTTACACCACAGGAACAAACTACCCTGAAATCTCAGTTCCGTAAAGCATTAAAGGTCTTTTTGTCCTTCGGACAATTCCCCAGAGTAGCCAGTCAGCCACGTGGTGACTAAGGGATCCCGGCTGCTTCAACCCCTGCGGTTCAGCCATCTCCACCCGCTGCCTCCCCTCCAGACCACGAGCAAAGACAGAGGGAGCCGGAGAAATCACACAAATGTTCACTGCTCGCATGGCTTTCAACTTCACCCGACAGCAGGAAGGCTGGTAAGGGTCATACTCAGTGGTCCTAAGAAGAGAGGAGAACTTTATATTGAAACACACTGGTAATGTCTACCATAATTTACCATGATCTATTTCTAACTTGCACCTATGAGGTGGCTACTGCTTTTCAATGTTTTATGTAAAAAAAAAGTGGGCTCACCAGGGATACATAAAATCAAAACCTGAAATGTTTATCACAGTTCTCTGATGCTACTTTATTCAGCAATCTGTCACAGATTACCCAATTCCCAAAGTCACTTGGGAAAGTCACGTCTACTCATGAGCCTTGGCTCCTTAATCTATAAACAGGACCCTGAACTAGATGACATTGATAGTGTCTCTTCCAGATCTCCAGTTCATAATTTTTGCCTCCGCTGCTTGGGGACTCTGGAAGTTCACAGAAGAGATGGCCCAAGGGCTTCTGCTCGGACCTCTGCTGCCATCTCGCAGGCAGCTCTGCAGGAGCCGGAAACCCAGGGTTTGAACCAGAGACGCTGCTTATTCCTATTTCAGGACTGGGGATGCTGAGGTCACACCTGCAGGAGTCTCTCACAGTGCTGCTGTGAGTGATTGAATGTCAAAGAAAAAGTTGTGCGTGACTCCTAACACGGAAAATGGCGCACTAAATTTTGTCATTTTCCCCATTGTTTTATTATCCTTACCTGTTGAGAGGAAAGTGATTAAGCAGTGAGTGTTAGCTTTACTTGCAGAGTTAGAAGAAACAGTGCGTGCTGGTGGAACGGCTCCTGCTCTATGATTAGCTAACGAAGCAGAGGGGAGAGTGTGTGAGAAGAAATGATGACAGCAGCCCAAATCCGGGTGCAGGGGAAATTAACACTCCCATGAGTTTTATGAGAGTTTCATAAAATACACATGATTTTCATCTTCTTTTTTCTTTTTCTTGACCCCCAATCTCTGACTTCAAGAGAACTTTTATGCCCATGATTCAACCCCTGCACCATGAAACACAAATATACAGAGTCAGAATATGGCCATTCTGCACACAGCCTCCCAGAATCAGTGTTATAAAGTGGTACACGCTGCATACTTTGCTCATTTTATCTTAGACATAGGAATGTGTATCTCGCCCCTCCCTGCTTCCCTCCACCTCTCCCCACTAGTACCCACTAGTTTGTTCTCTATATCTGTCAGTTTGTTTCCATTTTGTTCTATTCACTAGTTTGTTTCATTTTTCAGGTTCCACGTGTAAGTACTATAATGCAGTATTTGTCTTTCTCTGTCTGGCTTGTCTCACTAAGCATAATGCCCTCCAGCCCAGCCACTGCAGGACCCATTATTAGTGCATTTAGTCCCATTGTGCTGTGCTTTGGTTTTTCTAAGCGAGTTAAATAGAATCAATTCCTGTTGTCTACACGCTTGCATTTCAGACCACACGGTATCAATGTGCTCAAAACAGAATTATCCAACCTGGGTGATATGAGGGCAAAAGCAAGCCTATTCTGAGTAAGTACTACAGTATGTTTTGAGTTCAGTAGTTGTGGTTTTTGTGGAGTGAGCGAGTAGCACATTCAAATAAAAGAGAGATTCACTATCACACACACTTAGTTGCGATGGGCTACAAGGAGGAAGAAAAAATGGAAGGGATCTTTGAAGGCTATAAGGGAAGCTATTTGGCCGATCCAGGGGAAACACTCTAGACACAAGGAAGGCATAAAGGTACATATTTGGAAGAAAATTGACGTGTCTCCAGAATGAAAGAAGGGAGGAAAATTGAACTGAGTGGTAAGAAGATTGTAGGGGAGGAGGCAGAAGAAAGGATCAAGAGATCAGGGTGCCAAGAAAAACTAGAATGAATGAAAGAGATCAAGAGAGAGTCTTCCTGATTTGCTCACATTAAGTACCAAATGGTGCTATTTCCTTGCATGCACCGTTGGAAATACTGATTCTCAAATTTCTTCTCTTCCCCTACATTCTTGGCAGTTTGAGCATATCAGTCCTGTGACTGGTGTTTTTGCTGTTTGAATTTTTGATTAGGCTCAAAAAAGTTGCCACGAAGTCCTCAACTTTAGAAGAATTCACCATAATGATCTGGGAGAGGCGGTCAGCTCACCTGCTTGACCCATTCATTCTAGAAACATTTATTGAGCTGCTCTATTTCATTAACTGCTCGAGTTTATTTGAATCTCTTTGTCATTTAGCACAACTTCAATAGTTTGCTTGGCTTTGCATTTCATGTATGAAGAGACCTGGGTTTTTGGTGGGATATTGGAAATCTGAATAAACACATTGTAAAATGATGAAAGTTAATGATGTGGATAATTGACGCATTTCAGAAATTATGGTCAACTATGTGTGGATGCTACTTATGAAAATCAATCCTCCTTTTAAAAAGTTAAGTTAATAAAGGGAAAATCTCCTCAACTTCCCTTCGCCTCCCCCAGATGTACAATCAGCAATCAAGTCCGGCGAATCCCTCCCCACAGTCTCTCAGACTGAGCCCTCCCTCCCATCCTGCTCATCTCTTTCCCACCCAATATCTGAACCACGTCATTATCTCAGGACTATGGTTCCCGGCTCCACCACTTCTCATCGCTGGCATAAGAATGACGCACAATGTAACAGGCACACCTGTGGGTTAGTCATTCCTCTCCTCAGAAATGCACAAAAAAAGGCTTACCTGGAATAAAATACCAACTTTTTTCGCAGTGCCCGAAGTCGCCCACAATCTACCCTCGGGATGTTCTCCAACAGGACTGTCCCCCTCCTCTCTTTACATTCCCCATTTCTCGTGACCACTCTGTGCCTTAGTTCCTAGAGCTCAGAAAGGGATAATTGTGGTGCCGCCTTCACAGAAATAGCGAAGGATTAAAAAGCGGCTGGCATTTAATAAGCATTATCTGCATTCAAGCTATAAATATTATTACTTGCTGCACCCACGTAAGCCTAGCTTTGAACGTTGAAATGCATATGTACTGCCCAGCTCGTCACTAGGTTTTCTGCTGGTGTGCCAAGTCCTGCTTGCTGAGGGGTCTCTCATGATCGGGCTCTGGGTTAGGCATTTTCAGTGTTATTTAATTCACTTCACTTAAACCTTGAGAGAACACCTAATTTTCAGACTCCAAAGTGGGTTATTTTGGTAGAGCGAATAACTTGCTCCATTTGCTTGATCTTGTTAACAAATCAAGTCCCGTGTGTAAGCGGACTCTGTAATAGTAGAGGACTATTTCAGCCTAGAGCCGGAAAGCTGGTGTTCTCAAGCAGTGAGATCTATTTAAAACACGCTTTTTTAAAGCTGTGTTGCATGAAGTCTGGATTTGCACTCACCACTCCACAGCAGTCCTTGAAAAGGTTTTGAGTAGAGCCTCTAACCTAAACCAGAAGCACCTGAGATAGAAGAAAATCTCTTCTGTTTTTAAATATCATCTGAGAAGATTTTCGAGTCATCTTTCATAATTTTGCAAAACTGGTATCTCAGAATACCCAAAATGTCTTCACTGTAATAGAAATTATCCTGCAAGATCTACTTCCTGTTTTTCATTCTTCCCATAGAAATGAAACCCATTAGTAACCATTGATATAATAATAATTCTGCTTTTGCTTTTAAGCACCTCTTCTTCTAGATTAAATAAATGCCAGTCTCTCTGGGTTTGCTGCAGTCTGATCATCTCTGTGCCTCTTCACGATCTTGTCCAGAAATTTCCCACATACATTTCTGAAGGTCAAAACAGTACAAAGAACACTGGTTTCACTATAGATAAACTTAGTAAGAATAGTAAGTCAGTTCTTTAGTTAGACATTTTGCTATGATAGAACTGATCAGTTCCTCCTGGTAATAATTTATATCTGTTTGATACTAGTAAATGTGAATGTATTTTAATATTTTTAATTAAATATTGCTTGGTTAATACTTTTAAGTTATTCCTAGGGCCAGTTTTATGTTTCACTTGATTTAGTCATATTTCTATTGTTTAGGCTTCATTGCTCTTATGATTATCTTCTATATCTGAACCTTTTAATCTGCATTTTTAACTTTAAAAATTCTGATTTTTATACTTAACTCTTTAATGTTCATGCTTTTGTTTTATTTTGTTTTGTTTGTTTGCTTGTTTTTTGCATGTCACCTCAGATTTGATGCTATCCATTTCTTCCACTGAAAGTCAAAATATTTTCCTACAGTTTTACGATATTCCTTTTTATACATTAAAGTATCATATAGATCAATGGTCTACTTTAGGAAAAACTGTTTTCACTTGGTCTCTGGATCTATTTTGTACCGGTTGTATATAGGTTAAATAAAAGATATTTTTTAATAAACAGGGAATTGAACTTGGGACAACAGTTCAGATAACTTTTGAAACTTATGATAAAATATACATGACATGAATTTTACCTTTTAACCATTTTTGAGTGTACGTTCAGCGGCTTTAACTAGATCCACATTGTTGCACAACCATCAGCACCACCCGTCTCCATAACACTTCTCACCTTCCAACACTGCAGCAGACAACTTTCTACTGAGAGAAGGCGGGTATCTTCCTTCCCTTTTGCTGTAACACTTTATCATAATGCCACGCTCGTCTCTTTTACTCAGTAGCATGTATGATAGTCATCGGCCACTGTCATTTGCCTTCCTAGAAGCAACCTCTTAAAATCCTCAGCTGGTGGGGGATTAATTATAAATAATTCCCAAATCCCAATATTTATCTGTATTCCCGGGAAACAACGCTTCTGACCGAGGCTAGATCGGCAACGCCAGGACCTCTGCTGCTTCAGCTTGGTGGGGTTGGAGAAAAGCAACATTTTCCAGGATGCACTGATGCCAAGGTCTTCCTGACTCTGGTCCAGAAAGTGTGTGACTTCAGGATGTTGTATCTCCCAGAAAGCAATGCACTAGTCATTTCAATATTCTCTTTGCTGTTTGCTTTCCTTACCGGATTCAGAAAGATAAACAAATGTGGACTTAGTTCTCAAGATGCATCCAAAAGCAAGGCCTGAACATGCGATGATAAGCCCCTGGGCGTTCTGAGTGGTTGAGGGGTGCAGATTTAGGGAATATCAACCTTTTACTCTTCTTTTATGTACTCAGGCTGTCTCTAAAACAATGATAAATTTGATATTTCCCAATATGAACTCGAGGTGCAAACCCACATGAGGGCCAACGTGAAGCTATAAATTCTCAGGAGAGGGCCCGGGAATTGTCCTCTGATGCGTCTGCCTCAATACAGCACGCTAACCGATGTCCCAGGTTCAGTACAAGCCGTCGCCATCTGTGTTCAGCTTAGACTAGTTTACTCCTCAGGTTCTCTCTTTCTCTTAGTTTTTTGTTTTACTTTCTGGCTAGCTCATCAATGCATTTTAAAAAGATACTTTAAAATATTTGGCTTAGCGTTTTGAAGTGCATTCAGTGAGAGGATCAATCAGGATATCTAGATCTTTACTGCCGGAAACAAAATTTCATTAATTTATATGTTCCATATACACAGGTATTTAATGTGGGCTGTGTATGTGCCAAGAACTCTGCTAGAAACAAGGAAAACCATGGGAAAAAGGCAGGCAAGTTACTTGCCTTAATGGAAATCATATTCTACTGGAGACACAAGACTGTCACAAGAAACAAGAGAAATGGGCTGCATCCAATCAGCTGAAGGCCTGAATAGAATAAAAAAAACAGAACCTGTTCCAAGTAAGAGGGACTTCTTCAACTCGATGGTCTTCAGACTTAACTGCTTCATCAGTTCTCCCTGGGGTCTCCCAGGTGTCTGCCTACCCTACTGATTCTGGACTTGCCAGCCTTCACAGTCATACAACCTAATTCCTTGAAATAAAATCTCTCTCTCTCTATATATATATATACACACACACACACATACACACACACACACATACACACACACACACACACATACACACACACACACACACACACACACACACACACATCTGTTGGTTCTGTTCTATGGAGAGCCTTGACGAATACAATGGATGTCAAACATTAATTTTATTTAGAAAAAAATCTTTCCTTACCTGGACTGTTTGTTTAGGGTGAAGTTTATACTGGTTTTCTGTTTTGATTCAACTCAACTCCCTGATAAACCGCCTTCTCTAAGTTTGAGTGGGTGATAAAAATCCTCAAGGGCATTCTACTTCATTTCAAACACCCCTTTTCACTTCTAAAAGGTAAATCTTCCTTAAGAAAATTCTGATAAACCTGGGCCCAGGAACATTTAAACTGCATCAACTTGTTACTGTTAAACATTCATATTTGCAGTGCCAAGCGATATTGTATTTTAGTACTTACTGCATTTTTAGGAAGACAAGAGCTTAAACTTGACAAAACAGATTGCATTCTTAAAACTTCCAAACTTCCATCAAACTCCTTTCGCCTCTTTTTTTTCTTGAGCATACATTTTCACTTTTCTGCTCTCATTGGCACTGTTTGTGTATTAGTCGATGTATGTCAGGACGAGGGTAATTAAATTTCACTTGAAGTTCAGAGACGAAGTGATTAAATTTGAACTTAAATCTTCCTGAAATAGGTAGCTCTCTTGTATTTCACAGAGGGAAAATTCTACTTGAATATCAGGAGGAATATAATTATCTTGTTCAAGATACTAGATCTTTCAAGAAACAATGCAATATTATCTTGGATAGACAGAGTGTCATCTGAAATTCAAAGCAGGTTTTCCATGGCTATTTTACATTTTCAGGAAGTAATTGTACTTCCCTCATACACAGACTTGTGGCACAAAAGACAGAGAAATACCCAGGACAGCTCTGCCTGCTTCGCTCGATGTAAAAGAAAGAAGGGGGGGAAATTGATGTCCCCATGTGGCAGGAGGAAAGTTGAGCCGAAGCAGCAGAAGTTGCTCCAACAGCACAGCAGTGATGGCGGCAGTTTATTTTCTCAAGAAGCAACTGTGCAGGTGGACAGCAGTCTCCCCCGCAGTCCTGGACCCTGGGTGTGTGTCTAGTGGGTGTGGGTCTAGTCACTTGCAACTGGGTCGGAGTACAGGACGAGGGCGATCTACCCAGATTCGGGCATGGTAGATAAGGATACCTGGACCGGCCAATCCAGCTTTGCCTTTCAGGGATCTAATTCAAATTCACCTCCTAAATTGAAGGGCTCTTCAATTTCCTATTGCACTGTGACTCGAATTCCACGATTTCCCTTATCCTACCTCCAGCATTGATTAAGGAATCTGAAAGCAAAGAGTCAAAGTTGCATTACAAGCTCTGGCTGTGCTCCAGTGCCGAAGTGACAATCATCCCTATTCTCGGTGCGAACCGCGAGCAAGTGCTAATTAAAATTATAAGCTAGAGAGAACATGCATTGAAAAAAAGAAGCCGTCCCTAACCAATAATTCCAGGGATAAATCATACTTGATTTGCTAACATATAGAAGTGTCCAGGAACTATGATCTACAAGTGTCTTGAATATGGTTCTAATCAATCTGCTGAACAATAATCAGGGAGGCATATAATTAGACAGGCTCTTCCGACGAGCAGCCCATAACATTGTCTCACCTTGAAACCGTGCAGAGCATCCTGTCTCAGAAGGAAGCACTAATCCCAAACAGAGGCATTCTTCTCATTTGTAATGCGCCCCAACAGACCGCTGGCAGGTCCGGGCTTCAGAGGTGTCCTGACCTGGTAAAGTTTCACGGGGCCTCCTGCTCTTTCTGTCTGCTTCTCCTTCCCCTCTGACCTTTGCCACATCTGCCACCTGGATGTGGAAAGGACTCTGACCTGACATGACCTTCAGGACAACTCAAACCCCGTTTGATGACAAATAGCAGGCAGAAGGACGAGTCAGTCACAGTCTTCCACGAGCCACGGGCCTGTCCGGTGGTTCCTGGTTGCACCTCTGCCGTCAGGGTAGGAACGGCGTGGGAGGGCGCGGGCAGGAGGAAATGAAGGCTTGAACACTTGCTACTGGCCTCGTCAGGGCTGTAAGCCTTTGTATGGGTGACCACATTTATCCCACAGAAGAGACCAGTGCGGGTGATCAAGACAACAATGTAGAAAGAAAAACAGCACCTGGGAAAATGCATTGAAGGCGATATTTCAGCCCCCATCTCTATCGTTCCCAAGCTGTGCCTGGCCAGGGCCTCAGTTTCCTTCACTCTCCTCCTTCTTTCTGACCTTACATGTGCCAAGCTAACCCCTGACGCAGAGCCATTTCACCTGCTGCTCCTTATGCTTGGGATGCCCTCCAGAGCTTCACCCCAGCTCCCCCTCTCCGCTCTCCAGGTCTCCGTACCAGGCGAGCCTTCCTCTGGGAGGCCGTCTCCAGCATCCCGGCTAGAGCAGCCGTCTCCTGCGGTGTTCTCCATCATTCACCCTCCACAGCGCTGTGGCTCCATGCACAGGCTCGGGGCCAGATGGTCTGGATTTGAACCTGCTTCCTCTCTGTCTACTAACTGTGGGACAGAAGGACTTGTACGCTGCCTGCTTCAGCGTCCTTCTCTGTAAGACAAGGATTGTGGGAATAGCTATTGGACATAGCTCATGGTTGTGTTTTGAAATTACAGGAAGCAGTACAGGCGAAGTACTTAGAACAGGGCCTGCTGTAAGCTCAGCATTCTGTCCATGTGAGTTACTGTCTTCTCCACAGCACCCTGTGGTGGCTGATGTTACCTTCCTGTCTAAATGTTAACCAGGATGGAATCTGCTCTGTTCCATCCTGTGCCCTCAGCAGCTAGAGAGGTCCCCGGAACACCAATAAATTATTGTGTGATGCACTCAATAAATTAGTGTTGCCTAGAGATTGACTGATCTAAACCCCATATTATATTATCCTTCAGGTTTTAGAATAAGAGGATACTGGAGCAAAGTCTTAGTTCTGCCAGTCTCTAGCTCTATGATTTAAAACTAGTTATTTAACCTATCCAAGTTTTATCACTTGTGGAAGACAGATAATAATAACTACTCTGAGGCTGGATAAATAATTTATCATATAAGCATCAATGGAATATTATGCGGCAATGAAAAGGAATGAAGTACCGGGGCATGAATGTACTTCATGGGCATTGTGCAGAAGGAAAGAAGCCATACACAAAATATTATATATGGCAAACATTACACTTTGCACAGTTCAAAAACTGGCAAGGTTAAACTATGGTGTGATAAGTCAGGCAGTGTTGCCCTTGGGGGCATAATGACTGGAAGAGGACACAGGCAGCTTCTGGAGGTCAATATTGTTTCCCATTCTGGGTGTTAATTATACTGGCACATTCATTTTGTGGAAAGTCAGTGAGAGCTACCCTTACAATTTGTATATTTTAAGTAACAATAATAACAATGATAACTAAAGCCTACTTCCTTGTCTGGTTGTGAAAATTAAATGAAATAATGTAAATAAGGCATGATTTAATATAAGTAAAACACAGAAAAAGAATTCATTAAACACTAATACTAATTCCCTTCCCTTCTTTCAACACGGGCATAAAACAGCAGACATGAAGTGCAGCACCCAAGGGGCTCCCAATCTTGCCCCAATCTTTCTCCCCAGACTTCTGGTCCACTGCACTCCATCAGACATACTCTATTGTTCCAGCCTCACCGAACTTCTCACTCAAATCATCTCATGCCTTTTTGTACCCATTTGCTTCTCACATAATTTTCCATCCATCTAGAATGCTACCTCTCAACTTTGTTCATCTAGCAAACTCCTACTTACACTTCAAAACCCAGCTTGAATACTATCTCCTCAATAAAGCCTTTCTCAGTAGTCCTTTCAGTCAATCACTCTCCTCTTTATGTTCTCACAGTAGCTAAGTCTTTATCTTACGGTGCTGTAATTACCCTTTTAAATATCCGTTTTTGTTTCAAGCCGTGTTGGTTGTATTATAACAAGGTTCTTAGGAATTAGGCTCTCAGGTTCCCCACAGACTCGATTTTCAGTCTTCAGTAACTTACTTCACTATGCTAAGCCTCAGTTTCCTCATTTATAAAATGCAGATAATAATAGTTTTTATGTCATAGGATTTTTACAAAATTTAGAATTCTTTAAATGAAATAGTATTCATGAAGGGTTTAAATATAGAGTCTCTCAAACAGTAGGTGATCAATATATGTTAGTCATTACCAGTATTCATTTAAGGGCAGGGACATCCTTCATTTCTGTGTCCCACCACTTTCTTTCATATGCGAAACATGTAGTAGCAGATACTCAACTGAAATATTTAAGTTAAAGAAAGATGAAATAAACAAAGCAACAGACTTGTCTACTGTGTTGTAGGAAACAGTGAGAAGGCAAAAAAAAGGAAAAGATGAAGTGGAGAAGTAGAAAAACTGAGTGACAAACTTCTCTGCATAAGATTTTTTTTTAAGTCTTTTGAAGGGGCAGATAATAGGTTTAATTATTTGTTTGTTTGTTTGTTTGTTTGTTTAATGGCAGTTCTGGGGATTGAACCCAGGACCTCATGCATGCTAGGCATGTGCTCTACCACTGAGCTATACCCTCCCTCCAAGGTATTTTTTTTAATCACCTAAAATAATATTCCAGAAGGAGGCTCAGAGGCTCACTCCCCTCTGCCCTCATTCACCTGGATCACCCAACGCAGAGCTGAGCACTCCAAGTCACCCACCGCCTCCAGCGGGAAGCCTGGTGGCTGTCCCTGCATTGTTTATAAAAGTGTTACTGATAGACCCCAACCACATGGCTTGAGGTAGATAATGGCAGTCCACTTGAAGTCCCGATGACTGATTATTTTTATAAAACTTAAAGTCATAGGATGTTTATGCTACTCACAATATCTTCTAGAAGGAAAGACGCTCCTATGTGTTGAGTGCCTGTCACGTGCCAGAAGCTGCGCTAAGGCACTTTACATACATTACTCCTAATCCGCACAGCAACCCTTGGCAAGGTAGGCTGATTCCAATTTTACGGAGGAGGAAACAATTTGAGAGAGGTTAAGTAATTTGCCCAAGAGAGAGCAAAGGCTTAAACCTATGTCTATGTGAATCCAAAGTTTCCATAACCGTAATACCTCTGCTTCATTAAATTATTTATATGAATATTTTATCATATAAAATGAGCACTAAAACTGGGATAAATATATAAGAATTATAAATAAGATTGAAAAGATGGAGACTTTTTCAATGCTACCATCTTTGGGGCCCTAACACTTGCTAATTATTAAAAAAAGAAAGAAAACAAAAAGAAGGAAAAAAGAAACAAAGGGACTTCTAAAAAAATTTTTTTCAAAGAATGTGAAGAGCAAGAAGGAAATTAAAAAGTAAAATTAAGGAGAAATTTAAATGTAAGCAAGCTTATATTCCAATAAAGATTAAATGTTAATTCTAAAAAATAATATAAATACATGAGTTTTAAAAAAGCATAAGAAGACAATGAGATGACAGAGGAAGTCCAGACTAAAATGCACACTCCAGTTAGAAAAAAGGCTAAAATCCATGAGACGAAAAGATGTAATAAAAAAGAGGTGTGATTAAGAACTAACATGTTTTTTTAAGTCAAATGAATAACACATCCAAAAATCCAGGGGAAAATTAAAAGAAAAGGAAAAACAAAAAGGCTGAAAAGGAAAGAAACAGAGGAGAGAAAGGGGAGTAGGGAGGAGCCGGTGACAGCAGTGAGGATGCACGAGGCTGCGTGCGGCCCTCAGGGGTGATGGCCAGGTCAGGGGACAGTGTCCAGCTGAACAGGAACCCACAGGACAAGGTCTCATATCCCTTATGCTTTCTTCCCCTACCGCTGCCTCCCAGGACCAGCTAGGTAATGAGCAGTTCCCCAGAAAGCTGGAGCACATGGCTTTGCGGTGCTGCCTGCTGCAGAGCTCCTGGGGGCTCTGGGGTGCATGGGGCCGGGGGAGGGGGCAGGGGCAAGACCAGGCTGTCCCCAGAGGCAGAATCCAACAGCGCTGACCTACGTGGCCCAGGCACCCAGCGAATGTCCAACTCCCACCCACTGCTCTGCAGTTGGCTACACTGAATTTCTTAGGTACTCGGTTTTATCACTTGTAAGAATGCTCAACCCTCCACAGCTGTGAGAATAAATGCAGCAAACCATACATCTCAGTATAATGCCTGCCTCGGTGGACTACGTTTCCAACAACTTAACTCACAGGGACAGCTTGCCCTTCCGCGCTCCACACTGTAACTCCAGGGCTCTGGGCGCCACTTCTTTGGGAAGAAAAAAAAAAAGGCCACTGGTACTATTTCAGTTCAAACTCTTCTTTGTTCAGAGGAAAAGCTCTCTGACCAAATGTTAAAGACAAAGCTAGACTATGAATTTGAAATGCCCTAAACACTGAAATACACACAAACGCACACACACATCATTTAACTTTACAACGAATATTAACTTTCAAAAGCGTTTAAGGGAACTGTAATATTTTGATTTTCACATGACTTTTTCATTATTGCTATGGCTCAGTTGTGAAGGAAAATTAAAAGCATATATGTGAATATATTATTTCTCATTTTTTTTGTGGCTGTTGATCACATTGATTGGCGAAACCAGTATTATTTTGTTGGTCAGGTGAGGACTAGACATTCAACATTCTGACCCAAAATCTTTTGATTTTGCTTTTCCTACAAAAACTCCCTCATGATGACCTTTTGTTTAAATTATTTCCAAAGGAGTAAATCAGCAACTCATCAACTTTACATCTGACTACCACCCAGCTAACAAGCCCGCTTCTGCTAAGAGGTAAACAATGACATTTTTACCAGGGCATCTTCTGAAACTTTGACTTATTTCAATTGACTTTACTTCATTTTCTTTTACTGCTCAATAAACTCAAAACACACAAACCAACAAACATTCTTTAACTACCAGCAGAGTCCATGAAGTACAAGAGATACTCTTGGAACTCTTGAGTGAAGCCAAAATGCTCAAACTCTGGAGCTAAACCTAGTGCAGGCGAGGCCACTCACCAGCTGTGAGACCTTGAGCAAATTATTTTGCTTCTTTTGCAAAAGTGGATAATGAGCACCCTTCTCAGAGGGCTGTTGAGAGGATTAAGTGCAATAAAGCATGTGGTATTTAGTGCAGAGCCTGGCATATATGAAGCACCTATTAAATGGTAGGTGGTAGCACTTCTTATTCTTGTTGCAATATTAGCAAAATTATTAAGTGGGATAAAATAATTTAGTCAGAGATACTGTTAAAAATTAGGCAACAATTCTTGTTTTGTAGCTCCTTTATTACAGTGTTAAAATTTTTTACTGTGTGTTATTGCTGTTTTGGTTAAAAGCCATCTGTTTATTAAGATTGATACTTCAGCAGAGAAACGTAAATAGATCTTTCATCTAATCGGTATTTCTGATACTTATTGTTGTTCCTGGGTGTTCTGTATAGTAGCTGTCAGCCTTTCTAAGAAAAGATCAGAAAGAGCAGCCGTTTTTTGCCTGATCAAATCAGACAAGAAGGCCATGTTTCTGTGACTGCCAAAATGCTTTTTTAAAAAGCTTAGCTCTGATACACGATTTAAAAATGCTAATGAAAAACATATTCAGAAAACTATTCAAAAATTGATCATTCATCACTAGTCTCTTATGCTCACCCAACATCAGTTTACTTAAGATTAACTGTGCCTTTTAAACATTTCTAAGGGCTTCAATAAGCAAAGAGAAGAGAAATGTGTGAGATTCATGGGGCAATTTTTTTCCATAGTAAAGTTAGCTCAATTGTGTTGGGTTACCTGTTTTGTTCTTATTTCATAGTGATTTATAATGTTAAATGCCAGCATACCTAAGAGCATTTCACAATGCATTGACTCAGAAAAAATTTACAAGTTAAAACAATAGGCTTTGAAAATCAAACTGACCTCTGAAGACTTCTTTCTGAGAAGCTGTACACTCAGTAAACAGTAATGCCATCAGGAAAGGGATGAAGACTCCAGAGAAGCCTTGTTTAGAAATGAGGGGTGGTCTATTGCCAATATTTGAAAAATGCCTATAGTACATTTTATTAGCCTAATTACATGGTGCACTTACAGCTTATTATTAATGCCCTCTGACAGAGATACGTCATCCTGGCCTTGAAAGCTCAGTGCCCATCGTGCCTTGAAATGAACTTAGATAACGTCCAGGAATTTCCATTAGATCCCGTACATTTTGGAACAAAGCACCAGTAATGTGCACGAAGGACAGTTTGGTTAAAATGTGACATCCTTAAACATTCGCGTTTTTCTGCTTGGTGCAGTTAGCTAACACAATGTGTTTCTATGATCATTTGGAGAAACACTGAGTGACATAAGAGAAAATTCGCACTTCGTATCATGCAAATGATAAGTAAGACTGTCATAAATTAATCTCCAAACCCACTACTATTCACTCATCCTTTAGCACTAGTGCTTCCAGTCTGCCCATCCGTGCTATTTAAGGACTACTCAGAGTCAAGGTGATGCTCGCCAGTGGGAGGCATGTGATAACGGCATTTTCAGCAAAAGGCACACTAATTTTATTACCTAGACAAGCAGTCCTCATCTATATTCAACATGTCAGTAGCTTTTCATACTGACGTCTGAGATGTAATGCAACAATTTCATGGGAAGACAAATATGTGGAGCCGGGGATCACGTGAACTCTGGGTGCTAAGTTTTATTTGTGAAGTACTGCAGGGATTACTGTCTTTAAAGGAAATTTCAGTATCAATAAAATATGAAGAGCTGTTTTCATTTCAGAAATTCAACTTGTATGCATTCTTTCAAGATTTTTTACTTCGAAGGGTAGAACTTCAATACAAATTTTAGTGAGTTGTTTTTTTTTTTTTTTTTTTTTTTTTACAAAACACTGTCCCACGAGAACGTCTTAAAGGTCAGTTTTAAGCCTGAGGTTCAAAGTTGAACTGATGGAAAATTACACCTTCTCCTTCCTCATTTAAGTAAATACATAAAGCAGGCATCCTGAGTACAGCCCTGTAACAAGTGCAAGTGAATTTTTCTTTTGATACTGGGCAGTGAATTTGTGTATGACGCTTCTTTTCTTCTAGGGGAAAGGATAGTGACGGTGATTTTTCTGACAAGTAATTGTCGCTACTGTTTTTCTGGTTAAAATATTATGTGTAACCACTCGCAGGTGAACGTGGATGAGTTGGAGCTGATGACATATTTAAGTGATTTATGGCATCTTATAGATTCTCTTCCACATAAATGATTTTAAAAGCCTGTAACATGAATGTATACAGATGTATAAGCTATAATTTTTTCTATGGGTGAACAGAACAAAAACAAGGGTGTATTTCAAAATGAAATAAATAAAAGAGATCAATCTGGACTACCACATATTAAGCCACATCTAAAATAAATAGAAACAACCATTCCTTATTATTAACAGACCACTTGAGTACCCGAGAAAAGGTACAATTAGGTGACTTTACAGAAATTCACAGTTGTGACTATCACAAAGAGAAATAATTAAGGAGGTGGAAATTGTACATCCAGGTGAAGTCTGGGCAGACTCAAAGAAACCACTGGGCTAAGAGAGTAATGCATTAGTCAATAGATTAATAATTTCAAACCGAAGAAATTAATGTGTGCTGGGGAATCCTGGATAGAATTTAAGGCAACATTTATTTATTTTTAAAAAGAAATCTGTTTTAAAAATGGTTCTTCTTTTGGTGGCAAAGAAGAATGACAACTTCCAAATTGTACCTTTCAATATAGGACTCCTACATTACTTTTTCTGAAGAGAACATTAACCATTTAGGTGCCATGTACTTACACACTTGTTCACATCATACCGCTTTTAAGAACAGCCTCAAGAGAAGGAAAGAGCAGCACAAACTGAATAATCAATGCTGGTTGTTTTTTTTTTGAGGGGGGGGTGCAATTCATCACTGTATCAGCTTAACCCTAGTCAGCTTATGTACCTACTGGGAAATACATGTCACACAACACTGTATAGTTTCAGGCTTTTATAGGAAAAAAATGTATAACAAAATAGAAAATTAAAATGCTTGATAGACAATGCCCCCTTCTAGCAAACAAAGTTTTGTGAATTCCTAAAGAATTTTAGCCACGGAAGTATGAATACCCTTCTCATAGGATTGTGAAATCTGTTTGACTATTGATATAATTTCTTCCAGTCAATCTCCAACTTGTTAGGTATTAACTGGATGTGAAGAGGTTCCTCTGTTGTCACCCAGTAACTGATGTTTTATTACATTGTGTCTACCTTACTGTATCTGTATCTCTATACACACACACACACACTTAAAAATGCTTTTCTTACTGCTCCTTTTAAATTAACAGGCATGACTAAGTGTGTCCACAGGAAATAACGTGATTTCTAACTTGGTGGAAGCGCTTGAGAGAACCAATAAACTTTAGAAGAATTTGGTATAAATGCTGATGATGGAGACGGAAAAATCTACTTGCTGAGATTCAATTATATGATTTTTGAACCTTTCCATGATAACAAACATTGTCATTCGCAGCTGCCTGTAGGGATACTTAATAATTCTCAAACTGTAAAAGTATGTTTTAGGAGTTTCTTCTCAATATTGTTGAAAACCCCTCCTTTTTTTTTTTTTATGAGGTGCAAATTTGACAGGAGAATTTCCAACCTGTCTTCTTTTTCCATTTTATTTGTTTCGGTCTGGTACAATGCAACCAACATAAATATGTTCCATGTATCTTCCGTGTTGAAACTTATCTGCCTGATTTTGCACAAGGGTAATGGGTAATTAGAATACAAATATATTACATTCCTTTCAGCATACAGAACCATCAGGCAACTGAACTATAGTCGTTCACATATCTGTGGGTTAGACCGTGAAGGGACCTAAATGCACCTGGCGGGGGAGGGGGTGTATGTGGCAAAGGACCCGTGTGTTAAAGCCAACTGTGTATCATACAGAAACGTGCACGTGTTAACTACTTGAAAAAATTCACATTTATTTACTGTCAAACCGTGTTAAACTTTACACTGGATATTAGTGATGGGCTCATTATTAACAGGTTTACACAAAGGGATGAAAAGAAAAGCAGAATTTTGCTGAAACAATTTACATTTCATTAGAACTTTATCATAAAATAAATTAATTACTAAATATAGGCAGAAGGAATATGGAAGAGTAATATTTATGTTTTACTTTATTTTTAAAAAAAGAATAGGCACCTTTTGTTCACTAGAAAGTTTGTGAGAAGTGCCCAGTGCCCTCTCTGCCCCTGTTCAAGAACAAACAGGGGGGTGACACGCAACCTTTTCTAGATCTCACCACACTTGTGCAAGGCATGGCATAACTGGCTTCAGACTTTTTTCCCCATAAAACACGTTCTTTTGGCAATAAGAAATTTAAATGTAAGAATAAGGACTAACTTGTCAAAGCA
The DNA here is from genome assembly GCF_009834535.1 of Camelus ferus. Taxonomy (NCBI): domain Eukaryota; kingdom Metazoa; phylum Chordata; class Mammalia; order Artiodactyla; family Camelidae; genus Camelus; species Camelus ferus. The sequence continues at coordinate 61,267,633 of NC_045708.1, read as the reverse complement.
GAACACTGTATACAGTGGGAAATAAGTGAAAATGGGTAGAACTTACCATGACAAAGTGTAAGAAAAAAACATTTCATAACATATGTGCAACCAAGAGCTTTTCACAATATTTTCTTCAAACTCTTTAAAATTATTTTAATGACAATTATATTTCAGTTGGACACAAATGTATTTATTTTACCCTAGCAATAGAACAAAATATAATTTCTTTAGCCATTTTTCATGAGAATAGTTCATTGTACAGTTGAGGAAACATATGAAATAAGGCCTGTGGCTTGATTGCTAGTGGTTAAACATGTTTTCAATCTTTGCCTTAATGTAAAAGGTTTGCAGTAAACTGCAAACTGATGCAGAATCTCTCTCCTGCTTTTCCAAGTCTCGTCAGGAACAGTAAGGTACAGTAAATTTGTCCCACAGGATTTTAAAGCCTACGTGTTGTATATAATACAATGCAGGCCTACAAAAATGGTGCAGCCATATTTACAGATTTAGTTCACAAACTGCTGCGGTAACATGGCTGGATAGTTTCTGTTTTGCTTGTCTCACAATTTCTCTAAACAGCAGCAGAATCTTAAAATACCTGGTTGGCATGTCTTTTCTTTGTAACAAATAATTCATTTTAGTATACTCTGTGTATATACAAAGTTTTTGTCTGTTTTATAAAAATTCACAGAACGGCAAGGTTCAGTCATCTTTCTTACACTGGAGAACCACAGGTCAACAGGGCCACCTCTTCGAGCAGAGTCTGCGGGGAGCTGCGGCGGGCCGGCGGGTCCTTCTCCGGCAGCGCTTGCGCGGGGCCCTGGGAGTTCCTCGGCTGCACGGCTAAAGGCTTGTCACCAGCTGCATCTGTCCTTCCCTCACGTCTCCCTCCGGGACGCACCCTTCTTTGTTGATGGGGATGATGTAGCCATCGCTGTTGCCCCTGCTGATCTGGTAGCACATCTGGAGCCGATGGCCGGCTCCCAGGTTCGGCATGCTCTTGTAGTAAATGTCCTCGTTCTCACTCCTCCTAGACGGAGACAGCTCTTCTTCCATGTCGGGGCTGCTCTCCTGATAGGGGGAGTCTCTGAGGTTGGGCATGCTCGTGTAGAGAGAGTCTCTGTTGGGGGACTGGAGGTGGTCCTCGGCCTCGGCCGTCAGCTGGGAGACGTAGCTGTCAGTCCCCTCGGGCTTGGCTTTCTTCTGGGGTTGGTACAGGAGGGAGTGAGTCCGCTGAGGGATGAGCGGGGCCTCGAGCTCCTTGTGATGGGGCTCCAGCCCGGGGTGGTCGCCGTGCATCAAAGACGAGGCGTCGGCCACAATAGCGTCGTCTTCGCTGCTGCTCCCTCCAATCACAGGTTTGACGGGTAGTGTGAGCTCCAGGTTGTGAGCCTTGCTGCCGCCCCGCAGGTTGTTGTGCACTAATTCTGAAATGATCATCTTCTCAAAAGCCGTATCATTCAGACTTAGTCCACAGTCCACGACCTGCACGCTGTCATTATAGTCCCCCTTGCGCAGTGAGTAGCTGTTGTTAAAGTTACCATTTAGCGGTAGAGTATCCATGGCACTTGTATCCCTGGCATTGTTCAGTGAATGTCCTGAAACAGAAAGGGAGGGCCTCCGTTACTGCCTCTGTTCCCTCCTGGAGGAGCTTCACTTCTTTCGTACAAAACGTTTTAATGTCGTTCAGGACAAAGTTGCATTTGAAAGCTAACACTTGAAAAGTGCCAGGCTTTCCTGCATTCCCAACTGTCTGTCAACAATTGCAACCCCTCAGATAACAGGAACAAGTGTGAAAGAATAATACTGTTTTCTAGGGAGGGAAGATGGCATACAGAATGTTGCTTTATCAATTTCGGGGAGACAGCAGTGATTCATGGATTTTTGGTCAAATCTCTGACACTCTTACAAAGAAGACTTCACTCCATGCCCTTGCATAGTTAATGCAAAGCAATTCATTCGTGACGTTACATTTTAAAGTACAAGACTATGGTTTGTAAAAATAAAATTAACAGAATTTGTCCTAAACAACACTAAATTAAAAAGGAATAAGTCACATACAAAAACCGAAGGCAAATGTACAACATAAACCCACGTAACTGGCAAGCAACTCTTTAAACAACATTCTAACATTTCCTTTTTCTGGAGATGAAGTAAAAAAAGAATGAAAAATAATGGACAGACACAGAGAATTCATGTTAAACAAAGACAGCCATCTCTCACACTGACGGGACCAGGGGCCCACAAGCACCATCCAACAACACGATAGACAGCAGGTGGAATGACTCACTTTGGACAACTCACATCATGTCTGTCTGCTCAGGCTATCTGGCCTAAGAGTAGCTGATATATAAAAGAAAGTAAAATGATTTATTGTAACATGATGAAGAATTTTAAGCTTCTCAGCAACTTAGTCAGAGCAAGGGTTCAACAAATTAGATTACCAGCAATAGCAGCCTTTTACTTTTTCATTGAATATTTCTTATTATTTTGAACTTTTTTGTTTTGGTACTGATAATAGTCTAACAGCAATGGCCCCAGGCTCCTAATGGTCAAAGTCTGCCTGCAGCCCTGCAGTCTGCATCAGTCACAGTGACAGCACCGAATGAACCAGCAGAGTCTGCTGTACGAGACTGGCCCACAGACACCATGGGCATGGAGGTTAAACGCAGAAATGTTAGGAGATTTCTTAAGTATGGGTCACAGAAATTAAACCAAGAATAAATATTAACTGTGGAATGGGAAAAGGGTGTCAGCCTCAGCTAATATATTTTTATCTCTAAAGGAATGAAGGATTGGATACGTCTGCTAAAGATATGAAAAGAGGTTTAGGAGGAAAAAAAATATGGTAACATGCTCTCTTTGAATCAGAGTTGTATTTTTTTCTACAGACACATAAACATGTAAACTAAGACATCACAGTGCTTCTCAGGCAGATGAAAAAAAAAGTTTTAGAGAAAATTAAATGGTCTGTACCATGGAAAGTTAGGTTATTCATTCTCAAAATCCTAGAGAAAAATAAATCACTTGTCTACAGATAGGTCTGGAAAAAAAAAGAATGAAATGATGTTATTGAAATGAAACTGACCACTGTGAGGCTGCTGCATTGTATGCAAGGCTTGGAGGAGTTTAGAAAAAAAATTAACTCTTGAAAAAATAGGAAATTTCTCTTTTTAGTGCTCACTCCACTCTTAAAGCTGCAGATTATCCTAGAAAACTCAATTTCATGACCAATAAGTATCTAATAATTGCTCAATAAATTGTCATTAGCAGATTAGCAATTGCTCAATAAATTGTTATGAGGAGAAAACAGAGGGGATCAGACTTACTGACTCATGTCATGTAAAAAATTCTGATCCAACTTCTACATTTGAAAAACTGACAACTCAATTTGCATCATGCTCCACGTGTAACAGAATGAAGCTATGATAATTATTTACAAGGCTTCGTTTAGCTTGGTTGACACGATTTGCTAGCTTTATGAATTCATGTGTGCCACAATCTTTATAAAGATCTGCTACTAGAAAACATCTGCTGTTTTAAATTGTAAGTGACACAGGGATCAGCTGCCAGCATTTGTTTCCTCTGTAGAGGTTCCATCTTGTCATTTGTCTTTCTTTTTACCACTGCTTAATAAATTTAAAGATATATACTGGATAACCCAAAAGGTGTTTTCTATGATATACTGCAGATTTAAGCACATCTTTGGCTGGTTTTGAAGAGGCAACTTTTTCTGCCCAAGTTCAGGTAATTCACTGAAGACTTTCCACAGCCTGTAGCAAGATTACTGTGGGAATGCAGAAATGATAAGTCAATTATTAAGCATTCTGGTTGACAGTACCTCAGGCTTCAAAGAGCAAATTATTTCAGCATTGCATGTACTTAAGTATGGACAGCATTTGCTACAGACCTCTATTACTGACAAAAGGCAGTACAGATAGATGTACTGTTTGAATTTGGTAACATGTGAGTTGCAAATTGTGAACCACTTGCCCGCTGAGTCTACTTCATGACTGCTAGTTATGTTTTAATTGTGCCGGTTAAAAATCATGCTGAAAAAATTTACATTTGATAGGCAAAGTTAAGTTTTACTCCCATACTTGTCTCTCTGTAGGTTGCTAGAGGAAAGCATAAGGAAAGTAAGAAAAACAAGAGAATGAAAAGAGAAGCTGCAGTTACGTTAAAAAGGAATTTCAAGGACAAAAAAAAAAAGGAAACAAAGTTCTGTGTTTAATTTAGCAGGCAAATATCAATCACAAATTAAGATTATATGCTAACAGTAATTATGCAATAACTTTCACCAAAATCTTGAAAATTCTGTTAATATTAAACATATATGCTTTTTTTTTTTAAAAAAAAAAAGGCTATTAGAAAATACAGTAAAATACAGGATGGGTTAGTGACCATCTCTCCCCCTCCCCCAATAAAAATCTCCAGGTATAAACTAATATTAACTTTATTCTCAGATTTTTAAGAAAAAAGAAAAACTACCATAAAGCTGCACTATACTATAGTTTGATGACATTGATGACGCTGGATGTAGTTTTCTATACCTAGGCATCCAAATTATCTTCATTAAAGCTAATGCATGCCAGAAGGAAATCCGTCAGCAAGCTTTAGAATCAACTGAACAGTATATTACATAGATAGGATACCTCTAAATGATATAAATCTTGAAGATGGGCTCTCGGACCATGTGATGTCAGTCCTGTAATAATATATTAAGATTTATGCCACCTGTGTCAAAAACATGGATAATTATTGGTAAATACTATCATGACTGAAGTTCTACTATAATATAGTGCAGTTTTAGAAGCCTGGCATGGGCAATATCATAATCCTTTTTAACTGAGAAACTAAGGATGTAATAATAAATACATGGCAACTTGAGAATTCTAGAAAAAGGGCAAAGATCAGAGCTCTGTTTAGCAGCAAAGAAAGGCAGTTTTATTCGTAAGTATAAGCACACCTGGTGAGTTAAATACAGGAGCTGAAGGGGCATTACATACAACTGTTTCAGCGAGCAATGTGTTATAGGGGTTGTTAGTGCCGTGGGGTCGAAGAAGAGGGTTTGTTAGTAGGTAATTGCCAGTCATTCCTAAAGCAAAGAAACAGAAAAAAATACATCAGTTCTATTATTTTACTGTTACAGTAGCAGCAAAGTACTTTTTGTATTCATCAAGGGTAGTGAGTAAGTTGGCAGTGGAAAAAATCTGCTGGAATTTTCTGACTGTATTTGAACTACTAATTTGAAGGAGAAAGGGGAGAGGGAAGTTAAATTTCAGTAATTCACAGGTGCCTTCTACGTCCCCCAAGTAAACACCTGCTGAGGATGACATTTACTAATTTATACAGAATCCCTGTTAAACAAAAATGGCAATTAAATGCACAGAGAGCAACATCATGTTTCAAGACGTTACTGCTTCATATTAAACATCTAACCGCTGAGGCCCAGAAGAGGGAGTCTCAAAGTTTCAGAATTTACAGGTGTGGGATGATCCCTCACGAGAACATCTGTGTTAATAACAACTTTGATACAAGCAGGAGGAAAAACAACTTTCACAAACAGGTAGAAAGTATGACACATGGCACCAAGCTTCGCTTAGTAAACGCACGAGCACACATGCTGGGGGAGAAGAGAGACTGTGGGGAATGGATTATCAGCCCATTCACAGATTCTATGTATCAAGAATTTTCCTTCTGTAATCTTATTTGCCAGGTTTCAAAAATGAGTCAATGAATAATTCATTTCCTTTTTGATAGTCATCTTAACAGAATTAGGTAAAACAACAGAGCAATGGAATAAACACACATTTCACTTATTCTAATTGACAAATTACAAACCTTTCAATACTTATCAAACATATGCTTTGCATAGCTAATGTAATTTGACTAAAAATATTTTAAAATTCAAGTTGGTTTCAATGCCATAAATACTCTTTTTTTTCAATTGTAAACCAGAATCTCGAATCTCATTAGAACAATGTCAACAATGAAAAATGTCTTTTATATTTCATTGTGATAAAATATAACATGTTATATTAATTACAACTCAGTACGTCAAAACTGAAATTACCTGGATAAATTACCTTTCCAAGAATATATGTAATAATATTCGATATTTTTTCACACCAAACTGAAATTTACTAAGCTTGTACTCAGGAATACATGTGTACACATGCACTTGTGCCCTTTTCTTGCTAAATTATTTTATTTGGCATCTTATTTTAAGTATAAATTACACTGATCATGTGATAAGTTTAAGGCTGTAATTATATGTACATTAAAAAATAATTCAAATATAACAAGTTACTTTGTAAATTCTCATGTATTTTAATTATTTGCTTATGAAGAGTTACTATAAATGTTTTTGACATTTACTTTTGAAAGAAATGTAAAATAGAAGAATTTTGCTAATAAGAACTTTCACTCCAAAACTGGCACTGTTTAATGTGAATAGTAGTTATTCTAATTATATTAATGTTTTAAGGAGAAAACTTTCATAAAATGTCTCATTTGGAAAGGATAAATTTGTACTCACTTGGAAAACATTTTAATTTGTGGTAAAGTATGTTCTCAGTAATTACTTTTCCCAGCCTTACTCTGTTAATGTGAAATTTAAAAATCATACTTTTTGCATTACATTATGGAATAAAAAGAATTTATATGTACTTTAACAAAGGACAAAAGATGACTCAACAGGTTTAAGAGTTTGTGATATAAACCCATTTGAGAGAAAAATTCAGCATCTTCTCTGGAATTATTGCAAATTGGCAAAAGGAACAAAATTTATATTGTAAAGTCGAATTTTCCTAGTAACTGACCTTGATTAAGTGTTGAAGTGCTATTGATGTCACCTGAGATAAAAGAAGATTCAGATTGTTTTCTCACAGTGTCATTCCACATCCTTCTTATACGACTCTATTAACATAAAATAGCAAGACAGACGTTATGTTAGTTTTCCCACGCTTACCTTACATTAACGACACAAAAGATTTACCCTAAATATTCTGTGTAGGATTATCTCTTGACCTTTTAAAAAAATGTGTTGATTCTGGCCTAAAACCAAGTAAGTCTACACTGCTCTGCTGCTTCTCTACTAAGGAGACTCTAATCTTCCAATCTTTAAAGAAGTTTTCATTTATTGTCTTTTTTAAAAGTGGAGATGATGGATCATCCAACAGATGTTTACCGAATGCCCACTGCGCCCTGCGCTACGTGAGCTTAGGACACCAAATGATTACGACATGCTTCTTAAAGAAGTGCACCTCTCACAAAAGGACTTGACACCTAAAGAAACACCTTGAAGAAATACTTAAGAAGAAATTAAAACCAAAACACTAAGCAGGCAAGCGTCTGCTACCTAGATCATTATAATGAGGAGACAATTAGTGCATCTGAGCAGCACATGTCTCAGAAGGCTTCCCATAAAGAAGGTTAATTAAAGATGCTGTCAGATTCCTGGTTACCTGGGTGCCAGAGGAGTACCGCGCGCTGGTTCTGGTGGTGGATGCCTTCACGGAGCTATGCGGGCTCTCGGTTGGGAGGCCGCCGCAGCAGTACGAGTGTCGGAAGCACTTGCCATATTCTTTCCGTACCTGCGTTGAACAACCACGAAGCCGAGGGATTAATATAAACATACCCGCTTCTGCTCCAATTAAATGAGCAGTGGAGACACCGAAGAAGTTCCACTGACACTTTTCCGTGGAGATTGCAAAATTGAGTTCAACTGAAACTGCTGAACTAATGTGTATAAAATAGGTAACAAGTTCATGCTGTACAGCACAGGGAGCTATATTCAATACCTTCTACTAACTTACGGTGGAAAATAGTATGAAAACGAATATATGTATGTTCATGTGTGACTGAAGCACTGTGCTGTGCATCACAAAGTGACACAACATTGTAAACTGACTATACTTCAATAATATATATATATATTATATATAATATATATATATATACACACACACACCAAAAAAAAGCTGAAATGGTAGTCAGAAAAACAACTCTGATCACTAGACTGGCTAGTAGGATCTTAAAATGTATATAATATATAGAAATGCTTTATGTCCTGTTGCTATTATTATGCAAATATTATTACCTAATCTAATGGTAATATTTTAAAAGCCTTATTCTAGCTATATCCTCAGTAACCCCAATTTTCTACTTCATGCTAAGAAAATGGGATACGAAATCTAGTATTTTTCTTGTTTAATTACATTTAACCACTCGTAATTCAGCCATTTAAGTTTTATACGCTTCGTGTCCTCTTAGGTAGGTCAGCATGTAAACGTCTTTTACGGGATTGCATAGCTTTGCGGGTAACCTCTTTATAATGACGAGGCTACTTTGGCACAAGAATAAAGAAAAAAAGTCCTTTGATACACATGCCATTAATTAGGATGGAATGTTTTCTTCATTTTCTGATGTGTCTAGCTCTACCATTTAGTGGGGAGAGTGTAAGACGCCTGTTCACTTCATTAGCACACAAGGGAACTATTTATGCAATTTCCATTCACATTAATGAGTTACTCATGTAATTTCCCTTTTCCCCTGAAGCTTGGATATATGAATAGATAGAAAAGTTGTTAGGCTGAAAAGAAAGTTTAAACTTTAAAAATGTGAAGCCCAAACAACTGTTAAATAACGCAGCCCCACCCAGAGAGGGGGGTCAGGAACTGGGAGGAGGGTGGGGACAGTGCTGGATTCCATGTGGCTCTGCTGGTGTATAAACATGCCAATGCTTTGTGGTGACTGAGAGCCACACTTTGAAATTAGAAGACAGAAGAAGGAAAAGTTGCATAAGAAAAAAAAAATTTTTTAATAGGTCACAAAAAACCCTCCAAGGCTTTTCCCCAACCTCTCACAGTTCTGTGCTCGACATCTGCTTGCAGAGACCGTAACTCTGTTGCTTATTCCTCGGGAAATTAGGGAATTAAAGTCACTAGATGACCTTTTAAATCTAAGTGCCCTTGCATTTTCATCCTCTTAGCTTTATTTAATTACACCTATCAGAACAAATAACAATGGGGCTGAACTTTCAAAGCATTTTCTTTGCCTAAATATGCTCACTCAAGCAGTGAGAACCATGATTTTAACTAAATCATCTTGTATCATATTCTTAACAATTCATCCTGGCAGCACCCAACAGGACACATCCAAGACGAAGGAGAATTTGTTCAAAAGCAGCACAACACAAGGACTCGAAAATGTAATTGTTAACTAAAAAATACAGCAAAATCTCCATTCAGTTAACATACAAACTCTATGAGGAAATGATGACCTCATCTTTTTTCTGCTAAGTTAATGCTTTGTCAGAAATTATGAATATGTGATCATCTGCATGTATATAAAATGCTCATCTATGTAAAAAAAAAAAACCAAATTACAAGGTTATATATACCTGTACAGAAATGATTATATGCATGTATACAAAATACTCATTTATGTAAAAAATAAAAACAAAGTAATTTTAAGGTTATACTTGTATAATGTTTAGAAAGTTAAATAAAGTTCAGTGTTATCAAATAATGCATCATACCTCACAAAACATTTCTGCGCATTTAATGGCTATTAACTGCTCTGAAATGCTATATAACCAAGACAATGGCAATCAAAATGGTATCATATCCAAATGTCTTCCGGTATTGGTTTTGCCTAATGTCTATATTGCTGTGAATATACATTATCTGTCAGTATTGCACATTCCACTGTCATTATCTCAAAATTATAGCTTATTCAAAACTGATGGAAGTAACAACACTATCATCTTGTCAGGACTGAAAACATAATAGTTTTCACTTTCGCAATTCTATTTCTCTGTTCAATTTAGTGACCAGCTAGTAATGACAGAATAAAAAGACCACATTAGACATGCAGACAGGGAAAGGATAATACCTAGGGAAAGGCATGGACATTTTAAACTTAAATGGCAGCTAAGCTATTCTCTTAGGTTTATATCTTTTCGCACTAGATTAAAAATGTTCAGCTTAATTTCTGAATCATCTTTGCTGACTCCACTTAACATTAAGTAAGGACAAAATAATTAGATGGGAGATATTAAATGACTGGGTTTTAAGATCTTTCCAAAATTATTCAAAAGGCAACATTAATATTAACTTTCTGGGCATATCTTGTGCTTTTAAAATTTAGGTCATTTATCCTAATATTCAATTTCATTTTGAACCACTGCATTGCTTTTATTGAGCAAAGAGCAATATTATTTAATATCTTCTTTATCTTGCATACCCTTTGCACAAAGCATCTTGGTAGCCTCCAAAGGAGAAATCTTAACATAAGTATCTAGTTTACAACATTCCCAAATTGAGATTCAAAAGATGGGTGGTATGGACATCTTTTATATGTAAAACCTGAATTTCCTGACATGAATTACAATTAACTTATTATTAAAACATGATGCTATCAATAATATGCCAGCTGTAACTCACAATCTTCTCTACTATCTGTATTATTTTCAAATCAAAGAACAAGCAAGCAGAGCCCCTAAGTGTTTCCACTTACTTTCTTTTGGAGAGCACAGTGGAAGATGAAAATGAACACTCCCTGGAAAGCATTAAAGATGGTGAAGAGATACGCCATCACAATAGTCTCCTCATTAATAAAAAGCAACCCAAATGACCAGGTTAGGCCAAGAAGACACAGAAGAGCGAAAGCGCCAAGCACCCAAGACCTGAAAAAACAAGGTGAATTTTATTAACGGGCTCAATGGGAGAACCACACACATCACACTTAAATATTAACGTGTCAGGAGTAGCAGTAGACTTTCTCTATGTTCACATTCAAATTCAACAGCATTTTGGCTTTAACCTTTCATTGATTAAAGAAAGAACAATAGCATTTAGTACTGACGTCTCCAGTGGAAACAGCAACAGCAGGTATGACCTTTTCTTACTCAGAATAAACAAGGTATGAAAACTATATTAAAATACAAGGTGTAAAACATCCCCCGTGACTTTATTGTCTTTTATGTGCGTTTTGGTGAGAGACATTAAGGAGTCCTTAATTAGTTTACTCCTGTATTTTATTCCTGTGGTGCACTCATGACACTGAATAATGTGACACATACAGAAAGGTTAAATGGCAGATAATCACTTAACACCTCAACTTCAGATTCTAAGAAACTCATCTTAGGTGAACCTAAGGTTTATGGCTAAAGCATGAAGAAGCCTAGCTGAAATGGGACAAAAACATGAGAACAACTTCAAAATAAAATAATTTTGGAGAGATTTCATCATGAATAGCTTAAGGAGAAAAGAACTGTAGAAAATAGGACGGAATGAGGAGGATTTAAAGTCAGTGCATTCCATGTCTAACTAATGATCTTACTTGATAAATGGCTTATTATCTTCATAGCTAGAAAGCATTATAAGCAGAAAAGAGAAACAAAATTATTAGACAGAATTAAAATAGAAAGTAATAAGAAAGCATTTATATACTTTATAAAATTAGTCAAAATTAAGAAAGTCAAAATGCAGAGGCAAGCAGTTAAAAAATAAAGGCATATTATAGTTTAAATACTGTAGCAAATTAGATATTCCAAAATAATTATAGAAATTAAGGGCAATTCATGATACTGACGGATTTGTAAAAAATATAAATCATGCCATAAATTTGTTAATGTAAGGTCTACCTTACCCAGGTAAGTCCGTATTATAGTAGCCATCACAAACACGGTAATTACTGGTGTAGATGAGAAGACAGAAAGAGGAAAAGGAAGAAAAGAGAGAGATGCTAAAGATTAGCTCTCTCTCTTACCATGCAACATGCAATGAAGCTGGCACTAACCTATCTAAAACATCTAAGTTTAAAAAAAAATTACCCTTACTATAGATCTGCCATTTTTAACATTAAATATATTTTCCACATCCCATTATAGCCAACTCGAACAATACCTCCTCAAATTTTAAATTAACTCATGTTTAAGAACAACGCTGAAAATGCCTTTTTATATAAGATGACTTCACGAATCAACAGCTATCAATTTTTTGTTAATTCGATAGCATTTTTCCATTGATAGGCTACTGCAGTTTTTTCAACATTGAAATAAAGTAAACATTTATTTAATTATCATGAAAACAACAGATAATCTCTGAGTTAACGATAGTAATAGAGTAAATTCACTTAGGGAAACAGGATTAGAGGTAGAAACTGCTCACAATCCTTAAATCAAAAAGTCATTTAACAAAACAAACTTAACATAATCATATCAGCCATGCAAACAGGAACATCACTTTGAACTGCATTTTAAATTCAAATGAAACTGCTACAGTGATATGGAATTTCCACAAAGCCACTGAAGCAATCTCTTGGCTCTAGATCAAGACAGAAATTATCTAATTTTTGACCAATGTCTGTGACATGGTGACAGTGAGACTCAGCCTTTATCAGTAACACTTCCTGCTGAATAATTTCTACAGTTGATAGAAGGTATTCACGTATTCCCTGTGGAGAGTATCTTCCACTTAGTTTGTCAAGCACTAAAATTAAAACACAAAATACTTACTTAATGTTTTCCAACCTGCTAGAATCCGGTTTCAAAGTGTTTGAGTGCTTCACCATTTTGCACAATGTGATCACCAGGAAGATAATATTTAGCTATTATAACAAATAAAAAAAGAATTAGAGCACTATGACAAAAAGCAAAAACTAAATACATGTTAGCAAATATATTCAACGGATACTGCAGTTAAATATCAACGACACGAATATACGGTAGACACTGATTCAATTTTAGTTTACTTATGCGATGATCAAGCTGAGTCTAAATAAAAAATACTCTGGCAATGTATGATCGATTTTTTAATAGATCATTTGACATGATATTGCAACCTCATTAAATCAGAATCATGTGGTGATGATTAAATAAATTAGAAAGCCTAAATTAGATTCTTTAGCTAGAGGTACTCCAGGGTCTAAAAGCCATCTAATAAAAACACCGAAGTGAATTCCTTAGAAGGGGTATTTACATCAAGCAGCTTATAATGGAAGGATCCCAGAATTTGGGACCGTAAGATGTAGCTGAGAGCCTAGCTCTTGATTTTGACTGATTAAATGAGGAAAGTAACATTTGTACAATCTTTTTGTAAGGTAATGGTGAGGATCAAATGAAATTAAACACATGAAAAATGTTCACTGGTTATACAAAGTAAGATAAACTTTTAAATAAATATATAATTTGCTATTTAAGTGTTAAAAGCCATCATCTCTTTTTTCCATATGTCTCTTTACTTTATGAAAGATGGTAAATTCTAAAGAAAGCCTGTTTTTGAGTCCCTCTAAACACTCAGCTGTGCAAGAATCTAGGTGCAAAAAAAGCAACCTGGGGAAGATGGAACCTGACATGGAAGGACAGCTTGGAAGGTCAATTTGAGTGAATTCAGAAGACAAGAGTTGTGTTTTGACTGAGGAGGGTTAAGGGTTTGTAATTTGCATTTGCTTCTACAGAAACCTTGCAGGGTGCTGGATGGAGTGAAAGCACTTACATTTTTATGCCCTAAAAATAAGCTTACGCTAAACTGCTCCTGGATTTTTTTTCACATTTTATTTACTTCAAAGTATTACTTTAAAAAAGATAAAGATAAAATGAAGTTATTATGTAAGCATTAGATGGCTTAATGCCAGCCCAAATCATAAATTCAGAAAAAGGCCCATTATATTTGGGGACGAAAGCAACTCCTTGGTGGCAGATAATCAACATAACTTTGTTACAGTAGCATGATCACTTTTGCTGAGTCACAATACCATCTGATAAAATGATAATGTTATTTTCCTCATTCATCACTACTTCTGATTTTATAATTAGGAAAAACGATACATGGCAATACATAAAATTTCCAAGTCCTTCCTAATGAGTTTAGGAACAAAGCAAAGACTTTAAGCTGTTTATCAGTCATTTTGTCTACTATGCCTTGTTCTTTCTCTTAGATGTAGAATTTCCTCTTAAGGACTAAAGTGGGGTTAATGGCCATAATTTGCAAGTGTTGGCATATAGCATTCCATCATTGATGTTAATTATTTGAGGACAAAAGAGACTCTTTGCTTATAAAAGTACTTAAAAATTAATTTCTTAAGATACTTGTCTAGAGGAAAAGTAAATAATTTGTAAAAAAAAATTCTAGTTTTATATTCTGAAGATTATAAAGCCTAGTCGGTCATAATATAAATAAATGCCTCTATTTTCAGGGATGTTATAGTATGATGCCATTTCATTCAACAAATATTTATTGACCTTACTGCTCCACACAAGAATGTGCTTACTGTATTGTGGGTAAGACACAATTTTTGCCTTTGAGAAATCAGAAAGATCCTTCTGCTAGTACAGTAAGTATTTAATTTGGTTTTTAAAGACTCATGGTATAGTTTATCTCTAATTTTTTTAAAAAACAAAATCAACAGTGTTTTTACTTTTTATTTTATATAATAGTAAGTTGTAACTAGGACAATTTAGGAATGGTTAAAAACAAGAACTCCAAATATCCTAAAAACAAACCAAACCCATATAAACAAACAAACTGGCTACATCTTTCTTAAGCAAGAATGGCTGCCTTACAGATTTTTTACAGATTCAGAGTTAAAATCATTTAAACCTCTCAATCTTCCTTTTTCAATGTCCTAATAAAACCATTTATTGCTTTTATTCCAAATTTCTAGACCTAGGGTTGCCCCCTACCCCAACACCTTTCTTAAAAAAACAATTTTCTGAAGCACAAAGGGCCACAATGTGAAGCTCCTTACTTTCTAAGCATATTCATTATCCCCTAGGAATAAAATAACAGTAGTAGTAGTACCTTCGAGGAAAGAAAAAAGTTATTACCCACTGCAATAACTGAACTACAAGGAAAGAAAAAACTGGAATGTATCAAGAATTATGCTATAAAAAGACAACGAGTAGAAAATGTGAAACCATAGGGGGTGAATTCATCCAAACAGTTTTCAATGAAGAAAACCAGGCTAAAAAAAAATCAGTTATTTAAGAACTAGCACCTTTTCCAGTAAAACTGAAATGAAAATAAAGCATACCTATGTAAAAATAGAACTAAAGCTTAAATATGATACAAAGACATTTCTTTCTTGTTAAGACAGAACTAACTTGAAAACACCACAGAAAATATATCTCACTTCAGCCTTAAAAAGTAGACTGTTAGATGCATCTCCTCTTCTTCTCCCCTCACCCTGCTTTAGTTATGTCTCTGTTTAGTGTTTCTTCCTAGCTACAAATACCACACATTCACAAGACACAAAGTTCAGAAAATACAGATAATTACAAGAAAAGCTAAAAAATATCCTCCAGCAACCTATAACCCTAGCTCCAGAGGCAGCAGACAGCACTGAGATAACCATTTACAAGTGTGTGATGTTGAGTACCTTGCCAAAGCCTATGTAGCTCCTGTAAAGTCAATGCTGAGGGTCCATACACTGTCATCTGGCTCCACGGCCTGCAGTCTTTTCTAACAAAATTAACCAATTGATTCTAGTTGAGAAAACTAGAAGTCTTCTAACAAAACCGAAGATACACTAGTTTTATATTTTTAAAAAAGGTTCCAGGTTCCACTTCTATAAAGAGCAATCTACTTCACAGATCAATCAGGGATGATGAATGAGTTGAAGACAGAATATTAAATTAATTAATGTATGAAAATATAGTCTTAAATCCTTAACATAAGAAGGTGTGCTCTTCAAAAGATGTCCACTTGATGGACTTGCCATGATAACCAACTCTGCATTTCCTTTGTAGAACACCACCATCCCATAATCAGCACAAGGCTAAGACACCCACATGTTCCTACTCCCACTCGCTACACTCTGCGTTTAACAGTTAGTTGTGCTTTCTAAAGCCTGTTTGTGATGCTTATACTCACGTCGCTAAATATCACACAAACCCATAAAACCCGAGTAGGGGAGAAAAGCTGTTGTTTCTAACATATTTAAGATTGAATGTTTCAAAAAGATGTTTTAAAAGTGAGTCTCTTAAAAAACAACTTAAAATCCTAGGAAAATAATCATAAAACCACAGAAGAATTCTTGCACTCAGATTATTTCACAAGTGTCTGTGAATTCTCTAATTTAAAGAAAATGAAAATAAAAATCTAGCGAACACACTGTTAGGCTGTCAAGAACTTTAGGGTTAAATCCAACACTTATTTAATCTTTGAAATATGACTTGACAATATACAAATAATGAGGCAAATAATCTTTAATAGGATAAAATAACATCATTTCAAGACAAAGTAATTATGAAAAAAGGCTTGTAGGACTTATTGTGAATATAAGAGCCAAAAAAAAAAAAAAAGCCAAATGTAAGATATTTTCTTTATCCCAACTCCACATGAAAAAAACTCATTAATACATGTTATTTATTGGTCTTATTAGAGAAATGAAAAAATATGTCTATTAATTAAGGTATTGAATAGTTTAATATGTTACCACCAATATATGAGAGTGAACTATTTTCTGGAATTAAACAGAACATTTACTGAAGGGTAAAGAAAATTTTTAAAATGTGGTTTTAAAGCTGTCTTATTTTCTCCAATGTCTAAAACGTAAATGCTAATTTTTAGTTTCCTAGAATAAATATTCTTCCCATCTTTTTCAGGAGGCAATACACTCTAATAAGTCATAATTTTGTAGAATAAAACATTTCTATAGATTTTTTTTCTTTTCTACTCCTTTCTTGTTTTCTCATAACTATGGGAATCAGATTGAGAAATAGAGGGGCAAAAAGAAACATCTCTGATACATTCTGTTGTCTAAGATAGTCACTTGAAGACTAAAAAGGTTAGTTTCGAGTGAAGTTCAAATGAGTTCCTTCTTTTATCATTTTTCCCGTCCACAAATGGCTCTTTCCAACCATATACTCCTGTGCGTCTTTCTTTTCTGGTTAGAATAAACGGCTTCTTTCTCCTCACTTTTTACTTCTCCCCAATTTATTCTCCTGCCTTTGGTATGCATTTAAAAAATTTGAGAAATCACAAACATCAACAGAAGATTCTCCGTGTTTCTCGTTGGAAGGCAGGCAAAAGGCTGAGAAGAGTTGTGCCCACCATTCAACTGCTGTTCTCCCTTCAAGTCCAATGCAGTCACTTTTTACCCTCTTGTTCTTTACAAACTGAATGCTACTAAGTCTAAACACAGCATTTTGGGATAGATTGAAAGGCGCTATGCATCAGTGAGAAAGGAAAAAGACAGAGTTACAGCTGTGTACATAAAGATCTGTCTATAAACCTGGTATACATGACATTACTCAGCCATTCAGGTAGATGCCTCTAGTAAGTACAAGTCAACAGGACGGTGTTGCATGCTGCATGTCAGCTCACCAGCCTAAATGCCCATACTGAGGATTAACTTTGGAGATGAGGCAATTCCTCCAGGAATTAATCAGATTTTAACTCTACCCTCTGTGTGTGTGTGTGTGTGTGTGTGTGTGTGTGTACACAGGTAAATGGGTAGATGGATATCTCTTAATAGAATTCTATGTTAAAGAGTGAGAACAAATGAAGAAGAAAAAATTTTCTTATTCAGCTAAAAAGAGTGAACCACTAAACAGGGCATTCTTCCTCTTCCAATAACAAATAATACTCTTCCTCCTATCTTCCAAAAATAATTTCATAAATTACTGTTTTATTAAATAATCTGCTGGTGTACTTTGCTAAATAAAATTCACCATTACTTGATGATATGGCCTAGCTAATCATTACCCATATTGATAAACATGAAAATACAAAGAAGTTTAAAGAGAGAAAAAGGTACCATAGATTGTAGGAGGGCACAGTTTGTTTTATAGTCATCAACCTGCTCCATTGAATCATAGCCATCTGAGCTTAGCAGCTTAAAATTCGTTCCACAGCTTGCAGTGCTGACATGGATATGATGAGACAGAAGAACAGAAACACCACTCTGAAGTAACCTAACTGAACTGCACATGTTCTGACCCTTTTTGTCCTCCCTAGAGCTTTTGCTACCTGGCAAATGCAACTCTAAAACCGCACTTGTATCTCCAGATCTTTGCTGTTAGCCAAGCAGAAACCTATTTCTCCCTGGGACTGGCAGCCAGTGAGGTGTTCTCTGAGGAAGACTTCTAAATGAGTGTGTGAGCTGAACTCTTACTGAACTGAATTAATTATTAACGATGCAGATGGAGCTGTCCAAATGATAAGAACAGCTCCTGACGTGTCATGATCCAAGCTTTCATTAAACCATTTCAGGCATACTAATGGTTTCCCACTGCTCATTACTTACAAGCACTTTTCTCATAGATATAGTAACTCTAGTGCCTGTAGGCAAGACATCCTATAGAAACACAGAAGTAGGAAGTTTTATCTTCCATAACATTTTTTTCATTGAAAATTATTAAAAATGTACACTTATTTAATACTACTAAGTGAAATGATTTCAATTCAGAAAAGCTGGAAATGGAAAACTATGCTTTCCAGGAATACCAATAGGTGATTTCTGTTATGAGAGTACTCCTTAAACGAGTAGTAGGCAATATAATTTACATTATTAAGATTTGTGTCTCCACTGACTTTTAAATGTCCTGTATCACCATAAGGACATATGTCGGTAACTATATTAGTACTCAACAAACACGTGTGTACAATCATTTACCTCACTTTAGGCTACATGCGAGATAACATTTTACACTTCTGTGTCACTCTTTGTCTCTCTGCGTTGGGACGATCAGAGGGCAAAGCAATTGCAGGAGAAGAATTACTCCCAGGCTCTGTAGTGTGATTGCTGCCTGCTGTTTGGTTTGGTTTTGTTTCTAGTTGGGAACACTGTTCCCAAAAGCCCTTCGCATCTCAACCTCAATGATCTGGTAGACGATAATAATGACAAAGCTGAAAAGTAATAGTAGGCTCTCGCTTGTAAATGGGCAACATAATAAAATACCCTTCACCTCTTTCCTTACTGGAGGCTGTGCATACATGAACATTAACCCCCTTTGCCAAGTAAAACGTCTTTTAATACTGTCAAGAAAGTATTTCTCTTCAGAGACAGAAAATCAACAAAACTTGCAGTACAACAGAAGTATAGATCAAATATCCCTAAAATGGTCTTTACAATTTTCAAAGTATCAATATGTTTGGCCAAGGGCTCAGGGAGAAAAAGAAGCCTGTGTCTTTAAGGATCACACCTCTTCGTGTCAGCTGTTTGTCAGTTTAATTCAAGCTAGGCTTAGGCTATATTAACAAAAGTAAACCAAGAACAAAAACTGGGGCAATCATCTGGACTGAACAATTCTGATGAGAAATCAGCTTTCCTAGGAACACTTGAGAGTGTTTTACTGATTTGATTCACACAGGCATTCATCTCAAATTTTCATTTTGCTTTGTATAAAAGTAATTGTATAAAATAATTCATTTTAATGACAGAAGTTATATAAACTTGAAGTAATTCTAACTTTCCTTGAACTACTAAAAGTTTTTGCTTAATTTTATTGACACACTAGTTAACCACAGAAATAGCTAATAAGCTCATTTGTTATAACTTTTTAAAGAAAAAAGCACCCCTAATAGGAATAAACAGATATAGGCAATATGTAAATTTGTTTGTTTCACTGTCAATCTTATAATGGTCAATAACATTTATTTGTAACAGCATGATGTTAAACCTGAGTGAAAAGTTTTAAATACTGAAATCCAAATATTTTAGCTACATTTAAAAAATTTCAACTGTATTTCAAATATTTGACTAGTGATAATTTAAGTTAAAAAGTACCTTAATGTTATTATACTTAATTTGTATCAAGTTTATTTTAAAATAAAATTTCTTAGACACCAGTATTTTTATTTGGTATTTCAAGGCTTAGAATAGTAATTTTACTTCTAATGAGTTTAAAATTTATTTAATATTCACATACTATTCTAAGTTTAAAAAAAAACTTTTTGTGCCCAAAATAGGGTGTGGATGTTTGTTTAAAAGCACTAAACTGCTATGTGGAAATTAAAATAATAAATATTAAGCTAATGTTCTTTCACTTTCATAAAACATTCATTTAATTCATAAATGCTATTCAGGCTTGGTGCAGAGCTAATATTATAGATTTTGGAAACATAATTTCCTGAATTAAAACTCTTAGCAAAAAACCCCACTTACTCAAAAACAAAATAAACTATACATGTCAATTATTCCTTTCTAATTATTAAAGTACTTTCAAATCTTAACATGGCATATATATATAATGACATGGCATTTTTGCAAACTATATTAGAAAGGAGGAAAAAGTACTTTTTAGAGGAAACAATTTTCAGAAATAGTACTAATTAGCAAGTGTATAAACTCTAAATAATGATATAATATGTAAAATACACTATATAATTTTATCAGGTAAGCTGGACGTGTTTATAAATCTTTGACTGCATAGATAAATTAAAAGTCAAACAAATTAGCCCTGTTTCAATTGCACTGCTAAAGCAGCAAGCTAAAAATGAAGGGAAAACAGAGTCTGCTTACCAGAATAATGAAGGTAACAGGTCCAATGAAACTCCATATAAAATAGTTATCAACATGAAGCCAGCAACTATTACAAAAAGAAAATAATTTGTATTAAGTAGATTCAGTGGATCCTCAACATCACAAGGAACACAGAAATTTAAAAATCTAACAAACAAAACTAACTTTACATTTGCCTTTGAAAATTAATTTCTTGTGGTCAAGAACAGTGTTAATAATTCTGAGTTGGCACTGACTTAAAAAGTAGTAATATATTTATTCCAACCTATTCTTCATTTCAGGTTTTAAATTTGATAAAGACACACATAATTATGCTTGTATGGAGAAAACAGTAACCACCCCCAGCCTGAAGTCTTAAGACATTTGACTTTACTGAGAAAAACTTGAAACTCAAGACTCCAAATTGTCTCATCATTTTAAAGTTCCTATTTTCAAAATTTGCCTTTTGAATCTGTATCTGAGCTAAAATGTTTAACCCTATGGAACATAACAGATAAAAAAAATAAATGTTCAGATGTTACATTTGTTGCAAAACAGTGTAGCATAAATATAATACCTCAACTGGG
This sequence comes from Camelus ferus, assembly GCF_009834535.1. Taxonomy (NCBI): domain Eukaryota; kingdom Metazoa; phylum Chordata; class Mammalia; order Artiodactyla; family Camelidae; genus Camelus; species Camelus ferus. The sequence goes on along the minus strand of NC_045708.1, from coordinate 61,246,610 downwards.
AATGGATGAATACTAGAAAAAAAAATCAAAGCACAGAACTCATACAGTATTAGAGTAAATGATGCATAAACTTATTAAGACAGATTTTACTTAGTGGTTCATTTTTTCATATAACACTGAATCTCCAGTGAATTTCTTTCATTTGTCTCTCATCATCTGTGCAGTCAAAAAGCTTTCTTTAGTCCAAAGAATCTATATAACTAATTTTATCAAAAGAAAAAATAAACAGAATTGGAAGGCAAATTCATGCCTCTAGCAAATAAAATCCTTAGAAACACGGCCATGTCTACCTTCTGTCACTTTCCATAAATATCTATATTTTTTATAAATGAATGACAGTGACTTATTTTAATCCTTTCAAACTGCCTGATAAAATATTATCAAAGTAAAACATATGGGATGGAATGTGGTACTGTCACAATTGAGAATGAGAGTTAGCTAGAGGGCCCGCTGCACAAAGAGAGCTAATGAAGCATTAGCTTAAAAACTGAGTAGTTAAACCTGTCAGATGCTTTAAGTTCAGAAGAATTTTTACTTAATATCTTTCTAAGGCCAAAAAATTATTTACTTTTTCAATTTGTTTCAGGTCAGTCTTTTGTGTTAAAAAGAAAGTCCATAATTTAGAATCTGCCTCGCCAGAGTACAAATCCTCTGAACCTAGAAAATTACAAAAGACTTGATTGTAATTTGTGCACGGCATGCCCATTCTCTCACCAATAAAGCTTTCAGATGCTATTTTAGTCTGTCAGGGACCCTCACTGACAGCTAACAGGCTTTAAAAAATTATTCACTTGAAAAACACTCAGGTCACTTGCAATTACTCACGCTTTCTCTGTTCCGTAGCTCTTATAGTCAATAGCAGCCGAAACGCCAACCACCGTGGCAGGAAACAAGTAACCAGCAACATAGTAGTATTTCTTCCTTGAATATTCACTTTCAAAGACTTCAACTAACATTAGATAGAGCTGCACACCTTCTAAACACATCCAAGCAAAAGCGGCCAGAAAGAAAAAGTGCAGAAGTCCTGCAAATATTGGGCATGCAATCTATAAAGAAAAGGAGCAAAAAAACGCACAACAGAACACATGAATATCAGCAGCTGGCTCCAAAACTGTACAATATTCACTGACAGTCCTCGCCACTGTCTTTAAGATGCTTAAATGTCTCTAAGATATTTAAACTACTGTTTCGTCAACTCTGTCATAGAGACAAGGTTTTATCTTGAACTTTATTTCCAACTCTTCTTCTTTTGTTTGTTTGTTTTTATTTTGGGGGGAGGTAATTAGGTTTTTATTTATTTACTTTTTTTTGGATGGAGGTACTGGGGAATGAACCCAGGACCTCGTGCTTGCTAGGTATGCACTCTACCACTGAGCTATACCCTCCCCCTACACTACTGTTTCTTAAAAAAAAGTTTTTTCATAAACAAAAACACTGCCAAGTTTGGTTCAGTGCTTATAGAGTGTAATGAATGCTAGGTGTGCGAGAAATACCATCACTGTAAGACATTACTATTTTTACCGAAATTGAGTCCAAATGAAAATATATTAACTTCTCTTCTAGAATTACGCATTATTAAATCTGAATATTCTACTTGTAGATAATTTGCTTTACAAATCCTTAGAACAGTTGTTTCCAAATACATTATTTCTACCTTTTCGACTACAGAATTTTAAAAAATTTGTTTTAATGACAAGTATCCCAGATCTAATTACCTAACATCATTTTCTTGTCACATGTGGCACATTCTTAAATTAATCCCAGTGCCGATGAATACAGGGTGAAGCATTAACTATTTAGTTGTCTTTCTGACACTGAGACCTCACGATGATGAATAAATTGCTCAGAATATAAAGAAATGATCACTAGTCAGAATGACTATGTAAACAAGATGAAAAATTTTTAAATAGGATCATTTCATTTTAGTATCTCCAGCATTCTTCTATTCAAATTGCATGTTTTAATAACAAGCCAGAAAATCCAACTGTACCTTAATACAAGAAATGAATTAACTCATAATAATATTACTTGATGATTGGGTTTTGTCTTTTAATTTATTACAAATTATCCTTCAATGTTGTCATGTTCATTATATTAAGACAGAAGGTCAAAAATTATCAGCAGCATGTGCGGATTTACACCTGTTATAATAATTTTCAAAGATCCAACGTCAACAAATGGAAGCGGTACTTACCATGTATTTTGTCTTATCAATGCCTATTAGGAAAATAAATTCAGCAATAAAAAGGTTGATACAAAGGTTCTTGTGAATAGTGTTACGGTCACTCTGCAGACCACGGAAAAAGCAGAAGGTGAAGATGCAGATAGCCAGGCAAACGAGGGAAACGACAATTCCCACCCAGGTGATGACTGTAAGGAGTAACTCATGAACTCCATCTTTGTACTGGGGAAAAAAAAAGCAGAACTTCAGTATTCCTGCAGCACATTAACTAAAGGTAAGACAGGTTTCACGTGTGATCGCTCATCTTTTAACACTCAACTCTGCTGAAATTCATGTGTTCAAACAGGGTTCAATACTTAAAAAAAATCATATAACAGAATGCAATATAATCTTATTAATTTTTATATCCAAAGAATGATCTATGAAAGTGGAAGATTTTACCTAGAAAAGACTGACTGAAATAATTACTCATGTACACATAAAAAAATTTTACAATAGAACAAAGACTACTTAGTTATTTTAAAAAATGGCATTTTAATGGCTTTTCAGGCTAACAAAGAAGTTGTTTTAATTTTCTCCTTGAGTTTTTATATTTATATACTAAGAGTTAAGCACATAATAGATGTGAGAGCTTTCATGTTACATTTCTTAAAATATGTTTATCTTCTGGCTCTTGTTCTCCTATTCACAAGAATGAAATGAACACTAAGAAACATTCCAGGAGCCATTCTGGTCTTACAAAATCTGCAGTTTTGTGCAGTGTGCAAAGTGGTTAAGAAACTTAAAGCAGAAATTGTAAAATGAGATTCAAACATTCAAGATAGGGAGGACACTGTCACACTTCAGGGCCCCTCTGTCTGTATAATCTATTGCTGTTCAGTTTTTAAATCCCTGATCACCTGTGCCTATCACCTGCCCGAAGGGGAAAGACTTAGAACAAGTCTATAAAGCACATGATGATTTGAGAAGTAACAATTAATACAGTACCAAGACTTCCTACAATATATGGACAGTGTAGAAACAATTAGACATCCACATTACTTTGTTTGCTTTTTAGGTACGATAAGCACCCAAAGAAGGGACTATTACACAAGCTGTTTCGAATCTCTGAGGTTTTTCTCTGCTACTAATTAGAAGTGCAAATACTTACTGCAATTTCCCTGTGGGCCATGAGAATTGCAAAATTGGTTAGGTGGCTGCATGCACACGTTGTACGAGTTTTATTAGTGTCAACCAGCTTGCAGCCCTGGGTAGACCAATATCCCATCATAGTTCTCTCTGAGTAGTTCCAGAAGGAGCAGTTTGCATTGAAATAATTGTCAGGCTGGGAAATAAAATGACAAGATAAAATTAGGATTTTACACTCTAAGATGGCAATAGCAATTGTTTAATATGTGTAAAAGGTAATTTAGATTAAACTTTGCATGTTTCGGACTATAAAGTTTTTCATCAGCAAAATTGTAGACTATGTTATACAAGGCAGATATCTAACTTAAAAGGGGCTTTATAGTCCGAGACACTCTAAAGTGTACTCTAAATTACCAAAGACCCATTTTACACAATTACAATTTCCATCTTATGATTTTACATACTGATGGTACATCAGAATCATTTTTTTTTCCTTTTCTGACAAAATTAGAGCAGTGAATTTGTTCCAAAAAAATCCTGTAAGGAAGAAGTGTTTTAAAATCCATTTTGTTTGGGGCCCCTTTTTGTTCGAAGTAACATAACAGCGACAATTTGAATGCTGTAGTTCGTACGTCAAGGTGCGTAAAAGAGTGAAGCAACTGCAGAAGGTATAAAAGTGAACAGCTGCAGAAATGTGTTGTTCTTTGCCAATTCTGGAGCTCTCCCTGGTGATCTGTGGGCACTTATTCACTCTACTATAACAGCAGCCACGTTCTGCAGACACTCGTCCAACATGGTGTAATTATTTAACTACCAACTTGCATTCTAAGGAATGGCAGAGGAATCACATCTCTTCAATTCTGTATTTTTAAAAACACAATGCTTGGTAACAATTGTGTTACTGTGATCAGTAAAACCAAAAAAAAAAAAAAAAAAAAAGAGATCTGCTGCATGAAAAAGCCCAAAAAGGCAGAGTCCTAACCGTTAATACTCAGCCACAGTGCTGCTAAGGTAAGAGTTAATTTTCGTTCTAAAACAAATTACAGTCATTTACATTTTCCTGTTGATTACTGAATTAGCTTTCATTAAGAATACACTTAAATTCTAATAATCACTGAACCAGGCTCATTTAATTTTATGTTCACAGACTTAAATAAACTTGTGTCTCTGACCTAGTCCAACATTTGAAATTCAAATGGGACAGTCTTTTCTTTCCTCTCTGCCATTTCCCCATTCCCCTTCTCTCTCCATCCTCAGCATGTCTGTTTTGCTTTCCTTCCTAACTGGCTTTGTAACCTTGCACTACTTCATTAGCACACATAACTTACATCAATGTGTGGTAGGGTAAAAAGCACAGGATCTGTCAAGTACACGCGGCTGGATTCTTTATTGATTGAAACTGAAATGACATGGGAATTCACTGCAATGGTGCTATTTCGACCAACAAAGTCAGCACCCAGTTTGATGGTTGCATTTTCTGTACTAAGGAACTGTCCCAGACTCCGGTAAATGATGAACACCAACTTTGCAAGACCTAGGAAGGTAAAAACAGCCATATGTCTTTACAGAAAATATGCTTATGAATAAGATAAGATACAATAAAATCAGAATGAAATGAAAAAAAATCCTTATGAAATCTTCATTTAGGTTAAATTACTGAAAAGAGTAAGGCATTATTTTAAATCTGCTTTTAAATGTTAAGCCGTATTTGTTATACTAGGAGTCAAATACTCAGCATTTAGAATTAATAGGTTTAACTGAACAACAACCAAAAAAACCTATCAATTTTTAAAAGACTTTTGTTCCATTTTACCATTCCTGCTGTTCTGCTTGACAGTATTTGCAGAGAGTTGGATTGAGCTGCCTGCTCCTTTGATGCCCAGAGGAAATTTAAAGTCTTGGACTTGTCCTTCTGTACTGAGTACTGCAACTTCCAGAACTGGATGAGGCAAAAGATAAAGAAGGAAAAAAAAGGGCATTCTTTAAATTTAACTACAAAGAGGCAAATGGTAATTGCACAGAAACCACTATTTTTCTACCTATAAAACTTCTGTGCTGAATTACAACAAAATCATTAACAAACAACTAAATTATTCTAAGAGGTCTTAAATTTTGACTACTCTAAAATTTTTGGTGTAATCATTTTTGAATATTTTCTTCAAAGTTTTATATCTTTTGTCAACTAATTCCAGTCTTTTAGCCTATGGATATGAAGCATCTGACTTACAGCACACAACTATCAAAGTTTCATCTAAATAATTAAGTTTAACAAAAATATTTCAAAATGATTTTTTGACTCTTTATGCTAAGTGACTTTTCAATTACCATTACTTGGCAATGATAAAACAAAATATGAAGTTTAAATTTGAATGCGTTTATTGCATATAGACATTTATATCTATGTGTATGTTTTAATACATAAGATTACATAGGTCAATTGTGCAGTAATAGATTTTCCCTAATTTCTCAAAGTAAGGAGACTAGCACAGCATTATTTAGGAGAAAATGTCTAGCATTATGTTCAAACTTCCCATTAATTCTCACTAGTAACAATCAATTTTTATATATTCAAATTCGGTAAAATAGGACCTGTGGGCCAAATCTGGCCAGCCACTTCTTTTAATAAATATAGTTTTACTGGGACATAATCATGCTCACCCATTAATATACTGTCTATAATTTATTGTCTATGGTTGTTAAGTATTTGCAACTTAGACCATATGACCTGCAACGCTTAAAATACGTACTACGTGGGCCTTTACAAAAAAAGTTTGCAAATGACTGCAGCATAACCCAAATTTCAAAAATTCACAAAGAAAGTAGCAACGTTGAAAAACATGTAAGGAAAACAGTCAATATATATAACATTAAGATCATTTATATGGTCAGTAAAACCAATGTTGTTTAATTTTTTTTAAAAAATAGTATCATCCTGAACATAAATGCTGTCTACCATAATTCCAATAAAGACTGCAATACTTTATATCAATATTCATTTGATTCTTAAAAAGAATGAGAAAGTATTATTGTTTCTAGTAAAGTCAACTACTTCATATTAGTAAATAAAATGTCATTTACTGATGAAATGAGAGGAGCTCTATGAAAAATTCATTAATTTCAGACACTTGAATTTTAAAAAGTAACACATAATTCAATAAATACAGTCCACACATTTTTCTCCGAATTTCACCCTCTCTGATGGCATATACTTGCATAGCTAGTTCTAGTTTGACTAACATATGCATATGAGCTGGTACACAGATACACATACACATGTGCACATACACACACACACACACAGAATATGATAAATTCACTGACTTTTTAGAAAAATGGGCTCATATCATCCATTATAGAATAACTCTTGGATGCTGATTTTTAAAAATCTTTCACAACTTTGTTTTATAAAATACATATACATTTAGCTGTAAATATGAAATCATAACATTGGAGATTTTTATAAGCTATGAGGCCATATGTCAAGCACTTGAAATATAAGTTTACAATGAGAGTCATAGAACTCCTAGAATTCTAGAATTCTATTAGCTGCAGAAACTGGTTGAGACATTTGTTTTATTAATCCATGCTCAGAAGGATTAAGTAGATGGATATGTGGATAATCTCCTCTCCTCAAATAAGATTCCATGTGTGTGAGTGGGAGGTGAAGGGGGTAAGATGGGTGACAAAAATATACCTCTCTCTTCCTTACACTGAAAGGGGGTCTCAATCATTAATTATTCATAAAAGACAGAAGATAAGGTGAAAGAAGGAAATCCTTTGAGTTTCCATGAAATGTTCCAAATATAGATATACATGCTCAGAGTAAATTTCATCCAACAGATACTTACTTATTAAAGTCTAAAACCATGTCCTTAGTAAAAAAAAATTTGTTTGAATTTTAAAAAAGGATCATTAATATAGAACTCACTAGACCTACAACAATCAACTTTATATAAATAAATTTTAAAATAGACAAAAGGAAAAATTTACTAGAAACACAAAGCTGACTATAAAATAATTTTTTAAAAAACCAATAATTTATGACCACTTAAGAAAATGAACTCATGGTTAAATATATACTGAATTTTAAACTGCTCATGCTTTCCAACTCACTTCACAAGACTTACATATAATCTTGATGCATAAAATAGTACAAAGAGATAAATCATATGATATTTAATACAACAATATTCACTTATTCAAATTACACAAAAATATTTAATAAATTATATATATACTTTTAAGTATATCCTGAACAAATTAAGTTTAACTCAAAAAGGCTTACAGAGATTAATACATTAGAAAATATATTATCATTCACCAAATTAAGAAATTAAGAAAAATATACACAGAAAGAATTCAACAAATTTCAATACTCATTCAATATAAAAAAATCTTTATAAAATAATAGGAACAAAAGAAAAATTCCTTGCCCAGAAAATGGTTTTGTTATCAGAAAAGGGTTATCTAACCCACCCTTAGCAAATAATGATGGAAAAACTCTAGAAGCATTTGTTTTGAAGTCAGGATGATCCCTACTGCAGGTTTTATTTAGCATTGTAATAGAGGACCTAGCTAATGCAATAATTCAAGAAAAAAACAAAAGGTACAAAGGACTGGAAGGAAAAAATAATCTGTTAATTATTTACAGAAAACATAATTAACTACAAAGTAATCATGAGGGAAACTCTATATCCTATCAAATGTAAAAGAATTCAGCAAGGCTGTAACCAGCAAAATCAACTGTGTTCCTATACACCAAGCAACAAACAATAAGAATATATAATTTTAAAAAAATACAGTTTACAATAGTGTACATTTCCTAGGAATAAACCTAATTTAAAAAGTACAAAATATTAAAGGGAAAAATACAGAACTTTATTAGAAGACCCAACAAAAAATGGAAAATCGTATCATGGTCCGATCTGGGAGAGCTCAACAGACAAATCTGTGACACTTCCTTCAAAATCTATCTACGAATTCAGTCTAATTCTAATAAAAATTCCAGCAAGAGTTTTTGAGTATGCAGAACTTGACAAGCTGATTTTAAAATGCACATGGAAGAGACATGCCGAAAGGCAGCCAAGGCGATTCTGATTCTAGGAGGAGCAGAAAGAACTCACCAGATATTAACATTACTGAAACAAAAACAAAAGCAACAATGTATAACAGACACTCCTAACATGTACAGAAACTTGATATATGACAGAGATATCTTTACAAACCACTGGGGACAGGGATGGATTATGCACTGGAAGTACTGAAACAACAGATTACCCATATGGAAGAAAATAAAATTAGTTCCCTCATACATATCAAAAACACTATAAATTTCAGGATTAAAACATAAATGTAAGAAGGCAAAGCTTTATCATTTCTAAAGAAAATGTAACATTTCATCATTACAAAGCAGAGAAAAATTTGAGCAGGATACCAAATTCGAAAAGCGTCAACCCTAAAAGAATAAGCTGATAATCTGACTTCATTATTCTGTAAAACAAAAGATTAATACACAATGTAAAAAAGAGATGGCACAGACAGAATAAACATTTGCAAATTATATAATAATCCTTAAAGAATTAGTTTCCATAATGCATTACCCACAATAAGAAAAATTGTGGACAACAAATTTACAGAAGGGAATTAATTTAGGTAATCAGGGAACTGCAAATTAAAGCAATAATGTGATCAATTCAAATCTACAAAATGACAAAATTTATGTTAATAATAAAGTGTTGGCAAAGAGAGTGATGGGTAACGATATTACTGGTGAGAAGGTGAACTGGTAAAATAGCAGTAGAAAGCAATTTGGCGGTATTTAGTAAAGTTAAAGATGTGCATGCTCTATCACTCAAAAATTATTTCTCGGGGAGGGTATAGTTTAAGTGGTAGAGCGCATGCTTAGCATGCGTGAGGTCCTGGGTTCAATCCCCAGTACCTCCATTGAAAAACCAAGGAAATAAATAAACAAAAAGCAAACCTGATTATAATTACCCCCCCAAAACAAACAAAAAAAACCCCCAAAACAAACAAAAAAAAAAAACATGAAAAATAACTGTTAAATGTATATACCTGTACAGCAAAAATTAAGTAAATGAAAGCTTACTAATGCTGACAAAGTTACACCCTTCTTAATCTGATCAGGAAGGAGGCAGAGGATTTCCAGATTATATATACGTTATTTCTTTCCCCCAAAGCTGAAGCAAATATGGTAAGATGTGGCTCAGCTGGGTGATTGCTACACAGATGTTTATGATATTTCTCTGTATCTTCTGTGTACTTTAAATAATATATGCCTTGTTTAACAGATTTCCTGAAAGTGAACACGCTTGATTCATAGTAGAGCCACCCAGAGCCTCCCTCACAGCCAGCGCTGTAGATTAGATTTTAATATATTTCTCTGTCCTTCTGTTTGTCAAATTCATCACTGAGTGGCGGCTGCAGTTGAGATGAGAGAGTAAGAAAAGTAGAGTGATAGGAAAAACTAGGACCTCTGCCAGCAAACCTGCAGTGGACCAGGTTCTATCAGCCTGAGTCCTGGGGTACAAACAACATGGAGGCGGCTGAAGATGACAGGGAACAGAGCAAAACCAAGGCTCCGTGATGACATGGAGTTAAGGAGTCATAAACTTTGTTGTTGATTGCCGCTGTGAGTCTGGGTTTTTTTTTTTTTTTTTTTAACTGCAGTGTAACTAAGCTCAAATTGACGGATACAATCATGCTGGCTGCTAAGCCTACTGGGAAAATAAATAACAGGGAATTTTATAATGCCGGATTAGGCTGATGATAACTAAATCACCTAATGAATCTTAAGATCACAAGAAAGACAATCAACATTATGTGCCTTTTTACCTAAGATGCAAAAGAAAGTCATTCTTGGGAGGTGCAAGGAATTTAAGCCTGAGGTTATTAGACCAGCCAAAGAGACTTAGCAGGGCAGAAGGAAAGCTTTTCCTCTCCAACAGGAGCAATGCCTCCATCAAATGCACAACGTGTTTGTATCCTAGGTAAAACGAGTTAAATGTTAACAAGTTTACAGAAATCGAATAATTGAAACTCCCTTTTTATCTTTTGAATCTATTTTTGTTAAATTTTAAAGTCTGACAATGGCATTGTGGTTTTAAAAAAGTGAGATACATATTAAAGTATTAATAGTAATAATATGTTAAGAGTTTGCTTTAAAATAACATAATGGTGAGAGGAACACATGAAACAAGATTGGCTAGATGTTGTTGAAGCTGGGTAATGAGGACTTTTCATCCAATTATTTGCTCCTCTCAAGATATTATTAAGAAAATAGAGAGGAAAGTTACATATTGAGGGAAAGCATTCAGAGTACATATATCCAACAAAAGATTTTTATCAGGAAGATATAATCTTTATAACCCAATAAGACAACCCAATTAAAATGGGCAAAATATACAAAAAGACATTACACAAAAAACATATGTGAATGGCCAATAAGCACATGAAAAGTTGGAAGTTTTCAGCAAAATATACCTTAGTAATCATACAAATGTAAAACAAAACCAAATGAGTTCCACTACAAATCACTAAAATGGCTAAAATTCAAAAGACATTTGAGAAGATAATCCTAAATGCTGGTGAGGATGTTGAGCAATCGGAACATTAACAGCTATTAGGAATACAAACTGGTACAGCCACCCGGAGAAACTGTACCTTTATTAATAACAGTCAAAAGGTACAAACAACCTAAATGTATAACCAAGTGAGTAGATACACAAATAGTGTTGTGTCCTTATAATGGAAATTCAGCAATAAAAAGGACTGAATTCCTGATGCTGCCACCAACATAGATGAATCTCAATAACATTATTCTTTGTAAAAGAGGCAAGATCAAAAGGAGTACCCAGCCTATGATTCCATTCAACGTAAGGTCTAGAAAAGTAAAACTGAACTACAGTGACATAAAACAGATCAGTGGTTGCCTGGGGCTGGGGGTGTGGGAAGACTGACTCCAAAGATTATAAAGGACCCTTCTGAGGTGGCTGAAATATTGCCCATGTTGTTGGTTACACGGGTGTGCATTTGTCAAAACTCATCAAGCAGTACACTTAAAACAGCTTCTCTTATTGTATCTAAATTATACCTCAAAGTTGACTTTAAAAAGCTATAATCAGATATAATTACAACATAATTACACCGTTTTTATGAGGTCAAGTATAAGGGTAAACCATACAGTAAAGTGAAAATAAGGATTCAAGGAGAAATCACTGAGGAGAATCAAGTTGTCTTAATAAGCAAAGGCACTGTAGCCACCCCCTAAATTTAGAAAAGAACAGCAAGTGAAGACATAAAGGGGTAACGAGCTACCTTAGTTCTCATGGCTAAAAGGATAGCAAGTCCTAGGAAAAAGTTGAATCTTGAATGTCATACTAAATTATGGATAATATTTGTCACAAAATTGTTTACAGCTTAGAAATACAAGACACAAATATTCACTGGAATATGCAAAGTGACCTTCATGTTGGGTCATTTCCTGGGTAATCAACATATGCATATAGTAAGTTCAGGGCATTATTTTTGAGAAGTTAGTAAAACGTGTACTACACTCTACAAGAATCTCTACTCACAACATTCCGTTTGTAATTAAAATTTTTAAAAACCAGTGTGAAGGATAATCACTTAGAACTCTGAAAAACACAGGTATCAGAAAAAAAAAATCCCTAGTCATTCTCAAACCAAGAAAAAAACATCCCAAACATATAATAATGGTGTGTTTTGTGTATGTGAGGCTGATTGGGGCAGAGCCCGTCAACCTGGCCTATTAAAATGTCTTGCATTCTGGGAAGGAGCTTAAAAGAGAAGTTATAGTTTTTCTTGTCTTTTAAATTGGCTTTAGAAGATATGGAAAACAAACACTTCACTTCAAATAATGCTCTCTATGATTTATCTTCTGAGATGATCAGACCTACATTCCTTTATAGGTATATCCCTGGAAATATCTGAGAAGAATTGTTTAACATGTACGTTGGGAATTTTATTAGACTATGAAATAAATCAACCTCAGAAATAATAAAAACTTCAGACAGAAAGGAGAAGCTTTATTCACACAATTAAGGTAGAGTGTATCATCTTCCTTATGACTGGTCTACCAGCTTACAGCAGGCGAAATTACTTTAATTTCATTTAATTTAAAGTTATTAAGTTATTTGTCATTTCAAAACCTCATAGAGTAAATAAAAACACGATTTTAAAAACACTTTCTGAAAACTCAGTTATTTAAAATAAACTTAGAAGTTTTGAATTTAAATCCAGGTATCATAATCTGATTGATGTCTATTTCTCCCATACACCTTGCTTTTCTGCATTTCTAAACATAAAGTCCCATGATTTAGGGAGGCACAATAAAGCGATCAGATATGGCATCCCAGATAGCAAAAATTCATTCAGTATCTGCTGCTCCAATGCACTCTTTCCATGGAAGAGTAGTCTGTGTTCCCTTTTTGGTTTTTTTACGTTGAGGCTTGGGGATATTTTTTTACTTTACTAAGGGATACTGTAAATTTCATCTGAGCTCAATCTCACTAAATAATCAGCAATTCCAATCAGTCAAGCCTAAATTAATATAATTTCACTGTACTTACTGGACTTCTTTCAAATACCATCAAAAGGGAATTCCTACCTCTCACTGCCAGCACTGAAATTCTAAAATGTTTTGCAACTATCTGCAGCTATTCTGCAATCTATAAAGCATGGACATTCTGCACTACGAGAGATGTAGTTCACTGACCACATTTTCACCTGAAGGCAGGTATGTTTTATACAAATATTTGACTCGAATTCTGTGTGCCTAAAATATGTGGCCAGGAGAACGCATTCCAGAAAGTAATTTAAATTCATTAGGAACGTATTATATAAAATGGAAAAGCATTTGCCACAGTTTCATGGCAAGCACTTTCGTTATTAAGCAATCCATATTCTGGCATTTAAGTACTCTAAACACTTTTTTTTCCTTTAATGATTTTTCAGTTGGAAAAAATAAACCATACATAAAACCAACTTTTAAAAGACAGGATAGATTTTGGCTTTTGCAATAATGTTATGGCATGTGAGGAATAATACCTCTTATTAACAGACAAAAATAATTTTACGAAAGAGAAGTTTGGCACTGGGAAATAACAGATTCAGAATGGAAGCATTATTCTCTTAAACATCTATCTTCTAAATGAAAATTAAACCTGACAACAGATTCACTCACCAATATTTTCTGTGGGCATGGAGACCCTGGTTGGTTCTACGAGATTGTCAGCCAGGACAAACGCTCCTTCCTCCAGTGTATCGAGCAGCATTGTTGCGGTGTGTGCTTGTTCAGAAGAATTCATGTGTTTCCATGATTCCAACGCTTCAGGTCTCAGAAGGTTGTCCACTGTGTCAACAATTGCCTGCATCCATTAGAAAACTATCATTAGTTCTGACTGCTTGTAGTACCTAGGTGATTTTCAATCACTGACTAGTGACAATTGTAGTATTTACCTGTCATGATGATTTACCCTTATGGAAGGACACCTGGACAACATACATCTGGCCAACCTGATGTCTGACCCTTTCAAAACAGAACTAACTGAAGATTAGTAAACTACTGTTTGATTATAAAGACTAAGTATAAGAAGACGGCTTATTTCTGTTTATCTAATCATATTTCACTTGTTGAAGAGAAATAAAATCAATGTCAGCTCTTAATCTGAGGTATTCCTCTTACATGCATGGTCACTTGAACATATAACTTCAAGACTTGAATGTTCTAAACAGAAAACACTGATGTCTCAAGGGTAATCTCGTATTTATGCTTGAAAATTAAACCATACTGTTTTTTTGGATCTTGAACTAAAATAACCACCAAAATTGTGCCATATAACATTACCTACTTATTATCATTGGGAAAAACACCAAAATGATTTCAAAATGTATAAATTATCTGTGAACATTCTCACTCTTCCAATTTCCTATCTAGCTAAAAAACACTTTTTTGAGAGTATACCTTAATTCATAAACAATGATTTGTTTTTAAGGGGATCAAGAGAACAATCAAAATATTTAAAGCCTGTACTAATAATTTAATGAAAACAGAAAAGCAAAATAAAGTCTTCACAAATATCGAAGTTATAAATATTCATAAATGTAGGTTTAGTTTATTACCATGCAAAACAACATTAAATAAAAACGTAACCCAGTCAGTTAGGCAGCTGGAGGCGGGCTTTTATATTGATACTTACTGTAGTTGTACACTGACTGTGGCTTGGATAGCTGAAATCACTAAGTTTATTTACTCTTTCCCATTTATCTAATCATAATGTGTCATTACCCACATATAAATTGTTCCGATCTATTGGTAATCACTGAGCATACCTTGTACAAAGAACAACAAAAACTGCTAGTCTGAGGTACTATATTGAAACGAGCAGGGGGAGAAGTTGTTTGAGTCCACTGTCAGAGTAAGATTAATTAGCTTAATCCATCTTAATATCCTCGTCCTGTCTGCCTTGTGAGCCACCGCGACCTTCCTGGCAGGTAGAAGATACTTGCAAGTGGCATTAAAGGCTTCTTTCTCTTTCTAATGGGAGATAGAATAGTCAAGAGTGCACACACTGGGACTGCTGCGGCCATTAACCAGAGTGGAACAGAAACCGGTCTGCTGGGGCCAGGTTCATTAGCCACCAAGAAATACAGACTGGAGCCTCTAATCTCAGTTACAAATGAATCTTCTGTCACAAAGCAGGCACTCGCTTCATTTGCATAGTGTAAGTCGCTTCTGATTTGTAATTTAGGGAGTTTTATTAGTCTTATCTGAACAGAGAAGCTCATTTGAGACATACTGAAAATGACACTGGTCAGAAATTGAGGTCACGCTGAAATCTACTACCTAGACACAACTCGCTGATGGCATGCTTTTATTAATTTGAAATGCTTCCTATTTACTACCATTTGTATTTTTTTACTGGAATCAAAATGATCATTATTCTAATCATATTCCTGAATATTCTCCCTGCCAAAGGAAAAAAAGCTATTCTTTTCCCACTGAGATACATGTCCTGGGCAACATACCAATTATTACATTTCACACATTAACTAATACTTTAAAAGTGAACTGAAAATTTCAGTATGACAAATTCTATACACTTCAGCGTGTAATTTTTTGCCCCCATTAAGCAGGCTAATAAGGGACTTCCAAAATACTACTACCTAAAAACAGACTTTGCCTCCGTCTTTTCCTGTAAGGTTCTCAGATCTAACAATGTCTATTACTACCTAGGAAATGCTATTCTTTTTTTCAGACCTTGCCAACCAAAGCTGGTGAAGTCATAGCTTTTGAATAACTTCTATTCTGCAAAACTACAAAGTTCTTTTGTTTTGTTTTCACATGTATATGGATTAGTTCTTCAAAGTTTGATTTATTAGGAATATGGTCCCCAGATGAGTAAGGTTAGAAAGTAACCACCCCAGCAAAAGGAACTTCTAAAATTCACAGGATAAGACAAAATGCAAAGTGGTATTATTATTTTGATCTATCACACAGAACTAGCACAGGCGTAATTCCACGGTTAGCCTCAGCACATTCCTTATTTTACTTGGATATACCAGGGAGAAAAACCAGCTGGAGCAGACAGGGATTCTGAGGCAAACAGTGGCTTTCTGTTCCTATTATCCCGACAAAAACCAACATATAACGTGTATCGATAGTACTAGCACATTATTCATATTTCATTTCTAGTAACCCATCCCCGTATCGGCCTGGTTCTAGAAATGACTCCTGAAAATTTCAAGATAAAGCCTATTTTCTTTAGGAGTACACCACAGAGATAAGAAAGCAGTGACTTTTTCATGCACATACATTATGACTATACAGTCTTTGATATGATAAACTGCCAAGAATATATCATAGCTGTTTTACTCAAGTTGCTTTTTAATCCACAGAGATGACAACAGGAAATAAAGAGACTTTATGATTACTTTCCAATTCAGAGGATATTTCATTAAAATCCTCGTATGTTTGGATGAATGGAAAAACAGCAAAAATTGTAAAAATAAATCATTTGCTTATTCTGAGAGTAATATACCTGTGAAAAGCCAACATTTGTACAGCTGATATGGGGCACATTATATAATTATCAAAGACTGAAATACACCGGATCATGCAGCAAGATGATAAAGCGTAGCAGGGAGCTGAGGGAAGGACAGAGCAGGGTGACAGCACAGGAGAGATACCTTAAGGTAAGCCCTGCATGTCTTCTCTCGTTTTTGGAGCTTTTTAGTAAAAGAAAAGAAAATCAGAGGTTAGATTTTATCTGTTGAAAATGAGGAAAGAAGAAATCCTCAAAAATTAAGCTAGTGTTCCTGAGCTCAGAGTTTATCATGTACTTGTGGGCCTCTGGATTTTTGTGAGTCTATACTGATTGCCAAGATTGTGTATTCACAGCTTTGAACTGTATTTTACTAAACACACTAATCCAAAGTATCTTGGTAAAACTAGAGACAACATACGTGAAGAAAAGGAAGGAAAAAAACCTGTAAGATCATTTTAGCCATAGATTTTGGATTCATATGACTCTCACAAAAGCACTTCATAGTATGGTTAAAATAGTGATCAAATTTTTGTCGTAGGAGGAAAAATTAGTAACGCTAACACACTGTACTTCTAGCAAAGGAAGTGTATCCTTTTCCTAAAACCTACCGTTGAAAACAGAATTTCAGTAGCCAATGTTCCTGTACACATGGCCGTTTTGTTACAGCCATGAGAGTGGACTGTAGCTGTGTAACACACACTCTCTCCTAGTGCAGATATGGCAGCCCCGAGGGAGAGTCCTGACCACAGCCAGGCGGAGGAAGTTTGCCACCAACTAAGATCTCCCTCAGGTACCCAGCATCCTTTTGGGGTTCACATTGCTCCTTTAACGCACTATATGGGGGTGCACTGTAATTCTTTCTTGAGATATAAACCAAATTAGAAGTTTTAAGTTAGGCAGTCAGCCGCTAGAAGAATCCAGAGCTGCTGCACGAATCGTCTAATTGAAAATAACAGAAACTTTCTACCTACCTTGTTATAACTGCGTCCAGCTGAATCCTTCTCGCTAGGTTTCAGTTCCTGCAGCTGTGCATCGAGAATGTCCACCAACTGCTCCATCAGTCTCACTGAAGAACTCACGTCCCCGGCAAACACCGGTCCTTTGGTATGTTTAGCTAGTTCATTGGCAAGGCTAGCAGCGTTTTCTCCACTTCTGATCTGAAATGACAGTTTATATTATCTCAGTAAGATGTCTTGTTCTGTTTGTGGCTTCTTGTTCTCCCAAGTACCTTTGTTGTGGACAAAAAAAAAATATTTGCAAATATGTCAAAGTCTGCAACTAACTGAGACCAATAACCTTCTCTTCATTTCGGATGATTAAAGGTTCTTAGATCCTCAAAAAGAAATTCTTAACCAGACATTTAAAAGAAACAAAAGGGAAAAAAACCCCAGAAATTCTTCTTAAAATTCTTCAGACAGCTCTCTCATTTCACTGCAACTATTTTAAACTGCTATTTAAAAACCTTATTTATTTATTCCAATGGTCCAGAAATTTAAGTCAGAATATAATCAGTCTAACACTCACAGTTATTATCTACTGCTTACACTTCAGAACGTAGATGGTGAAGGAGAAACTAAAATGTCACTGCATTACACTGTAATACTAACTTCACTAATGCCTTTTAAAGTCATTTTTACTTATTCTGTCACCATCATCTGTGATGTGCACATCTGCTTGCATTCTGTGGATTCAGTTGCAGACTTAATGATACTTGATTTATTAGGCCAGCATCCTATTTGTCTTACGAACATCAAAAGAAACAGAACAAACTAAATATGAATGAAATTAAGCAAGTATGTACTCATTAAAGAGCTTGACACAGAAAACAGCATGCCCTAAAACATATGTAACTCTGAATAAATAGTTTACAGACAAAACTATGTATAATTTTTTACGTTCATACTGAACAAAGAGCAATGAAGCTGGTTTCAGCACACAAAGCTAAATTATGTACGTTAGAAGTTAAAGCCCTTAAATCATCAATGTGTATCATATTGAAAGGTTCCAACCCACCTTCTGAGCCAGCTGATTTACCCAGTGTGAGGTACAGTTGCTAAGATCGGGGCCCTTAGGGTTCCATGTTCCAGTGGAAACCATGCAGAGATACGAGGCAGTTCCTGCAACAGATGTAGAAAACAACAGTGAAATTGAAACCATTTTTTCTGCATGCATTTGGGAAATCAGCTATGATGATCCTACTCCGTGTGTTAAATTTTGAATAAACGCTAATGGAAGTCGTTGACAATAACTGACAAAAATGTAGAGTATAATGCAGAATATAAACAGTAAATACAAAGTTGGTATAGAAATATCAGACATTTACAGCAAACAAACAAAAAGAACAAAAAGCCCTTGATTTTTCTGGGACTCATCCAATTACTTGTAATGAGAAAGACAGCTGTAAGGAAGCCTCAGTAGAGAGTTCACTGGCAAAAATCTCAGGCTTGACCTAGGTCTTTAGGAGGGAGAGGTAATCCACGGCCTGACCGTAAATGACTTTTACAGTTCAAAAACCCTTTGTGTACACATGCTGTATTACAGAATTAACAAAACTAACAATGACGTTAGCTTACTGTATCTCTTTCCTCACATAAAATCACTTCAGTGTAATTCCGAAACTACTTAAACTACATTGTAAAATGTTTATCTAGTATTTGACAGAAATACCTCTTGTTCCCTTGGGACACGGTCGTTCAACCATCATTCCCCTTTGTGTCTGAGGCCACTTTATCCCCCTCGCGTCTAACGCTTCGCAGAATCTCTCTGGCAGGGGAAAAATATTTGTTACAGGAGGAATTTTGGTTGTAGAAACTGCTGGAGGTGGTTTTGTCCCTTTGCTTCCTTCCTGTGATCCAGCTACAGTGGTGCTCATGGGGCCCTTCTGTGAAGCAGTGCTTGTGGTTGATACTGTGGTTTTGAACAGCTCAGCTGAAGAAGTTATTGTCACAGCTGTGGTAGGCACTATGGAAAAAAGATGAGCACGTTAATCTCAAGCACACTTGCATTCACATGTGAACGTGCGCACACACGCACACACCCACAAAACCCCACTGGTCCAACTACCCCAACACCAACAAAATGAGAATTACTGAGAATATCTGTCAGGTGGGAGGAAAAATACATCTCTTCATTTCTTCCAATACATTCATCTTGTTGGCTAAGCAATGGCAGACTAGGCTTCACCATAAATCTTGCTCCAAGACCCTAACTGTGTTAGGTTTACTTCTCAACGAGATATTTGACAATACAGTTTATGTATAATTTCATCACGAATCAGCTGTCAGGAAATGAAGGTCCAGTTCTTATAAAGTTTTAATGTACATATCAAATACACTGTCACTACTAAAAAATTCCAAGATATTTTCTTATGTAAATGCATACTCTAAAACGATAAAATTCAAAGTATCAACAAAAGTCTGACAATTACATATAATTAGGACAATAGAAAATTTCATATCACGTGGTCTCCGTCTTGCAGGAGCACAAATACTGTGACATCTTTCCACCCAGCAGCCATTCCTGCTCAAGAGTTCTCGGAGCATGCCTGATTAGATTCAAACAGAAGATACGCTTGGCACGATTGTGCTGTTTTAGCAAGGAAACATCTGAGGCTTCTGCATCTTTACTTTTGAAAATGTAGGTATAAAAAGCAACGAGTTCTGGTCAGAAGGTACAATGTAATCTCATAGCAAGATAACAGGTTGGATCAAATCATGGCTAATTTGAAACGAACCCTACTTACTTTACTGACACTTAACAGAGAGTATAAAAGGACCACAGTTACCCATTGAAAGGTAGAAATTTAAAAAGAAAAAAACTTTAAAGGTTATTTTTCACTTCCAACATTACTTTTAAACTGTTAAATCCAACAGGTTAAAAAAATAATGGAGGTTAATGTTTCCTTCATTAATTACCATGTAATTAGTTTAAACAACAACAAAAATTGTCAGCAAAACTTTACTGACATCATTTAAACTCTATTAGGTGATCACATTAAAGTTTTACCAACATTTATAGATTACTGGCTCTTATAAATATGCCTTAAATTTAAATTGTTAGAGTAGAGCAAATTAAAAATAACTATTTTTTTAATCATGAAAATGTTTACAAAATCTTATAAAACATTAATTTACTTTATTTACATAAGGAACACACTAGAACACTAAAAGTTATTGGGAAACAAGTTCATATGATCATCACTGATATATTTAATATTTTAAACTTTGGTCCATAAATAGTTGCTCATATAGTTCTAACTATTGACAGAGTATGCTAAGTTTATCAGAAAAAGCAGTGTGCACTTGTTTCTAGTTCTTTAGTAGTGACAAACTTCTTGTTACCAATAATTACATGACATTTTTACACCCTTTTATCATTCTACCACAAAAGAAACTTCTTAAGTAGTGTTTTGCTTCCAGGGCACCGGTTACTGACCATGTGAGAGAAGCCTGTGTACCTTAGTCAAACGTCACGCCCAGCCAGCTGCGGCAGAAGCCTGTTCAAACCTGTCTATCTTTCTCTGTAAAGCACTTGCCTGACATCTTGTTAAACCTCGTAATTTTCTTTTGATTACAGTGCAGCCATGCTTTCAGTGCTTCCTCAATTAACATTTGTCAAAAGCATCACAATCTTTTGCAGAAGTGTCAAATGAATGCTGCAGAATCAAATCTCAAACAGGAGTGGAGAATCAGAGCAAAGAGAGAAAAGGGCAGAGCAAAATGGTTTAGTGCTACACCATCAGATGTGTCCCTTGACACTGTCCTAATTAGTACATATTTAATCACTGAAATATGTATTAACAATACTGCAATTAGCGATGTGTTAGCCAGACACCAGTAAAGATTCATAACAAGTGAGTGAAGGTAGGTGACAAAATGACCTCTTATTAAATGCACAAAATCTCATGCAACATTCCACAGCCTGTCTGCATGTGACTTTTGATAGTAAATTTTCATACCTTTTCACCCTTTGCTCATCAAAAGAAGTTTAAAGGGAAGGAACACATTCTTCAACGATAAATCAATGAAATATTGGGATATAATGAAAATAAACATGAAAGTCAACTTTAAGTGGCAATATTTAACCCCAGGAGGACAACTATAATTCTGCAAGGCTGAAGTTTAGCAACCTTAAGGAAAGCAATTTTTTTCTAATGCTGAAGGTAGAAATGCAGAGGTATTTCTAAAAATTAATATTTCTTTCCTTAGGTGAAGACAGGTCGCAACAGGGCATCCCATAATGATAAAAGCTTACACTTCAGCACTTAGGTACCAGATGCTATGCTAATCACCATTCATGGCTCATCAGATCATCTTATTTAATTCTTACCACAACTCCATGAAGTAGGTACTAGGAGACAAAAAAACAGCCATGGAGAAGGTTAGGCAATTTGTTCAAGGTCAATTGTCCATACTCTTAACTGTTATGATCTTATTTTTCTAGTAAAAGATTTTCATAGACTCTG
Source organism: Camelus ferus (assembly GCF_009834535.1). Lineage (NCBI taxonomy): Eukaryota > Metazoa > Chordata > Mammalia > Artiodactyla > Camelidae > Camelus > Camelus ferus. The sequence continues at coordinate 61,224,751 of NC_045708.1, read as the reverse complement.
GGAAAGTATGGTATCCCACAAAGCAGTGTGCCCTGGTTCTGGAGCATTTAACCAACACTGTGTTCTGCATACGTCTTTAAAGGAAAAAATGTGGGAAGATAACATAATACTAAAGCAATAATAATAAAACGTTTCATAATGAAATATATGTGGCAAAAAGGGCACAAAACTTACGAATATCCTACAAATGGGGGTAGAAAACATGGAAACTCACAACAGAATTTTATCTCAACTATAAACCCTGCTCTAAGAGCCTGTCCCAGAGTTATAAGGATGCCATATCAAACATACCTATGAACTGACTTCGCATTCTGCCTGCCATGCACCACTGGAGTGCAGAGACCCAGAAACGGTGCTAATGATGCTAATAAGCAAATTTACTAGTGACACAGGAAGATTTCAACAAACACACACAGAATGGCCCAATTTACTATGGTTGTATTTACTAAGAACTTGCTATTTATTAGCATCTTTTTTCCCATGTAAAAAGAGTTTAAGGACAATATGCAGTTATGCTAAGGGTGGTTCGTTCCCTCTTCCAAGTCCAAAAACTCACCCATTATTCACTGAATGAACTCCAGCTAGAGGGAGTCTGTAGTCTGGGAAGGCAAAACTGAAGATTTATTAAATTTACCTCCATTCAATGTCTAAAAATACTGATCATCTTTTACTGAGCCTTCATTATCAGTGGGAAGGTGTTTTAAGAAATAAGTATTCTGTGCTAAACACTTCCTACATAATAAACCTAACTGGCTTTCTCGATAAAAGTTGTCTCTCGAGCTGTTTAAGTGTCACACTTCATTGTTACTCTAAGACAGATATTCAGGAACTGTCAGAATCCAAGACAATATTTTTCAATAATATCTGGGATATCAAATCTGCAGGCAGATTGAGTAAATATAAAGCATTTCAGATTAAGACAGAGAAAAGAGTTAATATACAACTGAAATGGGTTTTTTCTGCACCCACTTTATAGAAGAAGAAAGTGAAAGAGAAAAACAGCTCTAATTTAGGGGAATGGAGCAAATTAATGGTGCAGAGATCACAAAAGCTAAAAATTCAAAGCCAAGAAAGATGTATTTGAAAACACTATTAAGGCAAAGCAGTAATACACTTGTGCTGTTAGGAATAAAAAGGCTTAGATTTATAAATGGGAAAAAGTATTGAAGCTAAAACAGGATGAAACAGTCAATAATGAAATTATTCATTTTACAGAACAATGTATATACCTTGGCCACATACATGATAGCAAATCCAGTACCTAAGACTTGCTGACAGTGGCTTTTTGGTTTGACCTAAATGTATGGGCCAGAATAGCTCTGCAAGGCCCCATTACATGCATTTAGACATCAGCACACGTCTTGGATGAGCAAGGTAAGAGTCTCTCTAAAAGCACATGAAGATAAATTACAAAGAGCAAGAGAATAAGATTTAAACAGCAGCAAGAAATATTCAGGTCAGATAAAACTTTTTACCACTAAGGGCTTAATAAGAGGTCAACGTGAATTTTCACTTTTTGGGAATACATAAGAATGGCTATTTTGGATAACAAAACATGACAGTATAAACACAGTTACCAAATATGCCTAAGTTTCTCATTTTCGAAGCCAATAACTGCTCTTTTCCAAAAGTATCCAAATTATCAGATGTTTTCATCTGAAATCGAATTATGTACTAGAACATAAGTCACATGTGGAAAATAACATTATTACTCATCTTGTATTCAGTGAAGTACTTTGTGACAAGTAGATGGGGCAATGATTCCTTGTTGAGTTGAATCTGTACTCAACTTCAGGTGTTGCTGAAGTTGATTATGAATTTGCATTTTTAAATGATTTTTTTCCCTAATGGCAGGGAAGAGATTTATTGCCACCCAAGACAAATGTAACAGCTGTGAGGGTAATACAAAAGTATTTAACAAAAGTACCTCCACGGTGTCAAATTTTGCCAATTACTGACCTTTTTTCACTTTTACAAACCTCAAGGATAAAGAAGCATGGTACTAGCTTTTAGAAAAACAACTGAGGTGTGGGAACCATCCCAAATTGCTGACCTCAGGAGAAAAAAACATATGTCCACATTTAAAAACAAAAGATTCTAAGATACTATCAATAAATATTTTTATGCCCTGAAAAAAGATTTCATTGTTAAAAGTTCAACAATTGCTACAATTTTAAGGCCAAAAATTTAGATGTACATGAATTAAGAGAAAAGGGGGCCTCTTACGCTAAGTCAGTATGCCATGGTTGCTCCTATGTTATGAACAACAACAACAACAAAACTACGTATTTTTGATATTCTATGACCCAAATTAGAAAATTCAACTACAAAAGGCTTCAGCTTTTAGTCTCAATCCTATGACAATATTTAGAACATAGTAACACCATACCTTAAAATACATCTAGGTATATGTGGTTATGTTTAAGTGTGTGGATGTGTACTGTTTTAACAGAAGAGAAAGATACTAATTTCTGTTCCACTGTACTGAAGAGAGTGATTTAATCACCCCAAAGAACGTTCTGGTTCCTACAATTCGGAAGTAATGCAATAATATGAAAATTCCAATTAACTCAGAAAACCAAAATATTAATTCATATCTTTATAACACAAATATTCTTGTTCAAATAAAAAAGATATAATTAGTGCGAGCTCTACAATAAATTAATAGGTCATTCTTTTATCATGAGTATGAAGTAATCTTGTTTTAATGAAATTTTCATTTAATTTACCCCCAAAATTGTTTACTGCAGAGCTGAATTCACTTGATAAAGTAAAATATATTTCCAAAGATTTATAAGGTAATGATCCTCCATAAAGATACCTAAAGAGAACACAAATCAAAAAGATGCTAGCAGATCTGTCTTCATAAATCAACACTTAGGATCATTTAATGTTTAGTCCATGTGTGACAGTTAAAGTTGTAGAAATGTTGACCTAAGACTGTCACAAATTTATCAGGAAATAAAGCTTTTACATGATGATCTAGTAAGATCTGGGATGACTCCTTCTACCCAGAAAGCAGACACCAAAACTACAGAACACTTGTGTCTGGCATTGCACATCAAGCCTGGCAATTGTCCTGGGACTTCCTAACCACTGGCGCCAAGAAGTTAAAAGGTCTGCATCAATTCAGAAGTCAGATAGAAAAAAAAAAAAAAAAAAGACAAGAAACACAAAGCTAACAGGTTTGTAGCAGCATTACATTTTTTGCAATGAAAAATGACCAAGGATGCTACAATTTTTTGAAACTAACGTTTAAATGACGAAATTCAGAAAAAAGAAAATGAACCAAAGTAAGGCTAAAATGCACATACCATACGACAATTTGAAGTGCCACAACATTAGCATTTGTGCTTTAATTATGAAAAGGGAAAGGAAATAAATAGGGAAAAGAAATTAATAAGGCTTGTAAGTAAGCTGTTCACAAAAGACCTAAGCATAGCAAGCACACATTCTTACCTTGGGCAGGATCAGGTGGACCAAACTCCAGAGAATAGCGTAAAATGAAGTTATTGTTCCACACGTAGAGCTGGTTATCTCTTGGATTGTAATCCACTGCAGCAATGTACTGGTACTGGTTGGGGAAGGGAACATCGACATACTCTCCTCGGTTTAGTCGGGTGTTGTAAATGTAATCAATGGCGTTCTTGCCTGTCTCACTCTCGTTGTCTTGATAAACGGACCTGACCACATAGAGGACTCCGCAGATCATAAAAGCGTTTGAAGCAGCACGTTTGTCATACACGGTCTCCCACGTCGCTTCAAATCGAAGAGTGTACGGATTCAGTTGGCTAATAACTATCATTCCATTGTTTTGCTCAGTGGCATAAATGACCCACAAGCCATTTTCATCAACTGCTAGGTCAATATCAGTCTTCCCTCCCCACCTGTATGGTGAGGTGTCATGGTAGTTAGCATAGTTGATTATGGCCTCCCCACTCTTAATTCTAGTCCTCAAGTCAAATTTCACAATATTCCTTGTTCTTTCTTTGTTAAAGAAGACAGCACCATCATACACCACAAATCCAGTACCATCTACTCGATTTGGAAGTTTGTATGTTGTTGTTTGGCGACTGTTCTGGAAATCTTCCAAAGAAGCGTACTCTATTAAAGTGTCGGTACGGTAGGGAGTCCAGGGCATGAAATAAATTTTATCTGCGGCCTGAAGAGGGTCCTTGCACCAAGCACCTGCCTTTTGTTCAGCTTCATATATACACGGTGAATCCACAATTGCTTTCAAGGTCCCAGGGCACACAAAAACTAACAGCCACGGAGAAAAGACAAGAATTAAGCCAAGTGAGAAGATTATACAGGCACACACAAGTTTCAGTGATCACAGATCAAAAGAGAAAAATTCACTTTATCACCATTCAGTTTTACCAAAACTTATACGTAATACAAGTCCTACCTTTCTTTCCTCAAGTTACCGTAATCAATGCACCAGCATACAAAGTGGCTGGGGTTTATTTTCACAAATACAAACCTAAGTTTAAGACCACTCATAATTGAGCTAACAATTTATAGTTTTGCTGTATGTTTTTATCTTATAACTTGGTAATTTATGCTTTAAAACTCTGAGCTTTGTACGTAACAGTGAGCCAAGCATTTTATTTCAGCCCAAACTTTGTACCCTCCCCTCCCTTAAGCCCACTTACAAGCCCCACCAAAGCAAAACACCAAAATAAAGCAAATAGAACAAAAAACCCAACATGAAGGCTTGTTTAGAACTTCTACGGAAGGTAGACTGAAAACAAAAGTGCTTCAGTTGAAGGAACATAAATATTCAGAAAATGCAATTAGAAGCAGAGAAAAGTAAATACAAGGAAAGCAGTGATGAAACGACCAGGAGACCCTGTAACTATGGCATGCTATGGAGAGGGTTCTGGAAGCCAGGCAAGATGACACGTTAATACTAAAATATCCAAGGGTGTCAGAAAAAAAGAGATAAAGGGTGAAAAGAAACAGAGAAAGGACAGCTCCCCCTCGCCGACTTCAGAAATTTTACCCCATCACCAGATTTAGCAGTCACATAATTTCATTGTAAACAGTCGACTTCTCTATGAGGTGCATTTATGAGGTCCTGCTGATTATATTGTAATGTCAGGAGTGTTGTGGGGGAAGGGAAGGGAGGAGGAAACATCCATAAGGCACATAACAGGGAGCTGGGGTTCAAACTGTATATGTTATTTACCTTTTTGCTCCACTTCTATTTTAAGCATCGGAAGAAAAGTTAAAAAAAAAGGTGCAAGGAAAAAAGAAAAAAGATTAAAATAAATTGACTATAAGATTGAATTAGTAACAGATGCTAAATATAGGAAGAATAAGAGCTGCACTACTTTGGATAAAGAGAAACACACAACAGGAAAACCCAGCAGGAGAAAGATACTAAAGTTACATGAAAGAACATGGATCAATCATTTTAGTAGATTAAGGAGGCAATGCAAATATGTTGGCATGTTGCTCCACTTAGTGTACCTGAATAAATAATGAAATTCTTCACTAATGCATGGTATACATACTCTTGCCTTCCAAAGTCACTCAGCATTCTTACCAAGTTTTACTTTACATCGGTATGCTACAGACATAAATGCATGCATAGGTACATCATCCCATTTATCTAATGTGAACTCATTATTAAACTAACTAAAATTAGATATGCATAACAAAAGGAAATCTATTTATAAAAATGGATATTCAATTTTGGAGCTCAGGTCTGATTTAATGAGTATTGATATGGTTACATTTTCTAAAGATATTTATGTAAGAAGACATATTTAATTAAACATCTCAGTACATTTCAATTTTTTCTACTAAATTTTCTTTTTCTATAAAAACCCCCATCTTAACTATAAACAAAATTAGCCTCCTTTTCAGGAATACAGAAACGTCCCCCTCTATCTTAGTACTTATTTTGAAAAGTGGGGTAAGGTAGTGCCTCTCTTCCCCACTAATAACTAGTAAATTTACTTATTTATGTCTATATATAAGTTACATTATAAAATTGTTATTAAATGCTGTATATCACATATCTCAAACGTGTAATACTAAGTCTATTAAAAAAATAAGCAAAATACATACAAGGAAAAAGCAAGCACAGTAGGCAAGGAGAAAAAGGAAGAAAGAATTATGGTTAGCTTATTATGACATTGTCTACCATTATCAATTTACACAAAAGCAAGCTAGCATGCAACAACAATCATACCGAGCATTCAAAGCAAATACCTTGATTCCACAGACCCCATGATAGGTAAATGCTTTCATAAAACAAACCTGGTTAGTAGAGTTACAGGAGAAAAGCATCCTCCCTCCCGGAAGTTTAAAGAAATGGACGATGCAGTTAGGAAGTGTGTTATCTAAGAGTCTTGCCATTAAGTAGTACTCTAATAATTACAAACCATAAAATGCTATTTTAGATTGTATGTAGGCTTTGAAGTATGTTGCCTGAATTTCATAAAGTGACCAGATTAATGTCTGTGGTTCTCCCTCTTTCCTTATTAAAATGCATCAGGGTGTGCTAATACTGTATCTCCAAACTGATTGCTCAAAGATACTGTAGTTGCACATTTCATTAAGATGCTTTAGCTTGATTAATTTTTTAAATTACAATTATTCATCAAGATTAAATAGTGACCTCCTGAAATACCTTAGGGAGAAACATATTGAACAAATAGTTTTGCCACAGAAATAACACATAGCTTTTCACATTAAGGCACCATCTCCCCCATCCAGCTTGGTCTATTTAACCACTATCAGGAAACATACTTGCTCTATTAATGCATAAATCTGACTACATCCAGTAAAAAGAAGAAATTCAGTGTTACTGATGGAGACCAATTCTTTTTTATAAACCACTAGTCCTAAAATTTCTCCTCAGTGAAGAGCAATATTATACCTGCTTAGAATCAATAAAAGAAGGCCATGGTGGGAAAATGGGGATAAAGAAATAGTTAGTGTCATGCCTGCGCAGACCATCTTTACATACAGCTATATTTTTTTTTTTTAAGGAAAGGATGATTTCACTGAAATAAACCAATTAAATGCAAAAAATGGAAATAATATATGTTTAAATGTTACATATTTAAAACAGAACTTAAAACAAGTTCAATAAAGGATGTAGAGGTATATTCTGCTCTCCATTAATTGCAAATGACTTTATTATTAGATAAGGTAAAGTAACAGAGTAGTTACTGAGCAAACTAAACAGGAAAGTCTTCATTTGTGCTTTAACTGATATCATTTATATTAAAAAAAGATTATAAGTTGTATATAATTTGTAAGTCTAATGAAAACTGAGAAGTATCACCCAAATGTAAAAGTTAAAAAAAAATTAAATAAAACCTTTGATGACTGATGAACTGCATAAAATATGGCTTTTTAAAACAAAAGTCCTCACATTATGATTTTTATGAAAACCCAACAATAGGCAAAATTCTCTCAACACAGAAAAATGCAAAAATACAATAAAATTAATGAAATTAGCATTCTTCATCACAAATACACACTACAACTTAAGAGACTGCATGAATTACTTCATAACAGCAGGTTTACAAACATAGATACATGACCCAGTAACATCAGTGGAAGGCATGGTTATGCAAGACAAAACACTGACCCAAACGAACTAAAGCCTACATACTCTGTATCTGAAGTGACACACTATTTCATTTGGAATAATCTTAAGTTTATTCATAAAAAATGATTTTATCAACATTAATATTTATTTTATCTCATCAAATAAAACTTACAGTTAAGATTATGGTATGAGTTTAATAATTTAATAATAATTTGAAACAAAAAAATCAAAACCAAATTGTGCCTGTAGAATACGGAAATTCCAATCTGATTATTCTCCTTTATCCTACAAGATCCTTATGACTTCTTTTAAACACACATTCATTCAATTACCAACACTTCTGTTAACCATAAAGGATGCTCTACATAGATACATTTTTGACACAAACATTAGGGCAAATATAAATATCAAATATAATACATGTGCCTTCTATAAATATACAAAGTAAAACAACAGCATTTATAACAAACTCTGTTGAGTAAATTGATTATACAATGTTCAGAGATCATGGAAAATTCCTGTTTTTTTTTTTTTTTTCCTTCAAGTAAGAAGAAACAGTTTGGGATGGATAAGTACTCAGAGAGTTTGCCCTGGATAGAAACTGGCATAAAGCCAGGAGGTAAGAGACACATAATAAATGTGATCAGAAGATGACAATTTTCATCAGCTAAGTAAGTGTAAAAAGGGTATGCAAATATCACAAAGTACAAAAACACTGTTAAAACAAGGGGAAAGTGAAAGCTAGAAGCTTAAAATAAACATAAATAAATAAATATAATAAAAAGTAAAATAAAAACTATTTATAAAGAAAATAAAATGTTTAAGAAATGGGTATAATCAAGTATAAACAAAAGAAGGGGGAAAAGGGAAAGAGATTAAGGAGATACACAGTCCTATAGAAGATCAGAACAATCTAAAACGATCCTCCGCATTAATTTTAATATTAGTGAAAATCATGCAATTTATAGTGTGTCACTACTGTACGGTATATAGGAATTATAATTACTTCTGTTTTTTAGCAAAAAGTAGTTAAAAAAAGAGCCATTGATTTATTTCTGCCTCTTGCAAACATCTAGAAAGGTAATAGCAAATTAATTACTGGAGTGTTTGTTTAAGGACAGAAACTAAAAAGTACAAATACTTCTCTGAGTATAGCTATTTGCAAGTATGGTGCACAATGTACAATACTTCTGGAGAACTGAAAAAGTAAAATTTTGAAAGTTAGATGTCCCAGAAGATATCCACATTTTCCTTTCTTAAACAGCACAAGAAATAACTTAAAAGTCTGAAAATAATATTTTCTTAACACTGTGCTTGGTCTACAGACTAGGTGGCAGGAACTGGCTCCAGAAAGACAATTCTTGGCAGCTCTGACTGATTCCACTGTTTGGGAATGGATGCTGTATTCCTTTTTAATTTGAGGACAGAAACCATGCTAAATTCAAATGAAAGTGACTTTATGGAACAAAATTTTGGTTAGCTCAAAAGATAAAATGTTCCTCTAGTGGCAGGGGAGGAATGATTATGTAATCTACTGACACTACACACAGGAGAAATGATACAAAGATCAGTGCACTCAGTAGGCTTCCCATCCTACAAATGGTATAGAAAATACTGAAAACATAAAAAGCATCCATTTCACAGTAACACAGGAACACAGAGCAGGAATAAAAAGAAAAAATAACCCGTGTTTGGCCTTTAACTGATACCCTACAAAAAGCCAATTTATCAAGACTGAGGGCAGAGAAATGAGATAGAGCCTTCACAGGATGTGTGAGAGTGTGTGACTACCATGTGGGACACAGCAGAGCCGTCTTAGATTAACCCTCTGGTCTTAGAAATACTGATAGTCTGAACATATGACTCTATCAGAACTCATGACCTGGTTTTTGAGGTTCTGGGAAAAGCAATTTCATTATTTAGTTTGAGTCCAGTTTTGTTTTGTTTTGTTTTGCTTTTAGGTGGTTAAGTCCTCCTAAAGCAAATCAATAAAATTGCTGCTCTAAAGACTTAATTCAAACACCTATGAATTAAGGTGATACGAAACAATCTTTTCAAATTTAAAAGGAACGATATCAAACAAATTAGCTTATGAAAATTAGGTAATATACTGAAACTTTTTTCCTATTGAAAGTATAAAATGCAATTTATAAGTATGAATTCCGAGATTACGAGGAAGACCACAGAATTACAGCATTAGCTGAAGCCAACTTAATGAAATTTCCAGTTGAGTTTCAAATAGACCTCCATTAGATCTTACTAAAAACGGATGTTGCAAAATTAAAAATAAAAGTATGTCCAAGGTTTTGTTATGTGTATTTTATTTAGTGTTAAGATGTCATCTCTGAACCTGGTAAATAAGTGCTCTCTTAGGAACAAGGGAACAAAAAGGAAAGCACTTGCCTCAGTTACTGCGATGGAGGCTTTCACCAGGCACCGAAGTTACCACGGCAGCAGGTAGCCATTCAAGTAGCTCACGATTAAAACCAAAGTCAACTCCTTCTTTAGAAAACTGTGAGCCAAACCAATTTGTCAGCAACTGGTATTGGGCAAAAGCACAGATTTCTATCTGCCCTCCGGAATAGCTAATTCAAGTTTGTTTTCTGGAAAAACACTAGCCTTAAAAGCCAAACACTTAAGAACACAGACAGACACTTGGCCAGCATCGCACTATGGCTGCCTTCCACACTTCATGAAGCTAATTGGAGGCCCAAGTCTGTCAGTGCTCTGCATGCATAATAGTTCTGTAGGCCATAAACATATGCTTCTCTCACATGTGTAGTCTCTCAGCACCAGCGAGGAATGCTGCAGAAAGTGAAAAGTCCAAACTTCATACTTACTGTAAGGGACACATTCATATTGGACCTCAAGATATTTGTATGTTCCAGGACACGGATCAGGAAATACATCTGACCCAGTAACTACTATACACTGTGTTCGATTGTTGCACCTGGAAAACAAAACAAATCAAACTTGTGTAACTTAATACTTTATTTGCTTATGTTTACTAAAGAAATATAATAGAGAATTGACTCGTATTTTCTTCAAGCAACTCGTACCATAAATAATAAACTTCAACTGATATTGGGTTGCTCTAAAGAATTACAGAAGTCCTATTTCTTTATGTTGTAATATTTCTGTATCATGAGTCACTGCATTTTAATTTGAAATAAAAAGAAATTAGCCTAACAGTTCTCTACTATTCTAGTATACATTCTAATTGGAATTTTTGACATATTCAACATGTACTAAAAAAAATAAAAGTTACCTGGAAGCTCGCTATAAAGAATTAAAATTGCAATTAAAAAATGGTACTATGACTGAACAAAAAACACAAGAGTCATAAATTGAACAGCTTGGAAGTAAGTGTTGACAACATATTAAAACAGGAAGAGCCAGAGACTTAAGCTTATCCTCTAAATCCAGCTTTGTGTTAAGTCTTCTATTACAGGCACTTTTATACTCTTGGATATCACATACGAAGCTAACAGATCGCACCTTCCATGCTATCACCTGCATCAACGGAAGAATGCATTTTAAGCATTCAGCATCGTGCCTGGCACATACTGAATGTCTAAGCCTTGTGTTACTCTTATATTTTCATAGATCAATATGCTTATGCTACCAATATGACAATGACTATGAATTCAGTTCTTCTAAATTAGTACTCCCTAAAAAACATTAAAAAGAATGTCACTAACATGATGCCTAGAATGACCTATTTATGCCTATTAAAATGTTTTCTTATTTTTTGTGTCATTAATTCATTGAGATTATTAGAATTAAGCTGGAATTTTAGGCAAGATGTTATTTATTTTTCTATTTATTTGTCCAAATGTTCTTTTTATAAGCTTTGTAAAGGCAACAACAATTTCCTTTATAATTTGACTTCATTACAACCAATGGAATGTAATGTTCACAGGGGGTTTATTATATTTTCTGATAGTATATAAATTAGGAAGACAAAGCAAGCAGAACAGGAGCATTATAAAAAAATTTACTTAATAATTTGAATACCAGACATTCTGCAGTGCATTAAATAACTAGTCCATAAAACGGCAAAGAAAGAATGAAAAAGTAGCCCGGTTTTTAGCAGAACTAATTAAAGGACAGTAGGAGAACTGAGTTAGGGATGGGCAGGTATGTGAGTCATGCACCTTGGAGCCACTTCAGCTCAAATCAGGCTAATTCTTCCTCAAATAGCAGCAAAGATCTTAAAACTTCTACAGGATCAAACAGGTAAATTTTATAGGTTAAGGTATTATTATAAAATGAACAGCAAATGGAAGCCTTAATGGAACAGTAAATAAATTATAACTAAAATTGTACAAATTAAACTAATGATTAACTTTTATCAAGATAAATCTATAATACTGTATGACAATTTAAAAAAGTGCCATATAAAATAATTTTCAAAGGCGTGGGTAATGTAAACATTTTTATGCAACATCGTGTTTTTTACTCTTCTTATTCTGTATTTCTCTTAAATTGGTTCAATCATTTCAAGAAATTCGCCAGTGGTTCTCCATTTAGTGTAAATAAATTATTTTAACATGAATCACAGAACAAATTTCATATCCTAAAATTTTAAACAGCAGGTGGATTTAAGATTTCTCAATAGATCAATGTCTAATGTTTCAACTAATGTTTCATTTTCTACTTTCTTAAATTTTATAGCAACAGGATTTCACTGCTCGTTTTTTAAGTTTCTTGATCTCAGGATCCTCAACCACTAACCTGGTCTCCATTACCAATTAAACTCCTTTTATTTCCTTGCTTGAAAGTACCCATACCTACAAAGACCCTCCCTTTACCTCACCCTGATGCCATTCAGAAACAAAGAAATCTAAACTCCTGTGAGTTAGATATCCCTTTTATACATTACTTCCATATATATTTTATAGTCAACAAAGCTATTATGTTGTAAATGGTTTTAATATATACTCAAAATACATTCATGATAGAAATCTCATGGAATAATTCAAATTGTGAGTAAACTTCTCATATACCTAATTTTCCTCCCCTTCCCCCTGAAGCCTCTACCACACTGCCAAGCCAGGAACAGGTGAGAGAGAAAAGGGACTGAATTCAAGGTTGAAATGGACCAACAGCATGAAGGACTTTGGACTAAAGAGAAGAAGGAAGTTGCTCAAAAGATTTGGGAATTTGTATCATTTTCTAAAACTAAAGAATACATCTAATTTTCCTTTTTTTCCCTCCACTAAAAGACTGGATAAATTGACCTTGTTACCAAATGCAAATTCATGTGCCAGAGGCACAGTGCAACCAAACAAGCAGAAACACGGAGCAGAGGAAGGTAACTGCAGGGCCAAAGAAGAATGGGTGGCTCCCGCTCAAAAACCCTGAGCTCCCCTATGGTTTTCAGGGAGAAGTTTTTACAGGCAAAATCTGAGGTCAGGGTTGCAGGGTGTGTGACTTTCTTCTGACTGGTTGGTGGTGAGGTAATAGGGTGACGTTCCAGGAATCTTTGCAGGGCCTGAAGTTACCATCCTCCACCTGGGTGGGGGCCACAGTTCCAGCAGGAGAACTCAGGTATTGTTATGAGTATCCCTTGAGGAGGAACCAGGACCCTGCCCCAAGGCTGCACTGTTGTTTCTTGACTGCTCCTCCTTTGTTTCTGCATTCCCTCCTTTCCCAGATTAGCAACTGTTTGAAACTGCCCTTTGGAACTCAGGGAAGGTCAAGGAGGCTGAATGAAGCCTATTTCCTACAAACAAGAATCAGGAACAGGGAAGGATTTGTACCAGGGAGGGACCCACAGGGTCCTATTCCACTTCAATATGACTTTAGCATGAGATTTAAAATATCTTTTATTTTATATTTTTCAATGTCACAGTATGTTTGCAGGAAGTATACAGGGACAAGAAGTCTTGCTTCCATTATATTTTGTTTAAAAGAAGACAAACACCACAAAATGAAAAATAATCGCTCATACTTACTTTTTCTGAACAACTTTGCATTAGTCACCTGACCACAATTACCAGTTCAAATTAATGTCAAAAGCAATTACCATAATTTTTATCAACCACGTAATTTTTATTTCTTTTAATAATCACATTGTACAAAGCATTCTCTCTAAGACAGCAAAAAGTGTTAATTTTAGGGCTATATTCCTAAGTAAAATTGAAGGTAAGGAGACTAAATGGAGTGCCTGCAAATTATATAGATTTCTAGAATTCATGGCCTCTCAAGATGTCAAAAATGTTCACTTTATATATCAGCAGTGTAAGAAATTAATCTTGAGGGAAAAAGGTAGTTGACTTCTAAAATAGTAAGGGGCCAGCAAGAAGAGCGACACAAAGGTATAAGAGTATCAGATTTGCATACTAGTATCTTGATTCATGGGAAAGAAAACCAAAGCTTTTAGAGAACCAAATAATGGAAATAGAAATACAGACTACACACATTCTTTTATGAATGAAGCAAGCAGCCTTAACTTTCCAACCAAATACAGTTTAGTGTGGAGTCACAAGGGAAAAGGAAATACTCAGTGTGAGTTGTTACTAAACTACTGAGAAAAATCTGAAAATTCCTTAACCAATACATTGTTGGTAAGACTGTAAAACTGTAAACTATCGTTTAAGAAGACACTGAAAGAGAAAGCAAATAGCCCCAGAACCAAAGTGAATTCCCACCAGCTGCTCTGATTCAAGTTTTCATTCTAAAGAAAATGAAAAGTCAAAATTAAGCCAAGAAAGGAAAGGCATTCAGTTGTTTGCATTCTCAAGCCCTGAGCATAATTCCTGGCAGGAGTTTCTCTCTTTCTCCAGAGGAAAAAAAAATTATCAGTAAGAGTATAATTATAGTAACAAAGTATCAGTATATTTTACTAACACCATGTAGCTTCATTGTGTTAAAATCTTAAACTTTTCTTAAATATGAAACATAAAAATTCAGTATGAATAAGAACAAGGCAGGAAAAAAAACCCCAGGATTTTTAAAAATAGGTGGACCTTTAATTACGACTAGAAGGAAATGCAATTACTGGTCATCATTAAAAAAATCTCAACTTTTAAATAGTTTATCCTATTTTATTTGATATTTGTACATATGCACCGATGAGTTAGGAAAGTTAAAGCAATGGTTCTCCAAATGTGGTCCTCAGACCAGCAGCCTCAGCACCAACCGGGACCTTCACTAGAAACGTCTTTAGAAATTCATTCTCAGCTCCACCCGAGACCAACAGACTCCGATGCTCTGGAGGCGAGTCCTCAGCTATCTGTTTTAACCAGCTCTGCTGACGATTCTGACCTCTGAGGACCACTGGGCTAGAGACAGATTTAGGTACTTTAGTAAAGAATAACTTATGTATGGAAACATGTGCTTTTGCTCCACGGATCTTAATATAACACAAGTGAAATAGGAACTATGGTTTATGCGATACGTACATTATACAGTTTAAAATGTTAACGTGTCTTCTCTTGCTAATTTTAATCGTAAGAATCAAGGGTTTTAGTTACTCTAATTTTGAGGCAGCAGACTAGTTATTCACAGATTCTTAACCTGAGGGGTCTAAATAAGTACAATTTCTAAGCACGTTCTGAATACATCACATGTAAGCCCACTTTCAATGACAGAAGGAAAGTATCATCTTTTCCTAGCTGATAAAAAAGTTTAAAACTAAATCTGGAAGTACAGTTTTTAGCAATCTGTAAAAATATGTTCCCTAGAAGGAAGACGTCATTAAAAGTAACAATAACCAAAACAAGATCCACTGTAATCATTGCAACTTTTTCTATTCAACCTTTGACTTATGTATTCAAATATATTTCTAATAAAGTGGCTCAACTATAGGGAGACTGTATACTATATGATCGTTTTTAGAAAGAACTGAAGGTGCATAAAGGCAGCCCTTGCAAAAAATTAATTTCTAAGCGATTCCTGGGATTTACCACCACCTCGTAAGTAAATGTAAAACTACAAATGTACTCGGTCTCAAATTCGAAGCATTTAATAATTTTTAATATTCTAACTACATTTCCAAAAATTTCCAGAAGTTGGCATGTATAGATAAAAGGCTAATCATTGTTTCACATCACTGATTTAAAAGCACTAACAAAAAATATTACTTGTGTATTACTTCTATACACTATTTCAGGTTGCAACTTTATCATATTATTTATTCCTCTAATTTTCTAAAATATACATAGAATACACTCATCCTGAGAATTCCATATGTAGCAAAAATAAATCCAAAAATAAATGCTTTGTAACATTATCAAGTTGAAATATCAGAATAAAGGTATTATTTCTGACATTAATATTCATAAAATGTACATTTTAATCATAAAACCCATCAACCAAAAAATCCTAAGTCCTGCTTTACAGGCCATAAAGCTGCTTTAAATGGAGAAAAAAACCCCGAATTTAAAAAATTATATGAAAACTCATTCCTGTAAGTCTTTCTACTCTAAATGGGAAAAAAATTCTATCCAAAAGTAAAGACAAATGTACATCTCAAAAGCTGAAGAAAATAAAATAAAAATTTGAGATTATTAGTTTATTAATTTACTTCCCATGAATAAGAGAATACCAATATATTTTCTTATTAGCAAAACTTAAGAGTATATTTAAAGTCAGTGATGTCCAGGTTTATGCACAGAATGTAAGAGAAAATACTTTAAAGAATATCTATGAATCTCTTAACTATCACAATTAGCAGATGGTGAGAAATTAAAAATATTAAAAGTCTATTTTCTCTTCCAGATGTAATCAAAGTTCTAAGGTTTCAATATTAAATCTTAAGACATCCACAATATACTTTTGAAATTAAGATAAATGTTCCCCAGAAAAATGTGAAATTGATAAAAATACATTTTATAAGTGCGTATTATTACTAATTTACATACTAGTGTATGGAAATTATTTAGAAATTATCATGCACAGATTGACAATAGTATTTTGAAAAAACTACCTTTTAAATTTTGGGGACCGTAGTGCTTCATCAGTAATGAAATATCAGTAATGCGGGTAAACTATTAATATGCTGCTTTTCCTTAATCTTTTAAAGCTGAAAGAAGGCACAATGCACACCTTACTTATAATCTGAGAATGAACTGTATAAAAATCACCAATACAGCATATTGTTCGACTCTGTTCAAAAGCAAAATTATTTGCTAATTGGAGAGATTAGTGTTTAAAAGCAGAGGTTTTAGAATAAAAAAGATTGGGGTTTTAGTTCTAGCCCTGCTGCCTGCTTAGCTGTGAGTCCATAAGCAACGTATTAAATCTTTCAACCTTAGCCTTCTTATCTGTAAACCATAATACCTTCTTTAGAAGTTTGTCATTAAGGTTAAATAGGATAATGCAGGCAAACTCTTTGCACAGTCCCTCAACGAATATGCATTACCAACAACAAAAACATCAATATTAACAGTAAGTACTCCCTTACATAAGATGGACATAGATTTGGAAACCTTGAAGGGGCAGAACATCTTTTATTCTTCCAAAGGAGTCCCTACACTTCCCATATCATTTCCTGGGAACAGCTTTAAAAACAGGCTGAACTATTCATGCAGATTTGTTTCCTTTCCAACTCTAATCTTGAATTGTACAATGCCCAACAAATTGCTTTTACTCTTCTTTTGATTATCTTATGCTCATTACTACACTTTACCAAATGCAAAGTATGGAGATGAGATTCCATGTGTAATCTATTGTGAGAGGTGTTTTAATCAGTAGTCTTGTTCTGCTGATTAAGCAGGGGCTTCTGTTTTGGCAAGATAACATTAGTTTCTCCAGTCATGCTCCAAAAACCATTGGGAATCTTCTCAGCAGATCATTAGATATGCTACGATAAAGCTTTGGTACATTCTCTTTTCTTCCTTAAATTACTTCTTCACTGTCCAATCATCCCTCGTCTCGATGGCACTGCATTATTATTGTATCTCCCCTGAAACTTGCACTGGAGCTATGTCTCCAGGCCATAGGATGCCATTTTCAATTGAAGCTTCTGCTTGAAAATATAAATTAAGAAAATTTCATTATCTCCTGCCAGGGGCCATTATTCACCACAGTTCTAAGGAAGATTAAAAATGCAAAATCTACCGACTTGAACATATACCCCAGCATTCAACAGAAAAGCTCAGAAAATCATGACAGAAACGAAAAATGAATGTTTGCTAAAATTTGGAGTCATCCTCTAGAATTAGTCTAATTCTTTATTGCAAATGTATGTTCAGTGAAGACTACTTCAACAATTTCTGTCTCTCAGTAGCATCTGTTATTATTTAAATTCAATTATAAAATACTAGCAACAACAGGTCTGTTTCTTTCCTGAGTTACCTTCTGTCTTAGTTAAAACTGCTCACTTTTTTGAGATGAAATAAATGCTTTCAAGGTACTAAGGTAATATGTAATGGTATTCCTTTCCAAAGTGCCAAATATCAGCAGAATATTCACAAAAGTACTCTGGAAGAGTTTAAACCATATCCATATGGGGAACTATGCCTTCTAACTGGATAGAACATCTACATTTGATGTATAAACCCATTGTCTAATTAATGGAATAGAAATAATGTTCACTCTTGAGCCTCAATTACCAAAAAAAAAAAAAAAAAAAAAGATCACATGTCAGTAAGTAAATTTTATTCTCTTCCAGTACACAAATTTTTAAAATTTAGACATGTTATCATAAAGGGCAAAAAATAAAAAGAAAAGAAAGAAAATAAATTTTTACTGGAGGTGATTATATGCCTGGCACATAATAGGTATTCAGTAATTGTTGTTGAA
Source organism: Camelus ferus (assembly GCF_009834535.1). Lineage (NCBI taxonomy): Eukaryota > Metazoa > Chordata > Mammalia > Artiodactyla > Camelidae > Camelus > Camelus ferus. Next base: position 61,206,426 of record NC_045708.1, on the reverse strand, counting down.
TGAATGAAATAATGATGAATGGTTAACCTGACCATTTCAGCTTGTAAATCAACCTGGTCAGTAGAAAATAAATACCAGACATCCAATTTTGCTTCAATCAGCTATACCTGATTCTGAGAGAATTCTGTCAATTTGGACACAGTTTTGTATCATGAAAGCCAATGATGCAACACCAGGGAGACAGATCTATTTAAGGGATGGGGGAAAGTACCCTTTAGTTTCCAAATCACTTCATACACTAACAATTCCAAATGACCAAGGAATGCAGTGCTCCAGGCACTAAAACCCCTGTCTTTTTGAGAATTTCGATATATTTTTATACACTTGGCAGATTACCTTAAAATATGAACAGTTAAGTGCCTAAGTAAATTTGCTCTAGCAAAGTAATCAAATAAACTGAGGGGATAAACAGAAGTTATGCTCCAAGATACCACCTCACCAATGAGAGGGAAACTGAGTTGAATGTTAAATCAGGCTTTTTTTTTTTTAAATTGTACAATGAAATGCTCTTTTATCGTCTAAACTTCCATTTGTAGAGCTAAGGAAAGTGGGTCCTGCTTTCTTTAAATATTTATTAATGATGATTTGTAAGCCTAACTAATTGCTAGGTAAACATAACATTAGGAAGCTAAATGATGTGTAATTAATATGGGTAGAAAAGAGGTGTTCTATAGTAATGTTCCCATTTGTCACATAACTGTGTTCTCATAATTTATTTAACAATTTGTGTACTGTGGAAGATTTATATCCATCATGCAGTATTTAATTCTTTAGGCATGTTAGGATATTATACTCTAAACATTACAATAGTGTGTTTTTTAAAAATCATTTAAGTTGAATTTAAAGTTAAGTTACTACCAGAATCTCTAGGAAAACATGCTTCAATATTGATACATGCATAGATACATAATTTGGAAAAAATAAATAATACAATTTTTATTCCATTTGGTTTCCTATATAGCAGTATTTTCAAAAATTTGAAATATAATCCTAATTTGTAAAAAACTGCTACTGTGTCTTTGCAACTGTATTTTAAAAAAGTATAGAAAAAGTCAACTTATTATTTAAACAACTATAAACAAAAATAAAAAATATCTTTTTGTCCTATCAATACATAAACATAAACCTACCTGAATGAAAAAGTATAGAGTATGTAACAAACAGAAAACTTATAAAAAAAAAAACAGGTAACCTACAGCAAATCAGCAAAAGCTTGAAGTAAAATCCTGTGTACGCTCATGTCCAGAAGGTTGTTTTCTATTTTTCAGTAAGTTGAAAACAGGCAATAATATGAAAGTGATACCTTCCACAATCACTTTGTGTTTGAGTAAGATATTGTGTCAGGAATTAAAACCACAAAGTATGCAGACTTTAATATTTACAGTTAAATTTGCATCTTAGAAACTCAAAAAATTCCTCCAAAATTTCACATTAATTACTGAAATTAGAATTTTGAAATGGCAGTGTTGATTTTCCAAAAACAACTTTCTAGTTTGTACAGACCTTTGAAATTCTTTGCAGTTTTTACTGGACCTTGGGGTCAGTTTAATGCAAATTAGGCTTGACTCACTCAGAGCCTTATTAATCCAGTACAAAATCTCTTGTTTGCAGAAATGCACATTCAACATAAATGTGCTTGCTTTTATTAGCAAAATAAGAAATATTTATTTGCAAAGCATGCCACTGAGACTAAGTTTCATTCAGGGTCATCAGGTCTAACTACTTAATGAAAGGAACAAGATAATTTAAGTGGGGATAAAAACTATAAATGTTGAAATACTTTAAAAATATCACTTCTGTGTCCAAATTTTCAAGACCTCTGCTTTTAATAATTCAAAAAAATATTATGACCTGTATCAACTAGGGGCAATTATTTATAAAAATGTTAACCTACTACAGTTTGCACTTGGAGAAACTATCACATTTTTAACAAGGGAAATGGGAAATCGCCTATGGGATGCCCTAGTTAGATTAAATTAGCAAGAAACTTGTTGCCAGACCATATAAAAGACACAGCGTAGTAAGACATGACCTTGCAGAGCCTTGGAGCCAATCTGTGATGTTTTTCTTTCCTATAACCCTTGCTAATTATCTGCAAAGTTACAGACCCTTTTGTCGTAGGTTATTTTTCTTCAAATTGTGAGGGGATTTTTGGTTTCTAAATATTTAATTAGTCTTGTTATGATATGAGAATTGTACATGCCAAGCATTTTGATTTTCACACTCTATTCCTTCTAATTATCCTCAGATTTAGATTGGTCATCCCAAATCTTTTCCTTTTGTAATTATTTACTTCTTAAAGATCATTCTGTGAAGAAATATTTCCACCCTTATGGCTCTTCTTTTCCACAAATGGCTTTTCTGGTCCCTTAATTACCCACTCAGAGGATTAGAGTTTGAAATAATGCAAAAGAACCTGCAACTAAAAGGAGTTTTAGAGGGCAAAATTAAGTAAACTAGATTTTTGTTGTTGCTATTTTAAAATCACCTTAAAGATAACTCCCTATGCTTTGAATGTGATTTTGACAAACAGGAAAATTATGCCATATATACTTTTTTTTTCTGCCTCCCAAGATGTTTCATGAGGCGTCATTTAGTCAGTACTATAAATCTCTGCATATAAAAGAAACAAATTTCTAGTCTAATTGACAGCTAATATAATTTCCACTTTTACAGACCTCATTTTGATTACAGCACAGCAATGAATGTTCATAGAACTTCCTACGTAATCAAAATTAAAGCACAGAAATAAAATCGTAAGACTTTTGGTGGCGTGGTTTTTTAAAACTTACCATCTACGCAAACCTTAAGACAAAGTACAACTTTTTGTTAAATTATTTAATTGAATCTGGAAAAGTTTCTCATTTTATTATAATGACTACATTCTATAAGTGCTCAGGTTTTTTATCAAGAGGCAAGAAAGTACTGCTATTTGTTACCCAAAATTGAGTTCTTTTAGTATAAAATCTTTCACAACTTTTAGTACTATTATTTCATCATCAAATTTATTTTTCAACAAAATGCACTTTTCTTATTATTACTTTTATTTTATGGTAATTTAATTTCCTCCTGTAACTTATAGAATCTTTTGGTAGTAAAATGTGTGACATACTTGATAAACAAATGTATAGGAATGTTTGTAAATGTTTTATAAACAAATGTAAAAAGGAATGTGAGGGTACAGTATCTTAATAGTATAAATTAAATTAAAAAACTCATGTTGGGAGACAGGGAAATAGAGTTAATATTTCTCAAAATGGTCAACAAAGTGAAAACTCATCTGAAAAACAAAGTGCTATGCAATTGTTCTGCAAGAAATTAAACTTTTTCTATTGATTATCTGATTTTAATTTTGTCTCATAAAAACTATTATCTACGTTTCCCTTCCATTCTTTCTAATCTAAAGATGCACCTGAACTGAATTTTCAAAGAAATTATCATCTATGCATGCTTCTTGAATTATTTCTTCTTTATGCAAAGAACCATTTGAAAATTCTTGTCTCTGAGGTAGAACATTTTTAGAACTTAGGACATTAGGCTAATAGCCTGAGGAACTCCTATTCTCCAACACACAGTGATGCCCTTTATGCAAGCCTATGAGATGTGCACGTTTGCAGGAAGCTATCTGCTAGGCAGGAGGTACAGAAAAAGCCAACACATTAACTATGCTGACCAAACAGTATCAAATTCTTCTCTGATTACCAGAACCTGGAAGTGGTCCTTCTCTCCTTTCCCTATGACAGTTATCTGTCTATATAATTAATCTGACAATTAATCACATTCTGCTTTGTGGCATCTCTTTTATACTTTGCGTATAGTTGTTATTTAAGTCACCAAGCATTTTCCACGTTTAAAATTAAGCTGTAAACTCCTTACGATTTTGTTTATACTCTTTTCCAAACACCCCAAACAGTGCTGGGCACTTGATTGTATCAGGTCTCATACCATGAATGCCTTTAGTTGTTTCTAGGACTCTAGTCTTATCGCTCCAGTTAGATGTTGTTGGGTTTCTTTTAAATCCACTGGAATGCCTAGTCCTATTTAGGGCAAAAAGTGCTCACTCAATAAATACTTCCTAAATCGGATTTCTCATTTTTCTATATTTTACTGAGGGTTTTTTAATTGAAGGAAAAACTCAAGATGTCCTGTTGAAACACACTATCATCATTTTCCTTAACAAAAACTGCAGAAATTTTGTACAGATGTTTACCTAACTGTTCTGTAAGATAAGAGATGAAAAACAATAAAGGCAAAAAGGCTGGAAACACAGACTCTTGGGATACTCTCAGCAGCAGAGCAGGTGTGGAAGGCTAAAAACAATCCTTAATACCCATAATCTAAATATAAATAATCAAATTCATCAGAGACTTATAAAGAGGTAGATACTTTGTGGTTCACACACTCTCCGAATTAATGAAGTCTCACATGACTGATAAATATATGGCAAATTTCACTGGCTTACTTCTGATAAATCAGAGCTAATCTTTAATCATGACAAAATATTCATAATCTAATCCTTTTATCAAATTGACTATCACCGCAGGAGTCTCATGTGTTTGCACAATTAAAAACCCCATGTTAGCTGTATATAATAAGGCATTACATTTTATGCAAATCCTTTTCTGTTGAAATAAGTGCCAAGCTGACAGCAGGAAGTAGCTGATAAGAAAGCAACAAGGCATTGCTGATGGCATTCTCGATAACTGAACGCCTACTCAGAAGTCTACAGAGTATTACCAAAAGTGCCCTTTTTTTTTTAAAACAAGCACAGATCAAGGGAAATGTCCTCTTGCTGCATCTCAGTCACAAAGGCAAGAAATTATCTAAAGTCAGATAGGTAAGTGGTAGATACATAAATAGATAGTAAGAAAGAAAGGATGGAAGATAGGAAGGAAGGGAGGAAATGATACATTCTATATCCACTTATAATTCTGGCACTAAAACCAGTGATTCATTATCTGCTGTTGTATCCTAGGCAGAGAATACCTACAATTTTGAAAGCATAATGACACAGTAAAGGTACCACAATCCAACAATATCCATGCAGAAGAAAACGAACTTGTGTATTACTGCTCTCAGCCACAAGAAGAGTAAACATCTTATTGTTCGCAGAGTTAATGTGAAGTTAGTGTTATTTTCCGTACTGACATTTTAGAGTTAAAGGCAATTTTTAAAGTATAATACTTTATAGAACTATTCCACAATTTTGAGAAATATGGAGAATACAATCTTTGAAAGATCTGGTCCTCCACAGCCTAACTACGAGAATCCACAAAAGGAAGAAAGTTGATGAGATGCTCTGTGGTACAGAAAGTTTAAAAGAGTGAGGACAGAAGTTGAATAACTCCTTTAACAGACCTCCTCAGTATTCCCTAAATAAATAGTACATTTTTCCACCTCAAGCCACTTTCCCCCTCTGTCAAGTTTTTAGAAGTTTATTTTGCTTCCTGAGAGATTTGGTTATCAGTTATTTCTGTATATATCTCATCTTCACCAGATTATAATATCTTTTTGAGGGGTCAGCGTCCATTTTAAGAGTCTTTGAAGCAAGTATATAAAACTGTGCTTTATTCTACGAATTTGCCATTTGAATGGCATATTTTAAATGCCATTAGAATGTTCAGCCACTTTGAAAGCTCTACAGTCAGGGCAAGGCAAAATCTTCTGGCTTCAGTCAGGAGTGCTTCCTTTTTGTGTTCAGCTAAAAAGCACAACAGCACCACAGACGTCAGAACATTACCTTTATTAAAGAAAAAAGACTGTATGACAAAGTATTATCTCCATAAACACCAGTCTATACATTTAAAAATATACAGCCTTACCAGTTGTCATCAATACCTTCGGAGTGTTTGAGACATTAGTTTGTCCACCAAATTACTCAATAATTATTTGGTAGCACAAATCAATGAATAAAAGATAAAGAGAGAATTTTCACAAGTCAAGCGTAGTTCTGTAACCATACGATATAAACCAAATCAAAACTTTTCTGATATATGTGGTTTGTATAAGATGTTACAAGCTGAAGGCAGAAGGCTTCCATTCCATGTTATACTCCTAGCCTGAATTAGCTTCATATCAGAAGCTTGTCTGAAAAGCTCAGTTCATCGTGACCTATAAAATGTTAGACTCAAGAGCTTTAAATACCACTAACACCATGCCCAGGCCTGGGAGTACAGGGCTGTGTGCTGTGAAGCAGCAACGCTGCTCTTGTGAAAGCTAACGTGCACTCTTAGGCCACAGATATAAACAGGGTGAGCATATTAAATAATGAATGACCAGGAAAACATCTTTATAACTGCAGATTAAAGACACACGTATACCTTATTATATTATACACATGAAAATCTATTCAGCTAGTTGAAGATTTTTTTGTCTTACAAAAATTACAGCTAGATATGAGATTATCTTAGTTTAATAAACTCTATTTGAAGTTACACATTTTATAGCTGAGAGTTTTACAGTTATTCTTATTTACAAAAAGTAGTCTAATACTTTAAGCAGTACACTCACACATAACATTACATATTTTATGTTAGAAATAATGGTCAGATCATTAAGTATATTTCATATGTGACTATTATGTAAAAGAAACACTAGAAGATCTTACTATTGCTCTTATCTTTGACCCTTCAACTTTTCCATTTTAGCAACCTCATTAACGTCAAAATGCCATTAGAATGTCTGCCCACTTTTAACCTCTACAGCCTGGACAAGGCAAAATCTTCTGGGTTCAGTCAGAAGTGCTTCCTTTTTGTGCTCAGCTAAAAAGTGTGACAGCACCACACACACGGCAGAGTATTACCTTTATTAAAGAAAAAATAGCACATGACAAAGACAAACTTTAGAATGTAAAACGCCAAGGTTTGGACCTGAATTGGGCATTTTTTTTAATTTGCTTTAAGACTATTTTAGTTTTTAATTGTCAGATTCCTACAATGTACATACATTACCAATACCACTGACAGGACTGGTTTTGTTGGTTAATATTATCACCTTCTTGAGGGTGGGTATCATGGGAAGCCCACTTTGAGACAGAGATGTCTGGGAGGTTGCAAGGCTCTTCAACTATCAGTGAAGCCCTGAGTGAAGCAGGATTGGGCAGAGTGAGACGTGCAATTCGGTTGCAAACAAAAGGCCCAGCAAATTCCTCAGGGAGGGGGGTCTGCGGCTGGGAGAGGCCTTCAGAGATGTCTCAAAATGACGCAAAGGATGAGGGGGCCAAGCCTTTGTACTCTGGCATTCAACGAGGGCCGCCTCTGGGGAGAGGGATTTAAGACCCTGTCGCCCGTGGCAGTTCCTGGGCAGGGCTCGCTGTGAGCCCAGCAGCAGGAGCTCCCCGGGCAGCTGGGGAAGAGGGCCTGATCCTGAAAGGGGAATCTGGAGGGCATTCCTCAACATCCACTGCAACACTGTAAAGAGTTTAATTAATTGTTTTCCAAAACAGTTCTTTTAATACCACTTCTCACTGTCATGCTCTTTATTATAT